>NC_137460.1:115623973-116223973 GCF_964235325.1 Thermobia domestica | reverse complement strand
TCTTATTGTTGTACTTTTCTTCCCTAATCACGTGCTTCTTCTTATTGTTTCCGGTATCATACTGTAGTACTATCTTCTAAAATTATGTGTGGATCATGTTTCATCGATCTATGCCACTTGAGAGTGACGTGGCATGCGAAACTTACTTTTTCTTTACGTTTTTCATAACAGTGTAAGTGAAGAAGATTTTGGGCAGAAGATACTGTTCAAAGACAGGCTATTATTAAGATTAGAACGACTAGCAGATCCGGAACGTTTGTTTGAAGGGGCACCATCACCTCCTGGATTATAAAAGTGGCATTTTCCTTACTACCTCATTTGCTGCACGTTTCTTGCAATAAAGGAACATCGATTTGAAGAAGTACGTTATGAAGAGGAATTCGTTATTAGTATTGTCATTTCATTTCCCAATAATGTCCTATTTAATCAAGTACATTTTGTTCAGTCTCTCCGCTATGTTGCCTATGAAGCAGAAAAATATAAATACTCATACATCTTAGACACAACTTAGATAAATAGAAAATTGATTTCCACAAAATCTTCTCCTATTTAATTATCCTGGAGCTCTCTTTTACGCTTTTGTCTATACTTAGCAAAACACACACAACCAATTCGGTTTTCGCTGATCCCGATATGTATTTTCCGTGGTTTATTGTCATTACTTCGGAGAAACAATGTTGTAGTAGTGGTTGATGAGAAATGCAATAATTGATATGAGCTTCCAAAGGGCTGGAAAATGTTATAACGCTTCGATGAACGTTAAACTTATTACACTTTCTGAAAGACAATGAGCTTTCTGAAAATATATCGATGTTCAGTGGAAATTTCTGGAAATTAGTGTTTGTGAACTCCATCTCTCATTTTCTGTAAGCTAATAATTTTACAAACATCTGAGTCTAACAGCGTCTGTATCATTAACAAAAGTTTTATATAACGACGTTTCTATAAAGTTTTCATTGCTTTTTTATAATGTATTTTTTTGAAAGCATTTGAATCTATTTCTGCTTCCTCTTTTTGATGATTGACTAAGTAAACAACTAAAATAAACTACGTTTTTCGGTTTATTTCATACATGAAATGTAACATTAGCTATCTTCCTGAAGTGTTTATATGTTTATTTGTTATGAACAAGTTGAATGTTGTTGTCGTTGTTATGTAATGTTGAAGAACAAGTTTTCCGTTTGTTACCTTTCAGATTGCGAAATAACAAGAGAAACAGATTGAATGTTTTTAACTTCTAAGCCATTACGAGTGGAAACTCCTTGTTTTTACGAATATTCTAAAAATAGCAAAACTAACAATGAAGTTTTCGAGTAAAATCATATGAAGTATCTGGAGGTAAACGTTGAAGAAAACATACTTTATCAATTCCTTCAAAAATTCAAACTGCTTTGCTACACGTTGGTTTAGTGAATTTAAAATATCCCTGATTAATAAATTAGTTTTAGAAATTGACCGAACGTTTATTATTATGCTCAGGTTTACAAGTTGGTACAATATAACCAGTCTTATTACTTCTAACATTCTTAATGTTATTAAAATACAACACTCATTGAATACAAATGTTGAGAACTGTCATTTAAGATCCACGGATTCGACTCCTCCATCAACGCCAACTCAGGAAATCATCCTTTAACTTTCTGTTTTAAAAAAATACATTATTGATGTTGCGTAAAGCTCAGAGAGCACTTTTAAAAGTTTTGTGTTTTTACTTTCTCTGCACAATAGACACGTTATATAGACTTCATTCTCGACCAATTTCCATAAAATTTACCTTTACATATATTCCTCATTCTTTCCTGCCATTGGCCCTTACTACTTGTATTTGCTTCTGTGTGCCAGCTCCTAAGAAGTGTCATTGATTAATGATGAACGGGAGTAAACTTTTTAGTTGTTTTTTATGAGTAACAAGTCAGATTTTTGTCTTCTATGTTTCTTGTCTACAGTCAGGTTTTTCTACTTTGCTTTTCTCCTGCATTGAAAGTCCTCCCGGATCGATGTTACCAAGTGAGGATCGGACATCGCGTGTGAAAATTGAGGTCCACAACCTTCATTCACAATACCTAACATGATGTCTACCTTCGTCATAGTGATGGGAGGTTTACAACTAACTTCAATGGAGTTTACAACTAGCTTTTTATAATTGGAGTGTGAGAAAACCTAAGGCGGAAATTGGAAGACCTTTCTGGAACAAAACAACCGACCGAGGAGAATTTGAGAGGTTTGCAGAACTATTTTTTGTCCGACGCATATCCTCTCATCGTCCAGTAAAACAGTGGAACTTCATATACGATACAAGGTAAAGTGCTAAGCTGATAATTTGGAACTCTTAATTCAAACACACTAAAGTAACACCCCTTCTCTATTCATATCTTCGTACCATTTTACCTTCTTCAGTCTGCTGTACCTATTTCTAAAATTTAAAAAAAATTTAAAAAATTGGTTCCTAGGTTGATTCCTAACCTAGGGTAGGTTGATCCCTAAGTTGATTCCATTAAATATCAAACCTCAACACAAGTATACGAATTTCATTGATTTCTAGTGACATTATACATTCAATGAAAGGAACTAGGTATTATCAGTTATCTTCCATTAATAACGAAGAAAGTAGTAGTAATTTTTTTCACAAACAATAGTAAATTACCAAAAAAATTAAATCTGTAAGTTTTACGTCCCACGGTTATGAGGGTTAGGCTAAAGGAGACGGTGATGATGAGAAATGAATGAAATGGTTGAATGAAAAAAAGGGAAGAAACGGGAGAACCCAGGAAAGCCCACGAGCAAGTGTCACTACAACGCCCACACGGCGCGAGCTCGGATGAACCAGACACCCCAAGCACCGGAGGTGAACGCTCTACCACTGAGCCACCGCGCCCCCAGTAACTTACCAGTATGAAATGTACTTCTAACTACAAGAGGATGTTGGTATGACAATTAATACCTCACATGTCATGAATCTCAAGTGCGTACTCACGAGATAATCCGAGAACAGTTTCCTGTATATTTTTTCTCCAATCAAGTACGTGGAATATTCAGCTATTTCATAAATACTGTTCAAGAGACTCCCAACCTAAACGTTCCGTGTCAAAAAGAATTCAAGTTTCGGATGAGTGCAAAACATAAAGTTATGAAACATAAGTTATCATTAAGTTATGATATCTATTCTGAAAAAGAATCTTCCTTCTGACAGTATTGGAAAAGCTTGGGAAAGTAGATACGTTATCAATAGAAGCAAATTCTTCCGCCCAGGTAAGTTATGATCTGTTGTAATAAGTTGGTAATTTTTTAAAATACTTTCAGAATTTCGAAATTTATTGCAACAACTTGACAGAATTGATACCATAACTTACTTTGAATGAAGTAACTTATTTTTGTAGCTTTACGGTGAACAAACACTTATGACTAAATATTAGGTTGGTAGGATTGAAATGCTCAGTTTTACGTGGTGAAAAGTCATCTTCATCTTCTGTTCAGTTTTTTTTTTTCTTTTAGTATACGGAATAACTGAAAACGTTTCCTTCATTGGATTGTCACTTCTAATGAAACGCGTAATTATTACAACAATTCTAAATAGTCAGGCCAGTAGGTGGATCATGATTAAAGACTGAAATAGTTCCCGAAACCATTTTTCCTATCGCGGATAGTGTTGTTGTTAATATGCTGTTGTGTGGTAGTTTTATCCCCCATGTCCTTTTCAGTCGAAGCAAGACTATTAATACTAATCGTAACTATGGTAAACTACATGAATCGTGTCAACACAATACGCTGAATGTGTTGAGATTTATAGCAATATTGCAACAATTAAGTTTCTTGAAATCGGATGAAATATTATACGATATTTAAAGCGTCTACATATCATTTGCAATGCAATTATTTGATTCATACGTACAGTATATGTCACATAACAAATTAATGCGAATGTTTTGGTACGGTTTTGCCTCAAAAGAGGTACTTAACCGACTCAAAACAAAACAAATAAGATAAAACGGTCAATATGTTCTTTACAAACAACCTGAGTTGATTCTTATTATTCAAACCTTAATTGGATATATTGTTTTGAAACAGCAATTTCGTTCAACTCCTCCAGACACTAGAATTACAGTAAGTAGAATTCTAATAAATTTAACTTAATGGGCCATAATGCATGTCAATAGCAATTTTGGTTATGATAGGTTTCATTTACACAATATAAAAGTCACTTAACATTAAAATTATCCACATCACATTAGATAAAGTCTAAGAAGTTTAATCAGTAGCAAGTTGTACAAACTCTTGAACTTTACTGGATGACATTTTATTTTTTTAATATTATCATCAATTCTTCTTAAATAGATGTATGTTTGTAAGGAATAATTCTTGTTATTTCATGGTAAACTCGCTATTCTATAATTGTTATTATAGCCATCAGACCCCTTGATTCAATTATTTCCTGGCTTACATCCACCCAGATGTAACTGCCGCATAAACAAGAAAAATTCATTGAACAATAATAAAAAAAAAAAAATTAGACATAGTAATAAAGGTGTCTCGCATTCTCTATAGAGTTTTCCTTTTGTTTCATCTTTCTTTGTGATATCGATCTATGTTCTATTTTGATTGCAAGCCATGTAAGGAGATACATTTTCAAGTTCCATCTTTATCATGAATTATGTATGTTAGTAATACAAAAGTTAGATTATTACGAGTTGGCGAGAAAGTGTTTTAAATTTGGTACATGCATTGAACAAGACAGACGTGTGGGATTCTGTGCAAGCAGAGAGAATATTGGGACAAGTTTCAGATTTAAAGAACAGGCATTTACTTTGTGGACGTAATGGTGAATTACCGGTGTGTAGAGAAACTAATAGGATTATATGATGTTTGAGAGTAATTCCTGTCTGAAATAGCTTTAAATGAAGTTGTAAGCAAATAAAAAGAAATTTAACATGATAGATTAAATGACTGGGTATATTAGAAATTAAAATTGAAGTTTTCTTTTAGTTTAATATCTGATGATATGATTTTTAGGACGAAGGGAAAGAATTATTAATCAAAGCGAATGTTTGAGAAATTTATTTTTTCTGCTTACCTACAGGAAATAAAACCAGACATCACGTACACTAAAAGTGCGCGGACAATTCAGTAAACCAACAGGAAGGACTATATATTTAAAACTGATTATAAGGTTTAAGTATTGTGGAATAGTGCTTGATTTCCAAATCATAGGAAGTTAACGTGAAATTTTATTATACGGATCCATAGTATAAGTAGTAGTAGTAGTAGTAGCAACGGGTTAGAAGCCCTGCAGGAGTTGGTTGATTCAGTTCTCGACATGAAATGCGCAAAGTAAAGACTTGCCCAAATTTTTCTGTGCATTTTACAATCTATGGATCCGTATAGTAAATCTGCACCGTTAATATTGAAACTGAAAGTGATAGATTTTCTACCTTTCGGACTTCAACATAGGATTAAATGTGGAGATGGAAACTATTCTTGGGACATTAAATCCATATATGATAAATCATTCCTTGCCACCTTTGACCGTGTTTCATCTGTTATATGTCGATAGACAGACGGATGTACAGAGTTTTTCGTCATTAAAATACTTCCCATGTCATGCTAGTTTGGAAGTCTAAATTATATATACAATGATCTTACTTCCACTGGCGTAATCACAGAATTCAGGTGGCTTAAGCATTCAAACACTTACAAAAATAATATTGAAAGTAGACTCACTTACTTAAGAAACTTCGAGTACCGCAAATGGTACTCAATTTGATATTCTGTCATATGTTGCTACATTACTACACTATTTGTCTCTTCTTACTCTTTCACACTACTTGCCACCAAAGCTTGGAATGACACCAAGGAAAGCATCAGAAACTCTGGTTCAGTGTTGTCCTTTAGACGTCGGCTTAAAGAATATCTTTCTAATGAAGATCTTCAGTAAACAAAAAACAAAAAAAAGTTGCATGCAGTCGTTCGTTTTTCTTTCTTTCTTCTCTTTCTATTTCTTCTTATTTTCTTTTCTATTCCTTTGTGATACATGTGTATGTACGTACATAATATACACAATCGCTTAAGTATGTGCATCATTTTATCTATACATAGTCAATCAAAGGAACGTATTTTATATATTATATATAATCAAGATTGATTTCATTGTTTCTCTCTTCTTGTATAGTTTAACATGTCTTCAGCATTGTCGCTTGTTTATTTTATATGTAATAGGTTTCATTTTTCATTTTCACTTTTCATGTTTTATTTTCTTTGTATTGTTCTGTCTGTAACTCTTTAACGTTGTCTAAGTGTGTATATCCTTTCTATTCAAGATCCGATTGTAAAAGGAAAATGTAAATGGTTGAGTGGAAGAAAAGGTTATGCTTTAACTCCGCCATTTTAAATAATAAATAAAAAAATAAATAAATAAATAAATTACGTGCTGTTCACACGCATTCTCAGTTTCCTTATCACTGAAAAGTTACAAAAGTTAACTCTAGGATAGTTAGGTTAAATTAAATGAAGTGAATAGTGTAAACTGGAGTAGAGTAGGATAGGCTAGGTTAGCAGAATGGAGTAGGTTGGGTTAGTTTAGGTTTACTCTATTTTTCATACAAACGTCAGGTATAATGGTTTATGTGTTTGTATGGAGGAGTTTCTACGCTAACCTTTGAATGGAAACTGTGAATAGGTTGGAACTTGGAGAGGCCGAGTGTGCTTCTTGAGTGTGATTATATATATGTAATATACAATATATAATATATATATGTAATCTAATATCTAATGTAATATATATATATATATATATATATATATATATATATATACAGGGTATAACAACAGTCCCTTGTCACTGGTCAACTTTGTTATGAGTGCAGATCGGGAATAGAACAATGTAATGGGGACAAAGTTCCTGAAAATTATGTTTTGAATCCAAATTGTTGATTTTTTTCAAACCATACTATCAGTTTTGACTCTACACAGGTAGTCGTCCCAGTGGTAATGGAAAATGAACGTTGCCATTCATAGTGTTACAATAGAAGCATTAGTCCACACCATAATTGAACGTAGAGCAAGCAAAATTTATACCGTACAGAATAAACAAGAATACTGGGAGAAAACTGAACAAAGTTGGAAAGGTCGCAATGTATACGTGTCTTTATCTTCATCACTAGAGTATAGTGGTGAGCAATTACGTATCAATTAGTTTTGTGTACCTGTGCAACGCTGCTGTTACGTCCGTTCCGTGTCTAATGTCACTTCTATAGAACAATTTAGTGTAGTTATATTTTGTCGTTTCCGTTCTGATCGTGTGTTTTCAGGATATGAAATGTATTCAATACTGGGAGAAAAGTATTGCTTTTATGTCACAGAGTATCACAGGCGTCATCCAAATCAGGAGTCCCATCAACTCATCTCGATGCTCGTGGCACAATTCAAAGCCACAAGCAGCATGACAGACAGAGTCTATAATGGGTCACAACGAAGTGCAGCCTTCAGAGATATTGTATTAATGTGGTTGAGAAGGTGGCAGTTAGTTCGGAACAATCAACACGGTAAATTATGCAAAATGCTGACGTAAGCCATTTATCCCTATCTAACCAAGATATATATATAAATCTTGGTTGTAGTCATTAACATCGTTTGATACAAGGGCGGTCGGAATAGGGTCCATGAAGTTCGTAACGAGTTGAAAGTTGATTGTGAAAATCGTTTCAGATGCGAAATACACAATGCAGTTAAGCTACATCTAATACTGTTGCTTACAAAACTTTGCTGGACAGGCTGTGCACTTTACTGAGAATAAATTTGCGTACCTTAAGCTCGCACTGTGTACGTTTCCAAATGCAACACTCTGGGCACTACTGCAACAGGTGTTCAAATTGATTTTCCTGATGCTGGTACCAGAAGTGGATACGGTGTGTCTTACGCTAGTACACACACGTCACAGTGTTTCAGGTGCTATTTCTGTAACCCTTGCCTAATAATTTTATTTAGGATATCTACGTTTCTGGCTCTGATTTGATACACAGCTGACTTTAGATACTCAAACAACTAAAAGTCTAGTGGTGTTAGATCAAGTGAACTGGATACCTATTTTACAGGACTCCTGAGACCCATCCATTGACCAGAAAATACCTCGTGTATGTACTGTGTGGCAATAATGTGACGGTGCTACATTGTGGTGGAAACAAAATAAATGCCTCGATGCCGAGGGCATATTATTCAGATATGACTGCAGTATGGTCAACACATAATGTAGGTGTTGGTCTGATGTTAAACTGTCCCACCTAATAAAATATTACCATGTATCCCACACCACTCATTCTCTCGAGGATCAGGTTGATGGTGAGCTTCCACAATTATGTGGGAATTACCAATAGACCAGTATTGTATCTGTTGCCTGTACCATTGGGATGCAAAGTAGCACTATCGTTGAATTGAATGTCAGCCTCTAGATTAGAATGCTGTGTTTTTGTCTTCTGGAACCATTCACAGAACTATGTTCTTCAGTCTGTCTGGTCCCTATCTAACTCTCCTACTAAATATATATTGTAAGGATAATATTGTTTACGTTAAAAGATTTTGGAGACAGACATATGGCTTACGTCAGCATTTTGCATAATTTTCCGTGTTGATTGTTCCGAACTAACTGCCACCTTCTCAACCACATTAATACCATATCTCTGAAAGCTGCACTTCGTTGTGACCCATTATAGACTCTGTCTGTCATGCTGCTTGTGGCTTTGAATTGTGCCACGAGCATCGAGATGAGTTGATGGGACTCCTGATTTGGATGACGCCTGTGATACTCTGTGACATAAAAGCAATACTTTTCTCCCAGTATTGAATACATTTCATATCCTGAAAACACACGATCAGAACGGAAACGACAAAATATAACTACACTAAATTGTTCTATAGAAGTGGCATTAGACACGGAACGGACGTAACAGCAGCGTTGCACAGGTACACAAAACTAATTGATACGTAATTGCTCACCACTATACTCTAGTGATGAAGATAAAGACACATATACATTGCGACCTTTCCAACTTTGTTCAGTTTTCTCCCAGATTATCATTTACTCGAATTTACCTACTCACTGCCCTGGAGAACCAAAGTAAACTAACTACAATCCACAGCTGAGAGGGCACTTTTCCATTACCTGTATTGTCAAATGTTTTAAAACAAAATAAAGACCAGTGGTGGAAGTGAAAGTGTGTCCCTCCTGCGAAGCTCCATGTCATGAAAGGATGTAGAAGGGGATGCGGACATAGAGCTGCTCACTTTGTTAAAATTGGCCATATGTGAGATGGATAGTCAACACTACGCCAAGACTTCCTTTCCTTCCCCAGAGTTACCCCCATTATTGTAGATTAACTGAGTGGATACTAGGATACTACGAAACATGTATTCGGCTCTGATCTCCATGGAAATGGAACTCGAATCCTCCGAGTTAGCACCCAGATGCTCTACTACTTTGGACACAGAGTTCAAGATTTTTCTTCTTGAGTGTGATACACAAGTAAAGGTACAAGCTAATAGTTTGAGTTTGTATCGGATAGAAACTTAGATAGAACGGATAGAAACAGGGTTCGGTAATCCAAGCAGCAATTGATAACAAATAAATTTTTTAACCCTTGAATGGCAGTGACCCCTTGAGATCGGCGGTCTAAAATCTAGCTACTAAGCATACTTTTTGATGCGGAATAGGTGTCGAAACAGCATGATTCTATTTATCACCGTTCTCAATATAGTGGAAGGGTGACAAACAGACAGACAAGACAATAAAATAACAATAGCATCCAGTAGAGACCAATAATAAAAAGAACCTAAACTTGTGACGAAGGTGTCATTTACGATTCAAATATAATATTTGCTGAAATGCTTACTTTGGATGTCTCCATATTATTTCTTGCTTGGCGGCGGTATTACTATGCATAGTAAGGCTATGATACTCTTAATGTTAATATTAGTTCAAGTAATATTATTAGTAATAGTACGTAGCAAGATGAGGTAATAATTGCAGTAACACGTAGAAATACTTGCCTTGTTTTTCACATCATGGATACTTTCTTCCGAACTTATTTTCATTTTTTTCGAGTTTTATCTCCCATTATTCCTTTCCGAATCTGTACCCCACGATGCTGATGATTGCAACTGAGATTTAAAAAATATTTTTGTATCTTTCATGGAACATAATTTTCGTTTGCTTTCCTTTCACTTATTACGTAAACTAATGCTTCTGTTGCAACACTATAACTAGCAATGTTGCTTTTTCAACTACCATTAGGGCGACTGTCAGTGTAGAGTCCAAACTGCTGATCAGTTTGCAAAATTTCAATACTTTAGACCAGGGGTAAAAGTGAGGGGAAACGTGGGACGACGTTCACGCTACTTTCCATAAAATATATATGGCGTCCTCCTACTTCCTAAAAAATTACAATGGCCAAAGATAGCAAGGGAGACAGCGTGACGCCATACGTCCCCTTATCTTTCCAGATCCATTTTTACCCCTGCTATAGATTGAAATCTCTCATTTCCAGCAGCCTTGCACTCTTTACATTTTTTCATGTGTGCACTCGCAGCAAAGTTTGCTCTGACAAGGGATTCTGTTACACAACATAACAATAAATATGGCGTCACCAGCTTTATCTATCTCTAATAACTCGGAAAGTACTGAGCATGTAACGTTGAAATGAAAGTAATCATATCATCCTATAAGCAGAATACTTTGATCATATTAAAAACAAAATCCCTCAAACAAAATAAAAAAATCGACAGTACAGTAATGGTCTAAGCTATTAAACTAATATACAATCATTCAATTAACTTATACGTTTTGTAGAATTTAATACATGGTTCAAATGAAAGTACAATTTGCTACATTATTCTCGCAATTGAAACTTTTGAAGTAATCCCTTCCTCGTAAAACTAACAATCTGTATGCAATTTGTTTCTATGAGTTTTGTGTGCATTATGTTTCTGTCACATTTTTTGTCTTAATCGTTTTTTTTTAGTATTTTTAGAGCTTTCTTAGATAGATGGAAGTGATGTTTAATTTGTCAATTTCCAATTTAGTACCAGAACTCATTCATCAATAAGTGGTTAGCATATGTGCCTTTGGAATAAGATACCCTAGTTTGTTTCCCGGCGCTAGCTCATGTGGTTCGTATCTCACGCTAAGCTGTAGGTTCACATCTCGTATTGCCTCGCAGCTGAAAGGGACGCTAAACTGAAAATCCAATCCATTCGGATCTAATTTAGTACCGGATACGCCAAACAATATTGAATATTAAGGATTCATAAAGTCGTATGCATTGGTATACATTTATTCTGTCTCTTTTTCTCGGTGAATTGTGCATGAAAAATATAACATTTCATCGATTCCATATTAATTACAATTCGTCACGCAGAGGTTTTCTCATTTACAGAAATTATTATTATTATTATTATGTTTTTTTTTCAATAGTAACCAAAAGCTTAAATTACGTCTGTTAATAATGCGGTAAATGAGCACAAGATAATACCCAAGATGAAACTAATTATCGTGCAAACGGTAAACCACAGACATGGGAAAGAATAAAGATATAATATTCAATTTTTTAAATCAAATTATAAAATGTAGTTTTTGATCGTGATCAATTTATTTGAAAATAAAACTGAATCAAAAAGAAAGGTAAGTAGAAATTACAGGGTGCAGAGAGAGGGGGAAACAGTTGATAACCACTGAGTTTCCCATGGTTTTAATGGTTTTATTTGATAACTCTAACGGTATTTGTTCGGAAGTAATTAACCAGAGACGTCTATGGTTGAATGCAAAATTCAGAGATGAATCGGTCAGTTTGCGCCAACGCACAGTTGTACACAAAGCAATATACATTCACATATCCGCAGTCAGAGACACACACGACAAAAACTCTCTTTTCTCTTCCTCGAAACCCATCCTCTAAACATATACACATGATAGACAATCGCTAATAACGCATAGTCAGAAAGCCGCTTAAATTTATATCCATAATTCAAAGTTAGAATTTCAATATTGCAACCCTACAGGAAAAGCTGCGCATGCAGTATATATGATTTCAGATCTATTAAACAAAATTAATTTTCTTAATGTGATGCTCGACTACAAACACATTATATATTTCTTTCTTAACCTGCCATTAGTTGAATTTGAATGATTAGTTCATGCTGTATTAATTTATACTATTCTACATCTAGTATTAAAAAATGGGTTCAAACCATTAAAGAACAAATCTTGAAATTTTTATTTATTGTTTGATTTAGATTCAAAATAACTAGTAGTCAAATTTTAGCAAAAACTATATTTCTTGTTTTGAACTAATTCGGAATTTTCGTAGGTATAATGATTCAATTTAATAACTACTTTAAATATCAAGCATCGGATTCTGGTCAAGAAAATTAAAATATTAAGATCATCCCCCACGTCAAATTTGGTCAAGGACGGGTGAGTTTTTTTTTTACAGTAGCAATTAGTGATTTTCTAAATTTTTATTTTAATTGTGTAATTATTACACTATAGACATGGATTTGAAATGAAATTTATAAGTCAACCAATTGTTTCTTTCAGTTCACCAAAAAGAAATCTATTGTTATTTGGATACATAAGAGCTTAACATATTCCCAACACAGTCGTCAACGTCTTCAATCAAGGCAGTACAAAATGGATGTCGTACATTTTGCCAATCTGCTTTTATCTAGAACAATAAATCACGAATTAAAACATCTCCAAAGGAAAGTGTTTGAAAAATCAAGATTAAGACACACTAACAAGGAACGTACATGAATGTGCCATTCAGACATCCAAATCAAACCTAGTCTATTCGATAAACATAACAAAGATATGTTCATGCACAAAAAATTAAGTGCAATGGGCAACGGTGTAAGTCTCTGGGGCCCATTAAACCTGTTAGTATGAAGGAATTCGTAGACTCGCAGTGAAGTAACTATTGCATCAACATTTTTCATTGGAAAGTCCTAGCTTATAGTTTATTCTCCTCAGCATGAAACAACATTTCAAGAGATTTTATCTATTGGGGCCCATAACGTATTTGAACTGGGAAAATTGGGAGACTGTCGGGAAATTTCCATCCAGAAATACCTCCCATCAACTTTGGACCGTTCTGGAGTGGTCCCGGGTAAAAACACACAATTGAAATGTATCTCGAAAAATACTATAGGGAATAAGAAATATGTGTTCCAAGTTTTGTGTACCGTCTATTGGTTTACAAGCTTTTCCTTCACATCCATTTCGTCTATTAATACAAAACTTGATACAGTCATTTCTTATCTCCTATAGTATTTTTGAAGATACATTTGGATTGTGCTGGCGTCCATGGAAGTAAGGAATAAGCAATGCGTAAAGCATGGCGTTCCAGGACTTGTAGTTTATCATAAAGCTTCTGTTTAACCAATAACCAGGTAACATGTCCATGAGTAAGAGTAGGACAAACAACAACAACTACCCTAATTTTTAGAGAAAAAATAAAATCTTTTAGTTTAATCCTATGATTATGCTCTTTAGGCTAAAGAAGACGAATGATTAACCCATTAACGCCGAAATTATTTTTTGTTTTTAATTTCGGTGAAATTTGTAATTTTGAGTTATTTAGGTGTAAGGACCATTTACAAGAAATTTTGAGTTCGTGACGTAAGCGGTTTTGTTGGAGTGCCCCGTGATCATATGAACACGCTAGGCGTTTAAGTACTTTCGTATATAATGATTAAATGGATGCACTGTTAAACTATTAACACACATGTAAAAGAAAAAACATTTATTGTCTTAGAAATTGTTACACTTTAGAAGACAAAAATAAAAACCGTATTTGGACTATGGAATTGTCAGGTTATAGAGCCCATTATCGATGGAACTTTATGGAAATTGAAAAAAAGTCGGTAGGCATACAAACCCACGTTATATTTGAAACATTTCGTAGGAACTGTCTTTGAACACAGTGTACTTGCACAACATTTACGCTTAGATCGAACCACTAAGTGGTTTCTTCCATAAAGACAAACTTCATCCCTTACGTGGTGTTGTTGACTGCTGGACTCAGAAATGTCTGGAAGTCCTCCATATAATAGAATGGCTTTATACTTTTGCAAATAAGTTTGTATAATATGCCTTCCAAATTCTAGGTGTGAGATGCCTATTCTGGCTTTTCTCAACATCAGCCATGCGTTTCGTACGACACATCACACATCCAAGAGAGAAGTGCCCACCAACACTTTTTGGACCGAATTCTAATTCTATAATATGAGATATCCTTGTCCATTTTATCAGTAAGTTCCATGTGCGTGCTGGTATTCTCCGAATTCATACGCACGAGTACTTTCTCTTTTCACTTTGGGAATATTCTTCGACATTAAAAACAGGTTGAACCCTGTTACAAGTAGATGCAGTTGTGACGACAAATTTCACCAAAAACAACTTCAGCATGACTGGTAAGTTTGTGCTCTGTAAGGTGGTCGATGAGTCCATTTCCATCCCCTTCTCCTGAATCTTCATCCGAAAAGATGTTAGGTCTCGGAGGTTACCCGATTCTAAACTATCAAGAATTTTTTGAAATGAAAGACCTCTGTAACTAAAGGGGAAAACATACAATTACCAATAACAGGAGTTGCAAAAGTCATTAATAATAATAATAATAATAATAATAATAATAATAATAATAATAATAATAATAATAATAATAATAATAATAATAATAATAATAAAGTAAAAAGAATAAAATAAGTCAACTGAAAGCATGTACAAACTGTTCTAAGTTGATATACCTGCAACATTTTACTGTATTATCGACACCTATACGTACGTACGTAAGAGAGGAAAAGCTATTTAAATGCCTTGCGTGTTCATACGATCACACTGATGGAAAACTTCAATAACCATGACCCAAATATTTTCAGATGAGTGAAATGTAATCTGTAACAACTTTTGACATCTCTAATACATAACGCAGCAAAAAATAATTTGAAAGGATAAGATATAAGATTGTTTATCAATACTTACTGCGAGAACGATGCCATTTTTCCTGTATTTCTGGCGCGTTGCAGATATCTGTGCCTCTAGGTTACATTTACTCCTAGACAAGATGGAATTTGTTTTGTCTGAATATCGTTACCAGAACCTTCTTCTAGTAGTCAACACATAAAGCGTAAAGAAACCTCTAAAAGTATGTTACACAAGGCTTATTTTCATAAATACTAACTGTTGTGATCATATGATCACGCACGGCGCTAATGGGTAGGCAAGTAGATGATGACAGTGGTGGAATGAGAATATGGGAAGAAATGGGGTAACTCTCAAAAAACTACGGGCGCGTTGTTATCTAACACAAATTTACTTGGGCAGGAATTGAACCAGGTACCTCACGTACCAGAGGTAAGAGTTCTACTGTGCTCCCTAATATTTAGAGGTAGAAATAAATTTCGAAGAATTCATCTGGAAAATCTTATTTAAAGAAAAGTGACGTTTGAAATTTGGGTTCGGGTACGTTGAATGATAGAACTGGTAAGTCAGTATATATACATTGAGACTGAGAAAGAGACGGTCAGACATCCAAATATATATATATATATATATATATATATATATATATATATATATATATATATATATATATATATATAGTATGTAGTGGCCATGAAATGCGTAAACTCGTTGAAATCTCGAATTATTTTGAAGCAAATTCCGTTCTTTCTTCTTACTTCCGCTCGAAAGTTGAGAAACAGAAAGAAACCTTTTCAAAAAAAAAAAAAAAAAAAAAAAAGATCAAAATATCACATTATGTACTTTGTTCTAAGTCCATTAGAGTTAACTGTTCTTCTCTTTGTGAAACGTAGTAAAGACCTCGAAACAATATTTGCCAAAGCTTTTCCTATGAGGAATTTTCTTTTGATGTCAAGGACGCGGGAGGAAATTTCATATACTCATCTTGCCATAATACAACTCTCTCTCTCTCTCTCGACTCAATAATTAGTGATTAGACATCAGCAATGAAAATAGTTTTGATTTCTGATGAAAGCTCATGATGTCATGATAACTTGTACGTATGTCTACTTCTCGTATGGTCTATATGTTAAAAGTAAAGGTTAAATTACAAAAAAAAAAAAAAAAAAAGAACGAAGTTTGCTGTGGCAACATTAAATTGCATACTTCGCATAGTTATCTTTACTATATTTTATGCATTGGCACAACATAAAAATATGAGTACAGAAAGCTACTGGCAATCACAAAATCGATATTTGAAAAATGTACGCTAGTCCGCGAGCCACTGGCAAATACGATGCAGAAATCCAGTTCTACTACATGGATCACACTTTAACAAACTCACTGGTTCATCGAATATGTAAAGAACCCTTTCTTGCTAATAAATTCTACAGATATCGCTACCTAAGTCAAATATAATTTAGATTAACTCAGTATGGGCATTCATGCTATAGCTCTACGTAATATTTGCTTTCGGTATATTTCCATATTATTGACAAAGTAAGAGCTCTTCCAGTTTCTCTAACCCCATTCCACATATAAAATACAATTGCATACAGAGGTACACTAGTCACTAGAATAATAGCATAATACAGAATTTCCTAACTTAAACTTTGTTATAGTAGTAAAATGTGTAAATGAATATTTGTACAGCACGTTTGCATTAAATTTAATTGAGTTTCCTTACCTTAAGGCATGCGCCCGAAGCAATATACTTCTGCGAAGTTCGTCTATTTCTAGATCACGAAAAGGGTCGAATATATCCTGAACGTCAGGGTAAGCCTCGAATAATCTGAAAAGAAGAATCATAGTTACGCTTTACTAATTCTGTATGTATAAATACTACAGTTCTTGCACCCGATCCTTAGGGCGTTGTACAGCATAGATCCAAATCATCATAACAATTAATTTTGAAATATTTGAATTGAAACAATATTGTCTGCAGAAATGATAGACTTGTACGAACTAAATGTTCACTAGACCTATGTTGAGAAACTCTTTCAACAATATAACACATGGATGGACAAAGGCAGGGATGCAAATAAGCAACAAAATTTTACTAGCCCAAGAAAAAAAGCTAGTGGCTCACATCCCACAATAGAAGTCATTTACTTACCTTCGGTATGATGTTAAATATTCGCCCGTACCGATGAACGGGCATCCCTGGTTATTGGTTATTTGCATCCCTGGACTAAGGTCATACATTTAATGTCTCAAACTCTATACACGCCCAGAAAATAAGCTGGGGTACTCAGACAATCAGGAGGCAGTGTGTTGTTTTACAAGGTAGAATTAAAATAAATATAGAAATCACACGATTATGATTTTTGTTTACGAAAACAACTGAGACGCGCTGCACAGCAAGCCACGAACGTGCATAAAATAATGATTTGCGGTCTGTTTAAGTAAGTAGTTTAGTACATTAAGTATTTGTGAACAGCTAAGAAGTCAGTTAATTATTTTAAAATCCTAAGAAAATACCAGTAAATTCTGTATTCTTGTCAATTTTAAAGCTGTCGTCAAATGAAAGGTCTATGAAGCTGATGTATTTTCTGGGATATACTAAGATTGGATTGTCATTTCGTGGTCTATTTATTATTTCTTAATTAGTACTCAGGGTACAACTATAATATTGCTTTGAAATTCATCAGACACTGTCATCTGAAAACTTTCTAAAAAATTATCTATCCCGGAGAAGAGAAACATTATATCGTTGTCCATACAGTCCGGAGCATAGGTGCTCAAACTCGCGAATCCGACGCTCGAGAGCTCGGCACTCGCTCTCAACTGAGCTCGGGCTTAATAATTGAGAACGAGCCCGAGTGATCCCGAGAGCGAGCCCAATTGAGAGAAATGAGTCCGATCCCGAGTGAGCGCAAGCCCACTCGAGAGATGTGAGCGTGAGCCTAGTTGAGAGAAATGGGTGCAAGCCCGAGTGAGCGTGAACCCAGTTGGAAGAGGTGAGCGGTAGCGAGTCCAATGCAAAAAAGTGCGTCCCTAGTCGAGAGAAGTGAGCGCGAGCCCAGTTGAGACAATTGAGAGCGAGCCTGAGTGAGCATGAGCCTAGTTGGGAGAAGTGAGCGAGTTCAATGCAAAATAGTCATCTATGACGTGGAGTAGAACTCAACAAGTTCATCAACGAACAGTCACGAACATTAATAAATGGAGGCTGAAGCCATTATTTCTTATGGCTCCAACCTCCATTTATTAATGTTCGTTACTGTACAAGCCGCTCACTCTAAAAACTTTAATAATTGTGTAGAAGACTGATAGCAAGCTTCTGCTACTTCTTGAAGATGAAGATTTTCTTTGATTCTTAAGTGTATTTGTAAACAGTATAGTACATAGAAGACTCATTCTTCTGTCTTGTTTTACTGTCTTGTTTTACTTCTTAAGTTTTACTGATCCAAGAAGCTTCATAGTAGTGTGCAGAAACAGACACAGCCTATAAACATAACTTAAATTCCTATCAGATGTTTACTGCAGGAAAATTATTTTTATTATTGCACACTAGTTTTTGTTATTTAATTAATATGACTAGTATAGAAATTGAAATTAGAAGCTAAACGTAAAATTTCCTTCCAATTTTGCTGCCGGAAAGACTCCAACCTCGATTTGAAACTGTAGCAAATATCAAATGACATCGTTTGTCCAACTGTTCTGGTTATCTCAATGTCTTAAAATGCAACATATTATTTATTTATTTTGCTTTATCATTAAAAGACTACCACATTCTGAATTATCGTATTCCCTTCATTCTAGCATTTCGTACTATGTTAACTAAATTCTAGGGTGTATTTTTGATGTATAAAGTGTTTAGTATGAGGGAATCAAAAATTAGGCTTGCGTTTATTTAGATAAAGCTTGCAGTGAACTTTCTCTCTTTCCTGGGAACCGCCTCTATGTATTTTACTACATTTCGGTGCTGAGAGTTTGTACAAACTTTTCTCATAGCATATATGAGTACGTAGGTGCGCTATTTACATGTTTTCATATGATGCTTTGGAGGAGGGAGGTTTGCTGCAGCCTGCAGCCCGATGTGTTCATATAAACACATTTCTCGTTGTTCTTCTTAGGACTTTGAATTAGTGAAATTGTGCAAATCCAGCACGCTTAGATACAATGTGACTATTTTCAATATAATATAGATCCGTTTCATTTTATATACATGTTATACCCATTAATAGTTTTTTTTTAACTTATGCCATATAGCTAAAGGCCCATTTAAAATCATGTTCTCTAGTGTACATGATAATCATTGCCACAAAGCTTGTTCAGTTAATGTGAAAATTCAGTTATTCATGTCTTTGATAAGGTCTCTAAATTTCAGTTTTGCGAATATACAATTCCCTCCAACAGTTTTTGTTTCAGTAGATCATTTAGTTGTTAGTAAAATTATATATATATATATATAATTATTACTATTATTTCACACGTTATTTTCCGCTATAAATTCCGAACGAAGATTATTTGTTAAAATGAATATCAAGTATTTCAGAAATGGCAATGATGCTATTACCAAATATGATCATTCAATTAGTTCTCCAAGTATGTAATCAAGACAACCATTTATATTATTATATAAAAGAGTAGGAGGCCGTGACTCATCGTCCCCTTGGCCATACTAGGGTCATTTGTTCAAAGATGGCACCCCTAAGGTCTTTGTTCCTGAATACCAAGAAAATATACATTTTGAAGAAAAAGCAATTTAATGATTTAAACTATTGGTGTTTAGGTTATCGGAAAATACATGTTTTGTCCAGTAACCAGACATCCTGTCTACACAATAAATCAAAATAGCAGGTAGTGAAAAGTAGGCCGTTTTTACATATATGTGTCAAAGTCGACCTACCATCAAAAAGTTGGTTGTGCAAAGATGAACAACCTTTAATTGTACTCCAATATATATATATAAGAAAGTCGAACTAATTGTAGTAAACAAGTGAAAATAAAACTTCAGGATGTGTATTCCATATTCCATGTACTCGACTATAAATCATCACTAATCACCGCAAATAGCACATATTCCAACCTGGACTCTATTTCACTCAAAACAATCTTCATGGAACCAACCCTTTGCAGTCGTTACACTTGAACCAATCTTTCCCATCAATTGCATAACCGCCACACTTATCACAATAGTTTGTATTACATTTCTTTGAGATTCCTTTCCCTCGATCTTCACAACTCTTTTGTGCCTTAATATCTTCCTTTCTTCACTGTTCATTTCTCTCTTTTACTTTTTTTCTATGTATTCAAGGGATATCATCTCTTCAAAAGATGTGTTTCATTTTATTCCACACCTGTGTTTCATTGTGTGCCAGCAGTATCAAGCCGTGGTTCCTCCATTAAATCTGCAAACCACACCACGTTTCCATTTCTATTCGATGTCCCACGAGATGTTGAATGCATGGATTCGTAGGTGAGCGTTGAAACAGATGAATTAGGCTTATTTCTGACTGGAGATTGATCAAGGGCAACATCGGCGTTCAGACTTCATCTAATACTCCTATATACCTGACTTTTATATAATTATACATACGCTTGTTCATCTCGAGTTTTTCATTAAGCGGAGTTATATCAGTCATTTTGATAGTGGTATTTTTATCACTTACCTTTGTATTTAGGAGTATGCAGCATAATACTTCCTTTTATCAATACGGTGCTTATGTCACTTAGTTTCAGAAAGCCTCACTGAGTGTTGGAACAGGAACCGTTAGACCCAAATTTCGCCACATGTGCCCCTGCGAAACAATGCATTGCTTGTAGGCCGTCTTTAACAAGTATACGTCTTTGAACAAATGACCCTACTAGAGATATTAACGGATATTAAAGTAAAATTTGGAGACAGATAATATTTCTGTTGTCACGAATGTAATAGATAAAGAAGGGTTTTTTGAAATGTTCACCGTAAGGGGATAAAACGGAATTCAAAATTTTCTCCAAGAATAGTATATCTCACAAATCTCTGGTGTTAAAAGATTAAACTTCTAATAAATAATTAATAAACTCCTAATTAAAAATAAGTGAACACATGGTTCAGTGCTTTCAAAAAGGAGGAAGAAAGAGACCAACTTCTATAATATTAGAAAAGTTAACTAAGAAAGTTCTGTTGCTTTTTCTTAAGGTGTGTCTTCCATTGACACTTACACCGTGAGTTGAATGCGAATGGAGATAAGACAAAGAGCAGTTGTTGGTGTGGGTATATCCTATATAGTACCTGTTTGTTGCAGTTCAGTGACACCGTGAACTTGCGTAAGCAGAGAGTGAACATGGGACCTCCCAGCGCCTCATAAGGGTGTGTACGCTGTACGAGTTCAAACTGGATTCAAACACTGCTGCGGCGGGGCGGAAAATATACCAGGCCTTTGGTGAGGGTATCGTAACTACGCGGACAGTGCAGTGGTAGTGTAACAAGTTTAAGAAAAGTGAGAAAACACTCGAAGACGCACCACGTGCCGGCAGACAAACACATATACAAAATGAAGATCTTCAAGCAGCAATTGAGGCGAACAGTGCCCAGATAAGTCAGGAATTGGGACTATAATTCAGTGTGAGTGGAGAAATCATTCCGCAGCACCTTCATTAAGTTGGGAAGCACTACAAGTTGGGTCGATGGGTCCCACATGATTTGACTAAGGGCCAGAGGGCAATGTAAGAAAACATCTGTGTTTCTTTGCTGTCTCGTCTTAGGAAGGAGCCATTTCTGGACAAAGTGTTGACATGTGATGAGAAATGGGTCCTGCACGAAGCTCCACGGCGCCGTCATCATTGGTTAGCATTCCATGAACCAGTTCCGAAACAGCCGAAACCAGCACTGCACCAGAAGAAGGTTCTCCTATGTGTGGTGGACTGCTCGCGACATCGTGCATTGGGAACTCTACCAGCCGGTCAGAGCATCAATGCAACTATGTACTATCAGCAGTTGAGCCGTGTTCAAGAAAAACTCATTTGGAGCCAGGACTTCTGAATCGCAAGGTGTCCTCCTGTTACAGGACAACGCTAAGCCCCACTTGACCACGATGACCATAGACACCATTCTACGCCTTAGATTAGAAACACTATTGCGTCCTATATACTCCCTGGACATTCCACCGTCCAATTATCACCAGTTCTATTCCTTGTACAATCACCTTAGAGGACGCCAGTTCAAATTCGCAGTAGAGATGCAAAATGCACTTGATACCTTCTTCGCTTCAAGGCCCGCCAAGTTCTACCGCGGTAGAATTCATGGCCATTCACAACGTTGGCAGAAGGTCGGCGACGCTGATGGGTACTATTTTTGATCTTGCAGGTACGTCTTACGTGACATATCGAAGTTCGAAAGTGCTGGGTGAAAAATCGAAAGAACTTTGTTGGCTACCATTTGAATTCTCGTTTATTTATTCATGAAATGTCAAATGTGGAGATTCGCTTGAATTAGAGATGAGAAATTCGGTATTCATACTCTTATGAGAACATTTGGGAACAAATAATTCAGCGTTTTCGAAAATTCTGTTCCTAAGAGAGAAAACTAGGGACGATTTTATAACATCCAAATTTCAATTTATTTATTAAGAATGTGTCCAATGTGGGAATTTGATCAATTTGACGATATACAACTTATTATATAAATTCATATAAAATAGGGGGAAATGTCTCAGGGTTTTCGAAAATTCCACTCTTTAGAGGAATAACTTATATCAGTTTAATAGTATCCAAATTTCCTTTCTTTATTCAGAAAATGTGCAATGAGAGGATTCGCTTTAGCCTGTTCTTAACTTGGAATTAAAAATAAATTCTATTTGCAAAATTTAGAAGGTTTGATTACGAGATTAACACGTTTACGGCTAAAACCAAGCCAGAAATTAATACTGTTATATTCTTATATTATAGAGAAATATTTCATCAGAATGTCCCAATAGAATGTGTACTCTCTTTGAATGACTGTAACACTAACAATTATTATGAAACGGAGAAGTTTCAAAATTTAAATGTAATGTTGACAAATGTAAAAATTAGCAGTTCATCGAAAGTGTTCAAATTGTTGGCCATTCTGGTCCAGACAGCTGATAGCGCTAAATGATGGAATTCAAAACGTTCCTAATCTTTGCTGTTGGTATTTGGGCACCCTTCTTTTCAATGGCTGCTTTCATCTCATTAATTGTAGCTGGTCTTGTGCTATAAAGATTGTGCTTGACACCTCCTCCCACACACACAAATGACCACAAGGGTAAAATCCGGTGAGCGTGGAGGATACTCGATACTTCCTCTTCGTCCAATTTATCTATTCGGTAGGTGTTCGTCAAGGTAGGCTCTTACGTTGCGATGGTAATGGGAAGATGCTGGGAATCCTGCTGGAACAATTTTTAACAGTTATGAGCCGTTAAAAAGTGTAACATTTAGATGTAAAATGTAAAAAATATCAAACAATGTGTACATTTTATTGGTGCACTATATACCTGGATCGCTAGTTTTGTAAATCTTACTTTATTGAAACTAATAAATGGGATGATAAATGTTTTTCTCTGGAACAGTGGCTTGATCTACACTCTCAACTGTTATTAATAATTTCTTGTACACGAAAAAGATACGGGGGACAAGGATTCGCTGTATGATGAATGCAATATTGTTGACACAGATGAAATCCACATATCCACAAAAGTGAGGAGAGGGATTTCTTTATAAAGAATTAGTAGTAAACAGTGGTTTAAATTATATTGAGGATAAAATTTGAATAAATTGCAGGCTATATAATTTGATTGGGCTAAAAAAAATAAAAAAGAATCAGAGTTTAAAAGATGACTGATCTGATAATTGGGCTAATAAATATTCTCAGAGGAAGAGAAGATAATATTTCAAAAGCAATCCTGTCAGTAATAATTTTTATATATGAAGAACCACTACCTGACAATAGATTTATAGATGCAGTAAAGATGAAATCGACCACTCCCGGAGTTTGTGTTGCGTTGGCGAGAGCAAAGCCGTTCTCAACTGTTGTCCATGTTGTTGGTAAGTGTTTTATGCATGCTCCCGACCCGATCGCTAGACATTATATGGTGGTTCCATTTTTAAGAAGGCATTCTGAAATTAATGGCTTTAATACATCGAAAGAGATTGAATTCAATTTACCCTTTCGGAAGCTTAAGCCGGATCTAACTGTGGGAAAAAGATCATGATCTATTCATATTAGATGTAACCATTCGGTTTGAAGAGGGATAATATGAAAGAAAAATCAATAAAAGAGAAATCGAGAAATATGATCAGTTACGAAATTATTTTCACGATAGTAAAATGTTAACAGTGCTGTCAATTATTATAGGCTCTAAAGGAATAAAATATCTTTCTGTCGTATATCGGAAACTTAACGCTTCGAAAATTCTGCGAGGAACGGATGATAAATTATAATTTATGGTTAAATCGAGTGGTATGGAAGGATTACACACTTTAGGTTTTCTGATTGTATTGGTATAGTTGATTAAGGTGAATGCACATATTTTATGTATTAATGGTCTGCGTAAATGGAGGTAAAGATGGAGAAAAATAAAAAATAAAATACTATAAAGAATAATTGTAATAGTCATTACACAATTATACGAAAAATAAAAATAACAGACAGATATAAATATAATTCTATGCTTTTAATCATGTTTTATGAATGTAGAGTTACGATTGTTATAAATTTCAAACTTTGTTTCCATCGATACTTAAATAATTCATTTCTATATTATAAAATTACGTTGGTACTTGTATGTTTGAAGTTCCATGTATGTCAATTAATGTGTATTTATTAAATCTATTGAGTGCGTCTTAATATAAATAATGGTGAAATAGTGCTTAGTGTTAAAACAAGGTAAAGATCCATTTAAGCTAAAGGTACAACTTGAGCCACATACTGAATTAATTCAAGTGTTGCACGTACAGTTCCACTGCGATGTGCATGTTTAGTGTTAGTTTTAGAATTTCGCATAATGGAGTATGTTATAGGGGTTAGGTGCATTAATATGAGCAACAGAATCTTACCCATAAAGAGGAACGGAGCACATTACATATGGTGCATGTCCAGAATAATCCGTCAAATTTAAAAAAAAAAAATCTTCCTCTTTTCTTCTTTCAAATGATTAACCAACACTTTCTGGATCTGCCTCATGGTCAAATAATTGGATACGAATTGATAATATAAGAGCAAACTAACGTTATTCCTCTTACGGTTATGAAAAGCCCTTTCTGGATCTTGGGTTTTTGGGGTACTTTTTAGACTTTCAGTCAAGCAGCTACTGCATCGTGGCTATTTATCCTAGGACCATGGTTCATACCTCATTCTCTTCACAATAGAGCAGGCTTTCACATAATACCATTTGTATGCCCACACCTATACCAGGAGAGGGAAAAGTGAAGTCAAAAGGAAAATTTCGGTGGGAAACATTTTTTACACACTTTGGGCCCCTCTGGTACAACCCTGTGTGAACGTAGAGATCTCACAAAAATCTGACAAATACTACTCTGCAGACTGAATGCGTGTGCTAAATTTCAAGTTTCTATCTTGAATAGTAAGGGCGGGAGAAATTTTATTAAGAATCCCCACAATGCCTTAATTACCGCAAAAGATCCTGATCTCAGGTAAAAAAAAAAAATCCTGAGACATCTCTATATACAATAGGATTATACTCCGCCAATCATTCTCTTCAGAATAGAACTGCCTTTCAGGCGGTATCATTCACATGTCTCCATCATGTATCTGAGGCGGGAAAATCTCGAATTAAGAGTTTTTTTGGTTAAAATATACCTTTTTCAACTTTTTGGCCCTCCCCGCCTTGTTTTAACAGAAATCTGAGAAAAATCTGTTAAATACTACTAGGTGAACGGAATGTTTGTACACAATTTCAATCTTCTAGGTGCAAAAGTAACCCCGCCGAAAAATATACCGACAATACCCCATGTTCCCTTATACAGAAAGATATTTTGCTAAAAATTCGCTGACACATCCGTAATTACCCTAGGATCATAGTTCGCCCATCATTCTCTTCAGAATAGAACTGCCTTTCAGACGGTACGACTCATGTGTCTCCATCATGTATCTGAGGCGGGAAAATCCTGAAGAAAGGGATTTTTGGGTTAAAATATCCCTTTTTCCAAATTTTTGCCCCTCTGAACCTCCTTGTTTTAACGCACAGATCTGATAAATACTACTAGGTGGACTAAATGTTTGCGCACAATTTCAATCTTCTAGGTGCAAAAGTAAGCCCGCAAATATATATATCTATATACACCGACAATGTCCCATATTCCCGTATATAGAAGGATAGTTTGTAAAAATTTCCTGTGACATCCCTAATTACCCTAGGATCATGGTTTGCACATCATTCTCTTCAGAATAGAACCACCTTTCAGATGGTATCATTTACGTGTCTCCATCCTGTATGTGAGGCGTAAAAATAGTGAAAAAGTGATTTTTTGGTTAAAAAAAATATCCATTTTTTTAACCTTTTTGACCCAATGGTCCCCTCTTCTACTAACACAGAAATCTGAAAAAAAAATCTGGTAAATACTACTCGATGGACTGAATGTTTGTTCAAAATTTCAATCTTCTACGTGCAGAAAGTAAAGAACATATGCTTAATAAAAGAAAACATATTGTTTAAAGTTATAACGTCATCACTTGAAAAAAAAAAAAGGACGAGAAAGCTCAAATAGGAGAGTTATAACGCAATGTACCATGAAACACCCGTATGGTACAAATTGTACCATAAGATTCCGAAAAGGATAGATGTCCTGACGTACGCTATAGAAACGACTGCGCAAAAAACACAGTCTCGTGTTAGGTGGTCACTGAAAGCTAAATGATATCTCAAAAATCAGGCAGTGCAACAGAGGGACACATAGAGAAACGAAGGGATGTGTCTGTAAGTAGCAGGCATATGCGCATAAACAAAGATAGTGCAAAACACGTTTGATACTACTTAAAATCACACGGGTTAGATTAAAGCACTTCAATGTTTTCCCAATAGTAACTCTATACTTGTAAATATAGAATAAAATAAAAGTTTCCTGTATTGTGCAGAAATACCACGCTAATGTAAATTATATGACACAAGTAGTGGCGTATTTACGATTTTGTTTCGGGGAGGGCTTTGCTAACTTTCGGGGAGGATTTGCCTGAAAATGGGAAAATTCTGCAAGATATTTCATATACTTTACTATAGTAAGATTTCGGGGGGGTCTTAAGCCCGGAACCCCCCTAAATACGCCACTGGACGCAAGTCGTAATTTATATACGGTGACTCATTTTAAAGCTAGTATAGACCTTATGATTTGATATGAATAACATTGCATTACTGCAAAAGTAAACATAAAATACTGTCTTTGTACCTTGCAGAAAGTTTCGGCAGAAGAAATAAATACCTACACAATCCTGTTTCATATATCTTCACACATATAACCGTAGAATTACTATTTTTATCGCAGACTATTTTTCAAAAATGCCTTTTTAACTGAAATCGAATAGATATGGTGCTAGTTGATTAAAGTATGCATTAATATGGTGTGTATCCAAGGTACCGGCAAGGGGTCATGTTTTCATTCCAAGAAGTCTGGAGTTGATTTTCAGTTGCGAGTACGTTTATTATTATAGTTTATTACTTAAAAAATTTTAATCTAAATCTATATTTCCGTTACACTAAATAGTATGTATTTGTTTATGAATACTTATCGATATTTCGTAGCCCGACATTGTAGTTTTATTTACGTGTTTCTTGAGGTTTCCATATTATTTTGATAACATAAATGTACGGTGACTACCAGAAACAATTGAAGTAGTGTTTTTTAAAGTAATTTTAACTAATTACCATTTAAAGTAAAATTTTCAACTGGGACACGGGTAGCATATTTCTTTTATTTGTTTGCATTAGCCGGCGCTTGCTATTGTCAAAAATAACTTTTCACTGATCGGTCAATTAGATTCCGCCAAGAATAATGAGTTTAGAATATGAGTCCTAACTGGAATCCTGAGGTTCGAAACTTTTAAAACAGTGATCGAAACCTTTTTATTTTTTATTTTATTTTATTTTATTTTATTTTATTTTATTTATTTATTTATTTATTTTTGCAAAAGCTTTGAATCCTTGATGTAAACAAAAATTCAACAAAGATTTGAAAATGATCAGTCAAACAAGATTTTATCAATAATATTTTTCCAGTGTTCATTCAATCAGATTGCATCAAAAATAACTTTATGCTTATGATCTTATACTGTAAGTTGTGACTAAAGTTCAAAATCTACAATGATTGTTGAAATCAATTTTAAAAATTATATATGAGGTCACAAGTCTAAAATTTTTCACACAAATGACCTTAGAGTACGAGTTGTAGTTGCAATCCTTGAGCTTAAAGTGTGAAATTGTTATGTATATTAATAGGTTACGTAGCTATTAGATTCTAAGTCCAAAAGTTGGAGTTTGAAGTAAGGATCAACAAATCACATTTTCCTAAAGACAAATATTCGCCAACAATCTTAGACTATGATTTGCAACTAAAGTTCAAAGTGTGGCATTGTTATCGCATCGTACCAATAGGTTTTTAAAATTACTTATCATGTTCTAAGTCCTAAATGTTTACAGTACTGACTTTATACTATGAGTTGTCCCTAGATTTGAAAGTGTTAAGATGATATGTTAGGTCAACATCTTCAAATTTGAATTTGGCAAGTTTTCCATGAAAGGACACAATGTTAAACCATCCAAATTTACCCGATTCGTAAAGAACAATTTCGAATTTATATATATATATATATATATATTGAAAATTCTAAAATTTAAACATGAGTCAAATGCACTACTTCCAAAATTTAAAACGAACGTCTCAAGACAGTCGTGTTCAATGAACATTAAGCACAACACTCAAACTTTTCAGCTCATGCTAATCCAATTTTCTCCGCTAAAATTTAAAATTCCTGCCAAATATAAAGTACTACTTCAGGCAATATTTTTTGACAATTTTGCACCCGTAAAAGGAAATAAGCAAAGATAACCAAATTTCGAAAACTAAATATCCAAGTCCTGTAAAACATTTGCCAATGTATTTTTTGATAATTCCAAAATGTAAGATGTGGTTCAATGCACCGCTTCCAAATTTTAAAAGGAAAACGTCAATATACCAATGTCCTTCGAAAGAGAATTAACTTTTGTTGTCAATCATATAACCATATGTTGTAATAAAGCCTCATCAAAGAAGCTAAATTAGGTCAATAGCCGATCACGTGGAGAACACGTGTCAACACTAACAGTTTGCAGGCAATTCTTTACCGATAGAAGGCATAGGCAGGACCACCGAAACTTACAAATATATACTGTATATTCATTTCCTAGTAAACAATTACCATTTTTTTTAAGTTCTCAAATTTAAGGTGTGGTCCTACGTACCTGCTTTCTAACTTTGAAAGGTAGTATCAACGTATCCATGTGTTATGAAAGGTGTTGGATTCCTGTACTTATCCATATAACCATTTAACTCGATAAACCCTCATCAAAGTGAAAAAATTAGATCCAAAGCCTCCAAAGTTTGAATGTTTGGCAATTTTACCCACGATAGGAACAAGATGAACGACTTAAATCTACATGGTGTATATAAAATGGACATTATATATTTACCAATAAGACAAAAAAAGTCTTAGGAACATTTACCACTTTTTGTCATTTTGATAATTCTCTAATTTAGAGGGTGGACTTACGTACTCCTTCCAGAACTTAAGTAGGGTGTGCCAGTGTACCCATATCTTAAGAAAGGGAATGTGACTCTATTCTCAACCATATAACTATATAAAGTAATAAGGCCTCATCAAAAAGGATAAACTAGGTTCAAAACTTACGAAATATAATTTTTTTTAACTTTTTACCCATAAAATGGAACTACAAGGATCATTTAAACTTGCAGGATACATACTTCGGTCCGATGCTACCAAACCAAATATTTAAATTTGGCAACTTTTAAAACTTTAGGGTGTGCTCCTATGTACCCCTCCAAAATTTAGGGGATGCACCAAAGTATCCCTGCCAAATTTCAAAGGTGATGGTCCAATGTACACCTGGTTCAAGAACCCAAGGGCACAAAGGTTTCCTCAGGTCAGGCTCATACTTATGCAATACTAAAAATGAACAAAAATTGATCCATATTTCATGATTTAGGATTTAGACTTTTGCACTTAGGCTTCTATGGCCATTTAGCTCCTCACGTTTTGAGGGATGACGTCCCTCGGCGACCACACTGTGCGGGGAAAGGGAAGGAAGAGAGGATTCGGGAAGGAAGGAAGCGGCCAGGGACCTGTAAGTTAGGTACTACACCAGCATTTGCTCTTTGCGAATGAGGAAAACCCAGGGAAAACTTCATTCAGTGTGGCTGGCCTGAAAAAGCGTTTTCCACTTTTTTGACCAAGTTCCCCGACACCAGGAATCGAACACTGGACCGCTAGCACTGATCCATATTTCAATATCAATTAAAGACTTTGGGGCAAAAACCCGTTAAGTCCAAAAAGTGAAAGTGTAAAGGAGATAGCTTCACAAGGGTTTCGCGTCGTCCAATGTTCTTCAAACTTAGCACATGTATACTAGACCGAAAATAAATCGACAAGAACTTTTTCCTTTCTTTCGGAAAATAGGTTAAGGGGGGGGCAAAGGGTCCCTTTTCAAACAACGGTCTCCTTAACTAAAAGGGCCGTATTAAAGAAACGAAACTCTCCCGATGCAAAGATGATTTCAAAGTAGGAAATAGGACTTTTTCGTTTTTGCGAGAAAAGAGTTGCAGGGGCAATGGTTTACTTCGAAATGACAAAGGGCCCCGCACAATTATTAGGGAAATTAGATTTTGGTGGCATTGTTGAAATCGTGATATGTTGTAGATATTGTGTACCTCAGAAAAAGTCTCAATAAGCACAACCAAAAATCACTGACCATTTGGCCACTACAGGGCCAAATTTTTGAAAACAAAGGAAGGTAATGGTATTCTGGATTTCGGTAAAAATTAATGGAACCGTGATATGTTGCAGATATTGTGATCCTGAGAAAAAGTCTCAATTTGTACAATCATCCATCATTGTACACTACTGACCGTTTGGCCACTATAGGACCCCTTTTTTAGAGAACGGATAAGGATTTCAAGAAAATCATAGACCTTTACGTTGGCGAGACCTACACCTCGTCTAATTGTCACAGGGACATGAACTGTACCTCGTTGTAAATGTTACGGAACGCAGATTCCAACGAGTTAAACGTACCCTTCGTGCCAAACTCATAGAAGATGATGATGAAGAAGAAGAAGAAAATTTTGAAGAAAATGAGATTTTTTGTTTTCGGAAATTTATCAAAAGCTGGCAAAACTGTTACTTGTTGTACGCAGTAAAAATACTTTCCCATGTACGCCAGACATTGGGTACAATCATGTAAAATTGTGAAGCGAGAACGTTCAATACTAAGTGAGAAAAAATTCCGAATGTTTTTCCTACGAGAATCACCCTGTACATATTTTTCGAAATATTTTGCTCTACCTTTACGTCCCTAATTGGTACAGAAATATAAACCATACCTCATTTGAAAGCGTAGGAGACAGAGTTCAACGAGATAAATTTTGTGCCTCTCGTGCCCAACCCGTAAAAGAAGAAGAAGAAGAAGAAAATTCAAAAAATTGAAATATAAAATACATTTTCTCGAACGGTTATTTGGCAACACTATTATTTGTCGTGCGCAAGAATGGTCATACACAGGTTATTATTAGCAAGGATATTTATTTATCTTTATTTATATCCCTTTTTATGCTTGTAGCTCCTTTGCAGGGAGAACATCCCTGACCAAAATGCTGAGGGGGAGGGGAACTAGAACATCCAACTTCTCTCCCTACCCTTCCGCTACTGGACTCTCGATGTGGACGAAATACACACATTTGGGAAGTTTGATCCTTCCTAAAGAGATGGACACGTCAATCATCTCTTTTGGTTAATTAGGAGCGAAGTGATGGAGGTTTAAACTGCTGGCTCAACCCTTGAACCGTTCGTCCTCTAAAGGTTAAATGAGCAAAAGGTAACGGTATTCTGGATTTCGGTGTAATTGCTTGAAACTGTGATATGTTGCTGACCGTTTTGCCACTACGAGGCCACTTTTTTTGAAAACAGTAGAAGGTAACTGTACTGAATTCTGAATTTCGGTGGAATTATTTGAAGCCATAGAATAATATGTTGTTAATATTAGATTCTGAGAAAAAGTTTCAATAGGCACAACCACCCATCACTGACCGTGTGACCATTAAGGACCACGTTTTTTGACCACAACAGAGGGTAGGTCTGGATTTCGGTCGAATTGGATGAAACAGTGATATATTTAGATATTGTGATCCTGAGAAAACGTCTCAATAGACATAACCACCAATCACTCACCATTTCGCAACTACGGCACTACATTTCTTAAAACAGCAGAAGGTAAGGATATTCTGAAATTTTGGTGGAATTGCATGAAGCCACGAAAAGTCCTATGCAACAACCCGGAAAAGGGATGGGAGAGTAGCGTCTAACATCATTTAAGCATAGACAACATTCCGATGTTCATCTTGAAGGACAAAGGAAAACTCTGGATCATGTCATCTACAACGTATCACAGTTTCATTAATTATATAGTAATAAGAAATATCGTTATACTAGGCTGTTTTCAAAAATCTGCACCTGTAGTGGCCATACGGTCAATAATTGATGGTTGTGTCCATTAAGACTTTCTCTCACGATGAGAAGATCTGCAACATCTATATCTCAAATTTACTCATTCTCACAGAAATCCAGAACATCGTTATACTTGGCTGTTTTCAAGAAAGTTATCCTGTGGTGACCAAACGGTTAGTAACTTGTGGTTGTGTCCATTAAGACTTTTTCTTAGAATGACAATATCTACAACATACCACGGTTTCTGTCATTTTGACTAAAATCAAGCATATCACTATCTTCGGCTCGGCTGCTTTCAAAAAAATGGGCTCGTATTGGCCAAACGGTCAGTAATTGGTGGTTTTGCCCATTAAGACGTTTTCTCTGGATCACAAAATCTACAATATATCATAGTTTCAAGCAATTCCACCGAAATTCAGAATACCGTTACCTTCTGTTTTTTTTTTTTTTTTTTTTCAAAACAAGCTCTGCAGTGGCCAAACGGTCAGTGATGGATGGTTGTACAAATTGAGACTCTTTCTCAGGATCACAATATCTACAACATATCACGGATCCAGTCATTTTTACTGAAATCCAGAATATTGTTATCTTCGGCTGTTTTCAGAAAAGTGGCCAAATGGTCAGTGCTTGTTGGAATATCTACAACATATCACGATTTCAAGCAATTCCACCGAAATCTAATTTCCGTAAGGATTGTGCGGGGCCCTTTGTCATTTCGAAGGGAGCATTGACCCCTGAGACCCTTTTCTCACAAAAACGACAAAACCCGTATTTCTTACTTTGAAGTCATCTTTGCATCGGGAGAGTTTCGTTTCTTTAATGTGTCTTTAATGTCCGTTTTAGTCAAGGGAACCCTTTTTTGAAAAAGGGACCTTTGCCCCCCTTAACCTATTTTCGGAAAGAAACAAAAAATAATACGCGTCGATTTATTTTCGGTCTAGTATATATGTGCTAAGTTTGAACAACATCGGACGACGAGAAACCCTTGTGAAGCTATATCCTTTACACTCTCACTTTTTGGACAACGGATTTTTGCCCCAAAGTCTTTAATTAGTATCGTTTTATGATATTGTTGCTCTATCTTTAGATGGTATTGTAACAACAGGTCGAACCTTATGGGAGTGTATTTGTTAATGATTTTCTGTAATTTCACTTGAAAATATTTGAATGTTAAGGGATTTCGAGTTATCTAGATTTGTTAATTGTGGGAAATAGTGATATTTAGCTAATTCAAAAAATATTTTAAGTATTTCTCTTTAAACCTCTAATGTCAACGAGGAAATAACACGGGTTTTGTTTGCGTTAAAACTGTTTCAATGATAGCAGCTCATCCTTTTGAAATTCAGTCTGTTGAGAAACCATGTTATTATGTGCAACATCATACTAGCCGCATGCGTTTCATAATATTTTGTTATCCAATTTCTAACCATATACACGTGTGGTAGTAAGAACAAGGGATGCGTTAACAGGGATCGTTTTTAACGTTATCTGATTAGTTGTGGGGGTGCAGTTTACCTGATGCGGTTACTGGGGTTGACAACTGTTTATTGTTCCCCGCTGTTTCTGATCAATACTGCAGACCTCTAAATGCACAATATGTGTAAGCATTTCCTTTAATTTTGCGTCTTTATTTAATTAATATGCTATGATATTTTAACTAGCTCTTTAGTTTCTTCTGAAGCGATTGCTGACGCTATATTGATTTTTAATTCATAATGAAACAATATCTTTGTTATCCTTGAGTTTATTCTGCAAATAAAAATAAGGACTGGTAGTAAACATTCGTACTCCTACTTTTCAAAATGAAATCGTCATGCTGCAGAATGCAATCGTAATTAATACAGAATACCATAACATTCAGAATCGGCATGGTATTCTGTATTAATTATTGAAACATTTATTTATGAAATTTCAAGAATGTCTTAAGAAAACTTGGAAGTAAACTTACCTTTGGAGACTTTTCATGAAAAGTCACTTACTTTTTATATAGATCAAAATCCGCTGCCCTTATAGACTAAATCTTATGAAAAATACCGACAAACAGTAAACCACAGTTTGTTTTCAGGAGAAATGACATGCTATATTGTAAGACTTTTATGTAATATAGATCTAAGTAAATTTACCTGATTTTTTTTTTCTTTGTGAAAATCATCTAATGAGAAATTACTGTCAAGAGTGAACTTCGCTTTTTATTCTTTAGGGATATTTTTGATGGGAGAAAAAAGCTGAGAATCTTATAAAAAAATACTTAAGTTTCAAATTTGTTTCTGGTACGCTGAACGATAAAACTCTATATCCGAATGCACGACAGATGAACAAAAAGATAGAAATTTCCAATTTTATGTCGTGTAGGGACCATGAAACTTGTAAATAAATTCAAGTCTAGAATTCGATTTTCTTCACAATTACCATACTTTCTTCTCTCCCATCGTCGGATTGGATTGGGTTCGAGTTTAGAATTACGTTCACCAACGAGGATATATGAGGCGTGGACCTAGAGCTTAACATAGTATCCGAATCACATGAACTCCCGTCGGGAACCAGACCCGGGTCTCCCACGCCAAAGCCGTAATGTTTTCCACATAACCACAGGGGAGATCATGTCGCTCGAAAGTATATATACATATATACGAGGTGAATCATTCATCTTAATATGCCTTTGTAATGTTTAAACTAATAAACAAAAAATCCCTGAAATGAAATATCATGCATATATTAGCAAAGGGACATTGTTTGGAATGCTCTGTGATACCACAAGGTTAGCAATGTTGCCAACGAAACAAAGAAATATATTTGGTGATAAACAATGATAAACAATGTCCCTCTGGCGATATTTACAAGCCATAAAAATACAGCATATATATAGGGTGAAGGAAGGAAGGAAGACGGAATTTCTGAAATTCTCCGGCAAGTGGAATGACAGACGTGCGAAATATATCAATAGATTAGTGAAGTCTTTTCATTTTATTGTTTGTTATTTTATTTTAGTTTCTGTAAATTTTTATTCCCTTACAGATTAAGCCATGAAGCCGTGGTCGACAAAACCCCGTATTTTTGCCTATGACAGTTTCGTCATGATTAAAGAATCAATCGCGGCAGTGCAACGTTAATTTTACCACGGTTTCATTATTCACAGACACCTAGCTATTCCAGCTCGTAACACTATCATAAGTTGGGTCAAATCACTTCGTGCACGAGGTACACTATTGAACAAAAACCGCCAGGAACAACACGAACGGCACGCGCCCCCAAAAATGTGGAAATTGTCAGACAAGCCGTCCTGCACAGCCTACATCGATCCACTCAAAGATATGAGCCTGAAATTGAGATATGTGCTTAGCATTCGTTGGTTAGTCGTATTTTGCATTCAGATTTGCATCTCCATCTATTCAAATTGACCTTTTGCAAGAGCTGAAGCATGGGGACGACTTACAGTGGCTGGGTTGTGCACATACATTGAAGCACTTTTTTTTTAGCAAGATGAAAATTTCCATTTATTTAACCCCATTTTCATCTCCATGGCAGTAAAACAACAAAACTGCCGTTATTGGGCTTCTAAAAATCCTAAAATATTACACGAAAATCCTGTGCATAGTCCTAAAGTGATGGTTTGGTGTGCCATAGACAAAACTGCTGTCATTGGTCCTTACTGTTTTGACGAAGATAATGGAACTGCTGCTTTCGTGTAGTCAAAGTGCTACATCTAGATGATCAAGAGTTGATTACTTGAATTATGACGGAAATATATTCCCATTCGTCGCGTGGGCTTCAACAGGATGGGGCGATACTCAACAGCTACAGCTTCAATGGACTTGAAATATCAATTTTCAACAGCTACTGATAAGTCTGTAACTAAATGTGAATATTCACAATTACTTCTTTTTATTTCTTGAATTTAACTATTTAGGTATTGATTTTCCATTTGTATTTGACTAATTGCAGATTTCAATTTATGAAGTTCGTATAGACTAAAACCAATCAGGCCAAGATTTTCTAGTTCGAACAGTAAATTGAAAATGAAACGTTTAGATCGTTTAGAACATCCTGCCTGAAAATCAGATGGTATGATATACTTAATATGGTCAATAAATTGTGTCTCTTTTTCCTGTAGTGTTTTAATGGGGATTTCGTATCCAACACACGATTGGTTGTTAAGTTGTACTGCTGAAAAGTCAAGGTGTAAACTGTATGATAAGAATTAAAGAGCTTCATAATTAATTATAGGCTTTAATTTTGCTACAGGCAGTCGATACTGTTTAAAGATTAGATCATTAGCTTGTACGGTTGAACGTACTGTGAAACCGGCATGCAGTTGATGTAATTTTAAATCAGGAGCAATGTACCTTCTTCATTAAGTTTATATGTCAGTAATTTACCGTCTAGTAATTAGTCCATTGATTGAGTTTAATAGGTATTCTATACACAAAAACATTGTTTATCTTTACGTTTCAAATGTTCACATCTTTACTTGAAACGTTTCTTTAATACTGTCATGTGGTACAGCCTTTGTACTCTCATTAAAATGAGGTAACGTAGTGTGGTTCCTGTTGATCGATTTCATTTTACACGTGTATTCAGAAAAGAGGCAATAGCGCTTTCGCTGTAAATAGTCTCATAAAGCTAAAGAGAGAGGAATATAGACAGCGACATGCACCATCCTATTATAAGATAACGGTTTCCCGACAGAGAAACACAGCTGATGCAGCATAAATGGAACAGTAGATAGCTCAAAGCGTAGTAGCTTGAGAGAGAGAGGGAGAGTACCGGTAATAGACAGGAAGAAAGAGGGATAGATAGGTTGAGGTAGAGAAGATGAGGCAAGAGAGGGACAAGAATCAATAAGATAAGGGGGAGAAGGAGAAGGCAAAACAAAACGAAGAAAAGTATTGTTAACTAAATTAAAATGTGGTAAGATTCTCATTTCCAACAGTTCTGAGTTTTAGGTCTCATCGCAACCAACAACATGGCAACCAAATGGGAATTTGCATAGACATTTTCCAAAGAATTGAATTTCACGGTTTTATCTCTTTCTTTCTCTTTTTTTATTCTCTCGTTCTACTTTAACTTGAAGGGAAATGACTTGACATTAATAGTTCTTTGGACAATTTGGAAATCGAGATTTCATCACGTTCTTGATGCAGATGAGAACTCGTTTCATTATTGCCTTTTTTCTGACAGAAAAATCTTTTAATAATGGATGTCAAGCGGAATACCATTTATCATAGAATTTATTTCTTTCCGTCATGTAATTATAATGACCTTCATTTTTACGTTCTCTCGTTAATAAAATCCATCTTTATAAGTTTAAATCTTATCATCAGAAAAAGGAGTTTGATTTATTTCGTTCCTATGAGACAATTTCCATAGCATTATTTGAATTTTTATATTGCTTGATTTGTACAACCCTATTGCTAAGGTTTCCTATAAATTTCTAAATTAATCAAATCTGCAATATAAAGAAATAAGATGGACTAATCAGCATGAGGTCCTAGAGTGAAATCTCGGTGGGTGTAAAAAAAATGTTTAGGTTCATCTAACATCATAATGCGATTAAGATTCTTTTAGTTTTGCTAGTTTGTTTAAATTCAACGTTAGGCATCGGTAACGAGACTATATGTGACCTGAACAAATTCAATCGAAGCTACCATAATACATTCAATGGACTCATACGAAGATCAGGACTTTGTATAACGTGGACCAAAGATGCAACTAGACCAGGATAAGGATTTGAATGCTATTTGAAATGAAAAAAAAATATTAGTAAAATTATAGTACTGTGACTCTGTCGACATGGAAACTACCATGAGATAAATAGGAGCTCTCATCTTGTAATACACAATATCTTTCCCTTAAGGAAACAAATTATTCATGGAAGGGTATCAATATAAAAGTATCTACGGAACTTAAGTTGTTATTCTTGTTTTCGTTTAACAAAAGAAAGAAAACATTTAAATATAATAACACCCTAAATTCTCTAAAACGTTTTAAACTTTTATTATAATAATTTAAAGTACCTACATACTGTATTCATATAACTTAAATTGCGTAGGTTATTTTTCTTTAATATAAAGCGAAAAATCTTCTGAAATAAGCTAATACTCTAAACTCTCTAAGATATTTGAAATGTCTTTATATTTTTTTCTAAAGTATTTACATAGATATTTAAAGTTTCTTTCAAGACAGCTAGAAAGCATCCAGCGTTTCTTTCTTAACCTGGTTATGATATGATATTTTATTCCAGATTTATATCATGATTTTACTACTTGTAGTATATCGAGGTTATTTAAAAGAGTTCATAAATTCTGTAATTTATTTTTGATATGGTTACCTATAATTTGACTAAATTTTGAGGTACACACTTGAATAATATTCGTTGAACTCAGGTGGAATTTTGTCCTTCACTGTTTTTAATAAACACATAAAACTTCATACATATTTCACAATATTTTGATATATACTTAATTTTGTATATTTGCTTTTGATTTGGTACTTTATAAAAAAAATATGGTCAATAAAAGGACGATATATTTAATATTTTACACAAATAAAACCAAATGTGAACACACACAAAAAAAAACTTGACTTTTATTAATCATTGCGCTACATTTGAGATATTGATAAAATTAAGTATTTCGCAGAGCATATCATAACAACAAACTAATAATATTAATACACACAGTATCATTCACTTCACTCACTGAACAAAGTGTTTAATGTGGAGCAACTCACTCCACAAATAAAACTCACAACTGTATGAATACATTGGAAATATTAAAAATTAAAATTATCATCTACAAAGTGTTTGCGTATCTTTTTTTTTGTAAAAAAATGCGTGTTTTCCACAAAACGAGACGGAATAGAATTTTTGGTGGCGAGATACGAAATGATATAGAACTGTTTCAATAGAAAGAAATGTATTTTTCGAGACGAGACTAAGAACTGGACGAATAGAAATAAATATACCTTTTAGAGATGAGACTCTAATTTCACAACACCTGCTCAAGACAAAACAGTTCAAAATATTGTGTCGTGCAGAATACTACAAATCACAAACTCATGTTGAACGTTGGAGCTGTATTATTTACACACACAATTTTTATATAGTGCCAAATCCGACAGCATCTTTCTTTTTTACATTATACTTCATCTTGCAGTTTTTTCATCGTCTTCTTCAACAGTTTATTGCACAATTATTACTCTAGACACCATATGAATTTGTAGTGTCTAGTCTTTTTCTATTACTTCATTGTATAGGACAAAAGCATTTGGCTGCTAGATTCAGGGTGTTCTGAAATGAATGAATATGCTACTTTATAGTGATTATTTGCACTGAATATTTCCTGGTCATCAGATTGACAATGTCCATATCATATATAATTGTGACATTTCACTATATCTCGAGTTCACTCTTATGGCATACCTAAATATATGACATGTCTTTCTTCGGAAAAATTCACAAGAGATACTTTACTTTCGAGCGAGTTTACTTAGGACAACACTTTCCCAAAATCCCTTATATTTTGCTCGTTTTCTCGGAAGAAAATGTTTCATTAATAACTACAGTACATCATGACTGAGTTGGCTGCAATAGAAATCTTCCGAGGGAATGATGAATATAGGTTCTCTGCAGCATAAAGTACCCAGTTGATCGAGCTGAAATTCAGTACATAGATGGAAACTAAGAAGTGCCAGGTATAAAAGAGCCCTTCTCAGTATAAGTTAACGGGGTAGCTAATATATCGCAAAAAAGTATAATTTATACATAGGTAGATTTACTTATATGAGTGATATATTAAACTATTCCTTTCTTTTTACTGAGTTGAACAATATATAGGTTAGTACAGTTTTCACTTCTACGTAAAGGAGCAAACATGCAAATTTAGAAACAAAAATAATAATTGATATCAGCTTCAATAGAGAGCGTAATTAGTCTTATTAATTGAGAAGTAGGAGGAGGATAGAAGTGATCGGAAGTATGATAATCGTGTATTATCTTAGCTAATAATTTCTATCTTCATCTTATACTTGCACCTTTTTCATTTATTGGGCCTCATCTCCCTAATTATTCTACATCCATCCTTCCAATAACAAGAACGAAGAGCAAACATGGTAAAACTGTGTGCCGACGACAGATATGTGTTTGATACGGTATGACAATTTGCTTATCCCACAAGGCAAAACATTGAAGAAAGTTTTTATTGATCTCGAAGACAAACACTGGTGGTTTCAGGATTCCCAACAAGAGGTACGATAAGAGAAATAGCACCTTAGTACATTTATACAGAATATAAATTGATTACACAATTTCACACCATCTTTTACACACTATCAAATGAAGTGACTAATTTAAAACTCACTGCAAAAGTTAAGCAAGTGCAAACGCAAAAACAAGTGCGCAACCTATTTTTATTTATATTGAATTTCAATAGTTTTAAATTTTCCCACTTTTCCTAATGATTCAATTATAAGTTCGTGTAATGAAATTTGCTTTGTGATGTATATTCTAGTCTATTGCAACAATAATAAAAATAGTACTTTATTTAATGATAGTAAATGAAATACAAATAATAAAAACAGGATATACCGTTTTCATATCCCCCCTGTATTCATGAAACATCTGGAGGTATAAGCGTACCATCATGGCCTTCTTCCTCCCTGGGGTCGCAAATATTGACAACGAAATGCCTCTCGGAATATCATACGTTACTTTGTATCGAGTCTGAAAGCTTGAAGAAATCTTATTCCATCTGATGTTCCTTTATAGAAAGATCTCATTTCACTCACAAATGTTCAAACGTTGCGAGCAGTTCCAGGACACATTCACAAATACTTTTATTGGCTTGAGTGGTTCTGTCTTTAGATTCAACAAATCAGAAAGTAAATCTTCAGATTCTGAACATAAAACCAGCACAAGTACACCACCAATTTCAAGTCAACTGGCGAAGGTGAGAGTATTAGTAATTTGAAATCTCCAGTCAAAACATCATTGGTGCTTAGTCACCTATGAACAAAATCAAGGCCATTCTACAAGGAAAATATTGTGGATAATTTCCATGATTTTCTGAAGAATTGTTATAAAAAGAGAATAGAAGATCCTCTGCCTGCGTTTAAACTCATTTTCGATACCATAACAAATCTTCACTAAGTTACAATCCTAATTGCGATGGTCTTATTATGTCATTGAGAAAAATAATATTACAAAGTGTACTTATTTACAAAAATATGGTCATGGTTGAAGACATCCTTGAACCTTGTATTTTGTTAACTTACGAAAAAAATATTTGTAAATGTTTCCCAATATGTCTAAGAAATTGATTCGCATTGCTTTTTCTTTTACCACATAGATGTTCTTCAATGAAAAATAACTTTCTATATAACTTCTTGAAAACCTATAGTATAAATAATAAGCTTTGATTTCGCTCCCTAATTGTTCATATTTTTTCTCGTTTTCTAAAGCCTGTATCCCAGTTTCCATCATTGTGTTCACAAATCATGTAGTTAAGTGAGCACGTTATGAACGTACTAAGAAGGATCTGTATAATGAAAATGTCGAATCTCAACCGACGGGACAAATTCTAGCTTGTTTCCTGAAAAATTGGATACATCTTAGTTTTCTTATGGCTGTATGGTTAAGTTACGTAAATTCTCCGCGGAGAAAACGATCGTAGTTCATATGTTTTAGGTCCGATCTATAGCTAGAGGTTAAACCATTAAGTTAAACTATAGCTCTGGGGTAGAGCAGTGGTCACGGTCTTTCTCCCAAATGGCGACTTACACGTGCTATTGTTTCCGGGAAGAGGTACCGAGTATCTCAACATGTACGTGGTACCTCAACACGTTAAAGAGAGGTAGTCCCGTATTACTTGGACGATCCTACTGGGAGTGGAATGTCGGATTCCTGCCTACTAGGGTGGCTAAACGGAAGTGGGGGAGGAGCCAATCCCAGGCATCTGAGTAACTGCTCTGATCCCGCGAAAGGGAGGAAACTGTAGGATATAGGCCGGCATCAAACTCAAATGGGGACATAACACGTACCATTGGATCAGGGATAAGATGCGAAGCATCTCGACGTGTGTGTGGTACCTCTACACACGACGGTTGCCAGTTGAACGATAGAGATAAGCAGGGCCGGAACACTAGCCCCCTTGGGCATTGCCTAGGGTTTCTGAATTGGGTGGGAATCTGCCGGGCTGTGGTCATACCGTTAGATTCGATAGCGTATTGGAACTAATCCCAAGAACTTGGGTGACGGTGAACATGTGCGGGAGGTGAGCTTGCCTTACAACGCTCCGACCTCCATGCCTACATAGTATGGTAGGGCCTGACTCGCTAGCAGGACCGCCTCCACCAGTAGGTTAACTGGTAGGCACTCAGGACTTCGGTCTGGCCGCGTAGTGGGCGTATCCCACTCCCTCAGTGAATGGGGGTTACACGCTAAGGACAAATATTGACGGTGTACATGGTGCACGAGGACTCAGGTCCAGTCACGAGCAACTACGGGCGGGGTGCCTCTTTCGGCGGAACCCGTCCATTAAAGAGACCGAACGGTCGCGGGCATGCTCACCATGCATGCAATTAAGCGTGGTCTAGTAGATCACTAACATCAACGTGTCTGATATACTCTTAATGGTAAACTAGGACGTTAGATATTAAACCTACCAATTAACCTATATGTCCTTTATTCCAGGGGAAAAGTTCATGAGAAAGCATACTTGTTTGTTTTAGCATTCATAAACTGTAATATAAACAAACGTAATCATACAAACACTCTTCGAAAGGGCTTGAACTATCAAAAGTATAATTATTATACAATGATTATCATAAATCATAGTCCAATACTAGTAGGACATTTGACGTTGCAACGGATCAGTCGTTCTTTCAGAAAAAAAAAATGTTCCGGGGGCACACTCAGTATTCCGGAGGGCACTGCTGGTACTATTCTATTTATTATTATATTATTAACGTATTTTTTGGTGTCCTTCGGGGGGCGCTCTCAGACATCCGGGGGGGCAGTGCCCCCCAAAAACATATGTATGGATGTCTGGAACAAACACTGCTCCAGATACATTGAACTTAATGCTTCTAGGCGTGGACATACATCGAGACGAGCAGACAGGCACATATTCAACAATCACCTTTACTCCGTATAGTGGTCATTCTTAGAACGTGAAAATCCCTTTAAAATTCCAGCTCTATTTTTCTGTTATGATCACCATATTTCTTCTCTCTTCTCGTTACTCAAAAGTTGAAGAGGTAAAAAGTTATACATAATCTTTCAACTCTTGAAGAGTTAGATTTAGAAATAGCATGGTATTCTTATAAAAAATCATTGCTACTTTCTCAATTACTTTCACACTTCTTTGTCAATTTTCCGAAAACAAACTCTATAGAAAATAATGTTTACATTACTATGAAAGTTCATTATTCGATTAACCATTTTAGTAATTCTTCTGCTGTTATTCAAGTATGCAAATATCTGGATATTTGTTTCCAATATTCAAATTATTTTTCAATACCAGAATAACATGATGCTAATCAGGATAGGTTACTAGCTGAAGTTAGTACTGTAGTGCATAATCACTTCATTCCGGTTTCCGCATGAATTATTGTATGCAACAATAGCTCTCCGTGGCAATGAAACGAAAACTGATTGTACGAGGCACGTCCACAAGGTAAGTGTACTAGCACCCTCGCGAGCAGAGTTAATTCCTTATTGCTATGTTGGTCACACTGCCGTTTTAGTCAGTTCCTACCCTTTCCAGTGAGCCCAATCACGCGTCAGTACGTCCAAAACTGTGGCCACAGTAACGTCTTCCGTGAAAGATGTCGATAAAATATGCCCCCAAGTGCGAGATTCTTATCGTTATCTCGTTGTTAGGGGGGAAAATCTTCATCTGAAGTTTTTAACGAGATCTAATCAGTTTATGAAGAAGGAATTATATATCGTACAAGTATGTTTAAGTAGTGTCGTGAATTTAACAACGGTCGTAGTGATGTGCACGATGAGAAAAGAAGTGAAAGACCGTCGATTTTGACTGACATGTGCATTCTTCTGACCTGGCGTCTTCAGACTATCATCGGTTCACCTCCATGAAGATGCACATTGGTGGGGTAAAAATTTCAACTGACGAGAAAGTGAAGGTGGAGGTGAAGAATTGAGCAAAAGAGGTGGTGGCAAACTTGTTTGATCAAGGCATAAAAAAAATTAATACCTCGTCTCACTAAGTGAATCGAGAAAGATGGTGACTACATGGGAAAATAGTTCACATGTGTACTGATGTAATCATGTAAATGTTTGGTTTTAAATATTTTTTTTGAAACCTACAAAAGTCTAGTACACTTATTTTCTGGATCTGCCTCGTATTTAGTGACAACTAACAATTCCATCCAAACGTTCCCCAAAGACTAAGCCACTGATACATACATACTATGTACTTGTCATGTGAAGTAATTCAATGAAATTCAAGCTCTAGCTGTGAATCTTACTATGAATACAATAAATAAATAAATAAATAAAATTGAAGTTTTGAAAGAGAAGAGGCCAGCGTCTACATTTAAAGGTACTATACTAGATCCCATCTAGTGGGCAATAAAAAAATACTAGTGAACATTTAAACGATAAATTTTCTGAGAAATCTAAAATGTTAAATATTTCCTCAGAGTGAGGGCACGATGGCTCAGTGGTAGAACACTTACCTCTGGTGCGTAGGGTTCCTGGTTCGATTCCCTGCCAAGTAAGCTTGTGGCCCACAGCATCATGTTCGTAGGTTTTCTCGGGATACTCTCGTTTCCTCCCATATTTTCATTCCACCAATTCTTCCATCACCATCCACTTGCCTTAATCACCCGTCTCCTTTAATCTAAAGGAGATAATCGTGGGATAAACGATTTTAAAAGTTTTCTCCAGATATATATATATATATATCCATGACGAATCGCTAGAATTAAGAGGCCTAATAACTGCGAAATTAAAATACCGCAAATTTTACAGTAATTATGTGATATCTTCAAATAGATAAAAGATAATCAAAATGTAAAACAAGAGCGCCCAAGACAATATTATTTTGCATTAGGTACCGTTATCACGAGTTACCTAGTAACTTTACGTTTGCGGCCATTTAGAAACGCGAAAATAAATTCCGATTTTCTAAATGGCTGGTAAGACATTCCTCATTTTGAGGTTTAAAAATAATAATATAGAAGTACACAGTTAACGGATCAACTCTAAGTTTCTAGAACAATATAGCAGAGTGAAAACATTTTTAAATAGAACTAACAGCACGTTTGTAGGTAACGCGGACGAATTTAGAAAAGTGAAAACAAAAACAATTCCAGTTCCGTGAAATGAAAGTATTATAAAAACCGTAGACAATTCAGTCTAGGTGTGCAGATAATCTATCAACCTCCTAGTTACCACTCTTGCTTCGTAGAAAAGTGACATTGGGAAGGAGTAGTTCTGTTACTGATGGCAATGGACGTAAAGACACTGTAAGTACGCTCGCATAGAGCTCTGTTAGTGACTCTGGTGAAAAATACACATAGACAGTCCTGACATGTAAGACGAGATTGTGAACCCTTCAATTATCTTGTAAATATCATTCATTTAATAAGCTCTTTTGGTAATGGTTTATCTTATATGCACTTTGTTATATATTGTTGTAATAAATTAGTTTTCTTCATGTAAAGCCTATAAAAGTGAATTTCTAACTCTATACTACCTCTCTCAATCTTAGTCAATCATTCAATCTATCATATTATTTTTTAAAGATTTGTTATGGCTCCCCCCGAGGAATTTAAGCTCTCGTTGTTCAGACTGTCTTGTGTACATTTCACATACTTGTAAGGCAAGACTTTTATTTTCATATTTCATTATACTTATATTTTCTGTTATGATATGCCTATAACTCGTAGACAAGCATCTTTCATACCTCTCACCATGAATTCCACTTCAGACAACCATATCAATAATACTTCTGGAACAGTTTCTATCATTCCCGACATATATGATCCAAGTACGCACCCATCCGCGGAATTATTCTTAAAAAATTTTCTCAAAATCGCATTAGTGAATAATTGGTCAGACTCAAAATGTGTGCAGATTTTTGAGAAATCCTTAGTTGGACCCGCTCATTTCTGGTTTTCCACCCAGAACCTCTCATCCCAACCTTGGGCAACCATCCAATCAAAATTCTTACGTCAGTTTGGTCAAGATCAGGTCCCCCGTTCCCGTATTCACCAATACCGCTCACGCGTTCAGCTCCCCAACGAACCTCTCTCTCATTATGTCTTTTCCAAAAAGCATTTAGCAGACCAAGCTTATACGCAGCTAGACTTTCAGGAATTTTTGTTAGAATGTGTTTCTAATATGTTACCTGAATATATTCGTTGGTTTGGAACGCGCACAATTTCAGATTATCCCACCCTCTTAGATGAAGTAACCTTACTGGAACGGACCAACCACCTTGTTCACAAACGGGAAAACGAAACAAAGACACATTCCACAACCGCGACCGATACCACAGCGCAGGCTATTTCCGAACTAACAGATCAAATATCTCAACTCCGTCTCCATGTTAATACTCTTTCAAATTCCCAATCCGCTTCTGTCCATTTTGCTCCCTCCCGTTCCCGTTCTCCAAGTCCTCATAACCGCTTCTACTCCTCCAAACCATCCCGACCTTCTTCCCCGAACCCAACTCACTCACCTTCCTCTTCCTTCCTCCCACATTCCCATTCCACCAATTCTCTCACAACCTATCAATACCATTCTTCGCCGACTCCTCCACCTTTTCATTCCACTGCTTCCACCTCTACCTCATGTGCACCTTGCACTACGCACTCCGCTCCCCTCCCACATTCCCATCCCACCAATTCTCTCACAACCTCCTATCAACACTGCTCTTCACCGACTCCTCCACATTTTCATTCCACTGCTTCCACCTCTACCTCATGTGCAGCTTGCGCTATGCACTCCATTTCCCTCCCACATTCCCATACCACCAATCCCAGTACACCCTCCTGCACTAACTGTATCACACAGCAACATCAATGTTGCCAACACGTTTCTTCAACCCCTTCCCATCCTTCTCATAACTTCACAAACGAACCTTCATCTACAAACAATACCAAACGAAAGAACTCCAAGAAACAGTGGCGTTCCAGTCAGAACAAACAACCTCCATCCCAGAATGTTTTTTCCACACAATCTACCCAAATACCTATTCCTCCCTACCCGTTTTATCATCCTTTTTTCCAGTATCCCCCACCTCCGTTCCCTCCTTCTGCCCCTGGGACCACACTAAACACACCTAAGAATTCAAAAAACGGCCAAAATTAGCGCGGGAGTCACCTCACCGCGCGTTAACCACCCAATCTTCGCTCCCCCCTTCCTCTTCATCTCCCACAGCGACTAGCCAGGACTACCATACCCTTCCCTTGCAATTTAAAGGAAATTCTCCGTATATACAGGGCACGTACGCAAACAAAGAATTACTTTTCTGCCTCGATAGTGGTGCAGACGTAGGATTATTTCCAATTGAATTATTGGAACCGAATGCTCATACTTTCCATCTCCCGTCCCTTCTTCACGGTTTGTCAGACAAACCCGTCCAATTAAATCGCGCTACTATTCTCAAAATTAACTTTAATGGTCGTAATTACTCCATTCTTTTTCGGTTAGTTCCCTTCAAAAATTTCCCACCCCTTCTTTCATCACGTTTTTTGCAAGATCACCAATCAATTTTGGATTACTCACAAGGCACTTTGTCCTTGAAACATTTTGGAAAAATGCCACATACTGTAAAGGATAAAAACCCAGTTAGTATTAACATCTCGCATTTCTTTCAAAAACACTCCAAAGCTCAGGTTGTATTTTTTGCGCGGCGCACTACCGTTATTCCCCCTCATTCTGTTAGATTCATACCACTGGCTACTAATGGGTATTTCCCTGATGCACAGTTTCGCCTACATACACCGATTTCTCGGAATTTAAGTAAATGTTATATGGCACATACTGTAGTCTCCACACAAAACTGTTCTCCCGTTAGCTAATTTCACAAACAAAAAGCAAACGATTCAGGCTCATAATCCGGTAGTTATAGGTTCTCTCTTTTCCCAACAAGACAATAACCACAATATCCTGACTGTTAGGCAAATATATTTTCCTACAGACGAAGATGCGGCACGCAACAAAGAAAAGCGTCTTAAAGAAATTGGTCATCTCATAGATATTAGTAAATTTAAGCTGTCTCCAGACATGAATGAGGAACAACAAGCTCAAATGCGGGAATTACTCTCCGAATATGCCTTTTTATTTCAATGGGCAAGTGATCATTTTACCAAGATAGATTCTTTTGTGGCAACATTAGATTTAGAAGACAAAACTCCATTTCAGTGTAACTCTTTTGTCATTTCGCACAAATTACGTCCCAAAGCGAGAGAGTTAGTTATACAACTTTTGAACCAAGGGATTTTTGAAAAGTCGGATTCCCCCTATAAAAACAACATCCTATTTGTTTTAAAACCGAATTCTGAATCTCTTCGAGCCGTATTTGATTTGAGGGTTCTAAATGGGAAATGCCGGACTTTAGCTTCTCCATTAGAGGACATACAGGACGTTATAGATTCGCTTAGTGATTCCACCTTTTTTTCGAGTTTCGATCTCCATTCCTCTTTTCATCAGTTATCCCTTCATCCTGATGATCGCCCTGCAACAGCCTTTAGTTTAAAGGGCCTCTCTTTGCCCTTCAATCATATGCAACTCACTTCAATTCCACAGGGTTTCAAAAATTCATCTATTTTATTACAACAGGTACTGCAAACTATCTTTCGGGATTTATATACCAATAACATCACTTCGTTCGTAGATGACATGTATATTCATGCTGATTCTTTTGATCACATGATGACAGTTTTACGCGCATTTTTTCATACAGCTGCAAAACATTCTTTGCTGTTCAATATCAACAAATCAGTATTTGGCGCTAGACGGATTAAATGCTTAGGTCATATTGTGGAAAATCATACAGTCAAACCTGATCCCGAGAAAACCGCTGCCCTCGCCAATGCACCCAAACCGACCACCATCAAAGGGTTAAAAAGTTGGTTAGCTTCAGCTAATTACTTTAGGAAATTTTTCCATCACATTTCTCTCATATTAGCCCCACTTTATGAAGCTATTTCGAATGGAAATCGCAAATTGATATGGACACCTGAAAGAGACCGTGCCTTCGACCAGATGAAGCACCTCCTCACTTCCCCACCAGTGCTTGCTTTGTACTCAACAAAGAACACAGAACATATTTTAATGTGCGATTCCTCAGCCCTAGGCGTTGGCGCCGTATTGTTACAAAAAGACCTTAGCTCTAATGTCATTCAGCCCGTCTGTTATGATTCTTCCAGGCATCCAAAAACTGTCAACCCACTCCCGATTTTTCATCAGGAATTATATGCAATTTTCTTTTCGCTTAAGAAATTAGAAAAATACCTTCTGGGAAAACATTTTACTTTGATCACTGATAACATTTCCCTTCTCGCTATTAGGAAAACTGTTATCCCAAACGCAAAAATCCTCCGGTGGATCACTTATATCAACACTTTCACTTTTACAATCAAACACGTAAAAAGTCAGTCTCACGCAGTCGCCGACCTACTTAGTCGTTTTCCTCTGGACGTCTCACCAGACGCCATTGCCTTAGAACAGGATGACACTCCCGATGCCGTCCTCTTTTCCAACACGACTGATACTGACCAGACCCACCCATCCTTGGAGGACACTTCTCCTACTGTTCTAACTACAATAGGTGACAACACTGACCTACCAAATCTCCAGCTTCAGGACCGTTTTTTTGGCAAAATTATTACGACTCTAAATACCAAAAATGAATCAGACCCGGCCTTTCAACGTCTCACAAAACAGTACGTTCTTAAGAACAACATCTTGTACAGAAAAATGTATAGTGCCTCGCAAGCCCGTTTGCTTGTCTGTATTCCAGACGCGCTAAAACCTGCTTTATTTCAGGAATATCACGGTGAACTTACTCATGTAGGCTTTAACAAACTTTACTGGATGATACGTTATAAATATTACGTACCACGCTTGAAATCTTGGTTAGCGAGTGAACTCAAATCTTGCAAACAGTGTGCAATTTTCAAACGCAATTATTTGCCCAACAACCCTAACATACAACGTTTTCCCCAAGCTCCCCTATTTTCGGTTTATAGCTTGGACTTAGCAGGGAAATTCATAGCCAGTGACCCAGAGAAATACCAATATTTCTATGCCGCAACCGAACATTGCACAGGCTTTACCATTACACACCCCATCACTACCCCAAATACTGACAATTTCATTTCCTTCATTACTAATCAAATAATCATTCCCTTTGGTGTTCCTTCCTGTATTTATACTGACCGTCAGTCAAGCCACACTTCCACTTTATCCCTGAGCTTTCTCAAATCACTCAACATTACAGTTAAGTATGGATTACCATATCAGCATTTCACACTAGGAAAAGTTGAACAACGTCTGGGCACATTGCAAACCAGTCTTAAATTTCTGTGTCAATCTAACCAAAAACTCTGGCCAAAATATTTGCCTCACTCCTACTTCCATCCCTTTTCCTCCTTGCAGTTTATTGTGTTGTCCCTCGTTCCACAAATTCCTGCCTTCGACTCCCGATTAGCTCCAATACTTGCAATAATTATTGCCTCCTACAAACATCTTGCACTATTTTCTGTCTGTCGCCGATTACATTTTTTTTCACCCATGACCTTTGTCAACAGTAATTTTGTGGTGCATACATGGTATCAGACATGTCTTCTCATTACTTTTCTTTTCACCTTTCTTTCCATTTTTTTTTTCTTCTTTTCATATACTGAAATTTGATTATAAACAGCCTTGCCTACAACCTAACAGAGATACTCGTACACAGGCGTACTTTCATTTTTTTGATCCACGTCCTTTTTTTGAGTTCCTTTCATTCACGTCCTATTTCCTGGACCCGTGCTCCACCCGCCCTGGGACAGCCATTTCCAGAACCCAGAGGGATGCAGCCAGCAATGTCTCCAGAGATTTCCTGTTCCTGAGAGATCCAAACAGCCCTGTTCCTGAGAAATGCAGCCAGCAATGTCTCCAGAGATTTCCTGTTCCTGAGAGATGCAAACAGCCCTGTTCCTGAGAAATGCAGCCAGCAATGTCTCAAGAGATTTCCTGTTCCTGAGAGATGCAAACAGCCCTGTTCCTGAGAAATGCAGCCAGAAATGTCTCCAGAGATTTCCTGTTCCTGAGAGATGCAAACAGCCCTGTTCTTGAGAAATGCAGCCAGCATGCCTCCAGAGAATTCCTGTTCCTGAGAGATGCAAACAGTCTTGTTCCTGAGAAATGAAGCCAGCAATGTCTCCAGAGATTTCCTGTTCCTGAGAGATCCAAACAGCCCTGTCTCCAGAGACTTCTAGCTCCAGAGCGACGCAGCCAGCCCTGCTCCTAGTGCTCCGGTACGATATGCAACCAGCACTTCTCCACGGCATTCCAGTTTGCAGCCTTCTGCATTTTCACATGGACCTTCTTCGCATGTCAGTGTTTTTTTTTTTCATCCCATGTGTTCACACCCTTTAGTGTTTTATTTTGAGGTTTAAAAGTCACTAGTTCATAAGAACAGATGACAGACATTTTTTTGAGCCGAGGATTAAGACATTCCTCATTTTGAGGTTTAAAAATAATAATATAGAAGTACACAGTTAACGGATCAACTCTAAGTTTCTAGAACAATATAGCAGAGTGAAAACATTTTTAAATAGAACTAACAGCACGTTTGTAGGTAACGCGGACGAATTTAGAAAAGTGAAAACAAAAACAATTCCAGTTCCGTGAAATGAAAGTATTATAAAAACCGTAGACAATTCAGTCTAGGTGTGCAGATAATCTATCAACCTCCTAGTTACCACTCTTGCTTCGTAGAAAAGTGACATTGGGAAGGAGTAGTTCTGTTACTGATGGCAATGGACGTAAAGACACTGTAAGTACGCTCGCATAGAGCTCTGTTAGTGACTCTGGTGAAAAATACACATAGACAGTCCTGACATGTAAGACGAGATTGTGAACCCTTCAATTATCTTGTAAATATCATTCATTTAATAAGCTCTTTTGGTAATGGTTTATCTTATATGCACTTTGTTATATATTGTTGTAATAAATTAGTTTTCTTCATGTAAAGCCTATAAAAGTGAATTTCTAACTCTATACTACCTCTCTCAATCTTAGTCAATCATTCAATCTATCATATTATTTTTCAAAGATTTGTTACTGGAAATCGATAGCAGATAAGTGAGTAGTAATAACGGTATCCCACGTAAAATAATATTGTCTAAGGCGCTCTTTTTCTATATTTCGCTTATTTATTTTATCTATTTGAAGATATCACATGATTTCTGTAAAATTAGAGGCATTTTAATTTCGACGTGATGAGACCTCTTAAGATCAAACTACAATGTTCAAGCATTTATAATCACAAAATAAACCATAATTTGTTTTGTCTTCAATACCGAAACCCTTAGAGTCAGGAATGTATCATTATCAATTCATAGAATAGGAAATAATGGCAGCTCACTACCAGTTTGTGTATCTTCGGCTGTGTTTGCAGTTAGCAGCTGCTGGAATGTTAATGAAATAGCCATCAGCTTATTTTTCCAGTCGCTTCAGTTTATTTACACACCCAGTCAGTTTCCCACTGCTGTGTCAGTCATTGACGTTACGTAAGTTAGCCTTTAAATAAATAAATCTTAGTTGTATGTTTGATTTAGTTCTTGATTTCGTGCTCTACATTGATAGTCTCTGTAATAATAGTGAGTAAAATAGAAGTTAATCAATAAGCACCGAACATTCAAAATTTTGATTTATTGAGTAATGAAATGTTTCTCAACCTTTTTTTTACTCGCGGTGCAGCATGAATTATTCATGACTGAACGCGGCACATCGAAACTATTATATGACACTATTAATATGCGAATGGTAATTAATCTATTGTTATCATTACCGTTATTATTAAACAGAAAATAATAATTTATTAAATAAATTACAGCGTATCATGGCAAATAAAGGCAACAGATTTATGTTTATATATGAAGTTATTCAACTGTAGAAAATGCACGTTTCAATTACTACTAAAGTAAATAATTTTACTCGTACCCTCAACGTGCCTGTTTAACTGCGCACAGGCGGCTGATTCGTGGAAGGATCGCTAAGAATGTAAGTCTCATTTTTTCATCGACGGAATTGGGCTCTTCCCTCTCTGCTGTTTTAATTTCAGTGATCATCAAGAAGCCAAGTTCACACAAATACCTACGTATGTAGTTGAAAATGGCAATAGCATATTAATTGTCATATCGGAGGTAGCCTTGTATTCATTCCTTGTTGTCAACCAAAATGTATCTAAAGAAACTTGGGGAAGTTTCAATTTTAATATTTCGTCGGCTTTTAAACCACGGAGTTCTTGTATATTAATTGGAAGATGTTCCGAATTCCCAACGAATGGATCCCGAACTCAGTTGGAAGCTTGAACACTCACTCCGAAATAATGAATTTCTGTTGCTGGATTTGCAAATGTTCTTGAAATCCATCATCACTTTATAACCTTCAGCAAGGGGCCGCACGTTTGGCAACATTTCGAACGATCCTTTTTCAATTCTCTGTACCCGGAAATTTAGCTTATTCATAAATCCTTCAATGTTATCCATACTTGTCAGCACATTTTCGTTCTTACCTTGCATTTTTATGTTCAACTGATTCAAACGCACATAAATATTGCTAAGATATATCTATGCCAGATTAATACCCAATCACTCTCTGCAAATAAATCCGCGTACTTGTGTCCACCAAGCCCATCAACGTTAAAAAGATGAACCAACCTCCTCTTTAAGTTCAAATATTCACGTTAATATTTTTCCTGGAGATAATCATCATGCTTCTATGTGTAAAAGGAGTGTAGTATGCTCGGATCCTACTTCCAGACACAAAATGAAAAAAGCCGCGAATTTAGAAGTCTCGATTTGATTATGTTCAGACTTCTATTACTTCGTCCAGGTTAACTTTCACAGAAGATTTCAAAGACATAACATCAGTGGCTTCGCGGTGAAGGAGGCAATGGTCACATAGAATGTTAGAATTTGCGTCGTGCACTTTAGCTACAAATCCTTTCACTCGGCTTATCATAGAAACTGTCTTGTCTGTACAAACACTAATTCGGTCCGCCCATTTTAATTCATTAGTTACATGCAATATTTCTTCACCAGTTACTTCTTTAAAAAGTTCTTTGCACAAAAGAAATTATTTGCTAATACATTTCCATCGGCATAGGGAATGTAAGCAAGAAGTTGTGCGTGGCTTCTAATATCAGTGGACTCAATGACCTGAAGTGGAAATTCTGACTGCTATTGATTTTCTCTTTCATAATTCTTCAACTTCACAAAATATGTAAATAATTTGGAGACTGATAGTGTCAGCGCAGAGAGATTTTTTTTTTTTAAATTTCACTAGCACTTCTGAATTCAGGACTTCGTTTACTATTTCTTCACAAGCTGCCATTAACCGCGTTTCAACTATTGTGTATGGTTTCTTTGCTTTGAACAATTGATACAACTGCGAACATGGAAACAAGAAGTACAGCATTAGTCCAACGTATAGATGCGACGGAGATTTTGTATCGCGTAGTGGGAAATCTTCATCAAAAGAACGAGAAGGTTGCAACATTCGGACGAACATAAAGAAGTATAAGTCTAGCAGAGGTGAAATAGGTACTAAAGAAGAAGAAAGTAGAACGATGAATACAAAACATACAGAACAAGCGTACAAGGTAGAATGAAAGAGAACAAATAGGAAAAAAGAGACAAGAAGGTGCAATTTCTGCGAAAAGATTAGTCACTCAGCATATCAATGCTGGCATAATCTCGAAAATATGTAGAAAAAGATGATCGGTATTAAAAATACAAGTGATGAAACCCCAAAATTAGGTACAACTTCAGAAAGAAGCAAGATGTGATGTACAAAGAAGAAAAAGGAATACCATGGTACATAGATTCAGAATGCACATCCCATATGACGAATAGGGAGCACTCTCTTGTTAACAGTGACAAGTGAAGTGTAATTGACAGCGGAAGGGTAAGCATTAGTAGCTGAAGCTCAAGGTGATACTCAAGTAACGACTTTTATTACTGCAACAAATAAGTCGTGTGATGTTAAAATAAGTGGTATGTTGTCTGTTCCCGCTTTGAGTTCAGATCTATTGGGAGTAAAAAATTCAGTGCAGCAAGAAATCGTTTGGGATTTTACAAATTATGGTGCAAGAATTTATAACAAAAATAATGAAATCATATGTGATGCATAGAGAAGAAACCACTTGTACTTTCTCAAAACAGAAAATAAATAGAACGAAGATTTGTGTTTAATAAAATTCGAAATACAAGAAAACAAAATGTGTATATAGCACAAAAGATTAGGTCAATTAAATGTAGACCACATGCTAAGGCTAAAATGGTCTGAAATATGAAAATTATTACATATAATGAAAATAAATGTAAGAATCTAACATTATGTGAAGGATACGTAAAAGGTAAGATGGCACAGTCTAGCTTTAACCCAGTAAATGCAAGTGTAGAAAATCCATTCATCTAATTCACATGGATTTATGAGGCTCTACGCAAAACCAGTCATTAGCAGATGCAATTCCATGTACATAATAGTGATGTACATAGTAGGTGTATATGTTTTACTTCTTGAAAGATAAAACTTTTTGCAACATTGAAAACTCGATAAGAGAAAGAAGTAAACAACAAATTTAAATCTGTATGATACTTTGCCAAGGAAATTATCAATCTTCAATCATCAATTTATTTCTGTCCACAAAGCCTAGCTGAAAAGGAAAATAGATCGATACTTGATATGGGACGAACAATGCTAATAGATTATAAATTACCAACAGATTTCTGAGCTGAATCAGATGTCACAGTTGTATCCATAAATGATTGTCTTCCTGATAAAGGAAACGGGGATAAAACTCCTATAGAAAAATGGAGTGGTATGGAACCAACACCAACATTTCAGAACATTGGGTGTGTTGCATATAAGTTTATACCGACACAAAAGAGATCGAAACTAGGGAACAGGACAAAAAAAAGAAATATTTGTTGGTTACTCTAGGAATAAGACAGCTTATAAGTTATATAATTCAATAAAACGAGAGGTAAATGAAACAATAAAGGTAATAGTTGATCAAAAGTTAGGTGGAGTATCATTACCACGAGACATACCAACGAAAATCGAAAGGAAGAGGATACAAATATTCTGTTAGAGCCAAACAAATAAGAAAAAGTACTGCTAATGTAAACATAGATAATACAGATGATGAAGATGGAAGAAACCAAGGAACAATATCACAGAAGAAATAGAAATGTCAATACTAGAAGAGAATAATTATGATTTATGTGATAATATACAAGAACAACATAAGAAGAATTGGTAGAAGAAAGGGCTGTACAACACAATAATTAAGAGCAAGATACCTTGAGAATTTAAGACGGAATGAAGAGGAACTGGTATCACAAGGAATAAGACAACAATGTCTTCGGGACGCAGGCTACACACAAGAAGTAGCTATGGGTAGCTTATACCGTGGAACTGAAACATTTAGGAAAATAAATCAAGAGCATTCCCAGCTCCAAAGGTAAACATTTGTTCGTTTCACTACTGCATTTCTATCCGAAGTTTTGTTGCCATTGAAAACAACACTTGACGTGCAGGAGCTAGTCTCACACAAATGAAATAGCGACTTGTGAACAATTCCTCTTCAAATATGTTAAGTATCACAGTCTCGGAGAAAAGAAAAGTTTTCCTTCACTTAATATTCTATAGAATATTACTGAAACATATACTTTCGAATCCAGTAGGTTTTCTTTGTTCCTTCCCATTTTGAAGGCTATTCTGTTTCTTTTCTCATACCAAAAGGTAAGAGAAGAAACGAAAATGTACTAAAAAGAGTAAAGTAGGTAAATTTATTACATATTTCTGGGTATTACTGGCATTTATGGTCTTAAGACCGACACGTATGAGGGATGACATGTCTCAGTGAGAACACTTTTCGAGGTAGGAAAGAAGAGCCCTGAGACTTATATGTTAGGTACAATCCCACCATTTATCTGATGTAGATGAGAAAAAACCAGGAATAAGCTTATTCAAGATGGCTGACCTAAAAAGGCTGTTGCACCTTTACAGCCGAGTGTTCTTACCGGGAATCGAACCCAAGACCACTCGCACCAAAGGCTAAAGTGAGTAAGGCATGGAAGTAATGACTGTTAAACCTCGTAAATTAAAAATAAACATAAACTTTTAGTAGATTCTTCATTAACATACGAAAAATGGAAGTCGATTAGAAAGCATAGTAGTAAATTTAAAATGAATGACTGGTAAATAAATAAATACTACTATTAATTATATGCATAATAAATTTCCATCCCTACCCCTATTTAACTTGAAATAGAAACAAAATTAGGTTATCTATCGTCTGCAAGACACAATTCTACGCACTTAGAATGTCCATAGTAACTCAACAAAGAAGATATTAAATTTTGTGTCAATTCTGCGAATGTCAGGTCCACAAAGAGTAGGAATAGAGCTGTTGAAAGCAATTTGATCACTGTAATCGGAAATTAAATTGGTTAATTAAATTGCATGTCTAACCTTACAAAGTCAATATATTTATTCTACTGAATATGAGAGTGATTTCGAAAACAGATGTTGCTTTTATCCCCAATCGCTATTAGTAATAAAGAAGATGAATACATGTAGTCACATATAACGGGTTAAGTATTAAGAGTAAAGAAAACAAAATTATGATACATTGGCACATATTCTGTAAAACAAAATTACAAAATACTATTTAACCGAAATGCAATTTGTAGCTATCTACGATCAAAGCATAATTTCACATTCATTGACACAGTACGACTAGCCATATTTAGTCACTAAAAATGTGCTAGACAAATCCTATATTTCATTTTAAGAATAAATTCATCCTACATCTAACGAAAGAGTGATTGATGGGTATACTTTGACTCGTGATTATAGGTCTGCCGACAATTCTTTTCTATGTACACTCATGTCCAAAATTATTGTCGCATGACTATAAATATGTTCTTGTAGGAATATAATTTGATAACAAAATCGCCCGGTATTTCTTATAAGGTTAGCATGTGTATAATCATCAAAGAGATGTATATGGAAAATTTCATGTCAAAAGAGCAGTAAATAAGAACAATGAAACAGAAATTAAACTTTCTAGTCCATTTAGCAACATTTTGTTTCGCTCATTCTAATTTTCGTGTTTATAATTCTTTTCCTGTGAAATTTACCTTCTAATGAAAGCAAATACGGTATATCAGTCCTGTAGAACAATTCAGTAAAACCTTTCCTTCTAAATCATAGACAAAAAAAGAACAGTGACAGAATGTCCTATAATAATAATAATAATAATAATAATAATAATAATAATAATAATAATAATAATAATAATAATAATAATAATAATAATAGCAGTCAAATGGCAAGTCAAAATATTTTGAAATCGTCTTATACATTTTTTATTATACTGAATTTTAATGTATAGGATATATAGCCTAACATGTTTCTCAATGTATATTTTATACGAATAATTTTTACTTTAACAACAGACGCAATGAACGTGTAAATAAAAAAAATATGCTCAAATCACCGAATTTTAGTTACACAAAAATTACTCCAAATTGGCAGTGACTTCAAGACGTTACTTCAAACACATCAATAATGCACAAACAAGTCAAAGTAGGCTAGTTCGTACTAGTTAAGTGCATATCCACTATTTCCCTTTCTTGTTTAATATGCTACTTTTCTTGTCTCTTTCCTGTTTCAACACGTTTTGTCATTTCTTAGGTTATGTATATATGTATATAATAACATTCTTGATAGTTATATAAGTATAAAACATTTTTTTCTTACAAGTCTGTAACAGTTCTGTTTTCAACTTATTTGGTCAATACTTCATAAATTCAATTTCTATGAAATAATCATCAAGAACATAGTGAAAAATGACTCAAGTGCTACTTAGTAATACTATATTTTGAGTATCAATTGAGAATCACTGCAACTAATATACGAAATAATTTTTCAACAACTTATTATCAATTCAATTCAAATTCAATATTATATTGAACTATGTTAATACTTCAGGCAATACGACATTTTGTTCGTCCCAATATATATTGTACTTTATTAAAAATAATGCATGAATGCATTTCTAGAACAAATACAATTTTGTGCAATATATATATATATATATATATATATATATATATATATATATATATATATATATATATTGCAAATGGCGGCGGACTATCTATTTCAATACAGAAAAATTATATAAAGAGTATACAATAAAAAATGTAATTCAACATTAATTCATAACAACTTTTGCTCAGGACAATTTTCAAACGTATGATCACTGCTCTCACATGATTATAATAATACTACTCAATTACATTTAATTTTATTACATATTTAAAATACTTAAACATTTTTAGCACTGGAAGAAAAAAATATACTGACCGTCCGATTGGCCGTGCGGTATGGATATCAAATATTCATTTCTAACAAAATATTAAGGAGGTTATTGTTTAGGATAGAGTCTTAGGACGCCACTCCGTCCCTATATGCATCCAAATCTCCTGCTTGCTTTTCCCAATGAATAATGAAGGTAGCAAGAAATCAAGCTACCATCTAAATTTCCTAATTTCATTAATTAATCAAATTCTCTCTAATTAATATGGGTCTGTGGAATTTACGGGTTGCAATAATCACTTAACTCTGGCCCTTACTCCTTACATTTCAAGGACTGGACCTTTACTAATAGGACACAGTCTGGCCAAATGCTGAATCTGAGACTCCAAAACTAAATCTACCATAAGGAATCTATCTAAAATATATATGTACGATAGGTTGGTCTTTGGATTAGGTTGTCAGCCTTCACTCCACAGCTCTGACTAAATTTCCTTGCACTCAAGGAATGAGGAATTAGATTAACACTCACTCTCACACTTTCTTGCATGAAAGTTGCCGTGAGAAAAAATCTAATCATTCATAGCACCTAATTTTGCTAATAAATACATACAATGGGGATCGAACCCAAACGCATTCGGATTCAAATAAAAGTTCCTCCACCACTAGGACGGAACCAAATACCTAAGTCTATTCGTCATTACTCGCCTTCGACATAGACACCATAGGAACCTTACCATGCTTCCATTCTAATCAACCAGACCCAAGTAGCCTCTGATTAGGCGTGGGATCGGACTTCTAAATACAACCTTAAATTCCTACTTCTCTATCATGGTTAACCTATCTTACGCCAAAGCTAGGGATGCGCTCGAGTCGAGACATGTCTCGAATCTCGACTCGACTCGACTCGAATTCGAGTCGAGATTCGAGTCGAGACACACTTTGTAAAATTCGAGACGAGTCGAGACAAACGTATTTCTCGACTCGAATTTTCGAGTCGAGACACGAGTCGAGTCGAGACGGCTCTTAAAAATCTCGACTCGACTCGAATGTCTCGAAAATTTTTCTATAATTTTTAATATTATTTTGAAGAAAGTATTCACTCAGAAACAGCCTTGAAACCAATTCCAGCTTTTATTCCTTCAGAAAGGTACAGAACGCATAAAATTAATAATTAATCTTTAAAGATCAAGATTTAATTTTCAGCTCAATTCAGTTAATTAGAACTAATAGTTAATGTTGTTGTATTTGGTTGTACTGCAAATATAATGATAATAATAATAATTGATTATCTAGTTTGTATAAAACTATTATCCGTAGTTTAAATCTAGTTTGTATAAAACTATTGCGATAAAGTGGACTTCATAAATTCTCTGAATGAGCAGTTGATAGTCTATAGTAATTTAGCATAGTTATAATTATTGTTTCTGTTCCCATGAACGCAATAGGGTTACGTAACTTCTGGATTATTCGCTTGCCCAACTATTTTGAGGCTTTAATATGTTGCAGCATATCAAGAGCTACGGATAATATATAATGAAACATTTGTTGTACATCACATATTGTGATACGAGACTATTTTACATAGTATATCTTATCTAATATAAATAAAATAAAGAGTTTGTTTGTGAGTTTGTCTGTCTGTTTGTGTGCGACCTGGGGACCAGACGAGTGGTCCGAGAGTTCCCAAAATTTGGTCACGGGTACCTTGGTCCAGGACCCAGATCAAGACGAAGCGTTTATTTTTAAATTTTGAACCAGGGGGGTCTCGGAGGAGACGTTTACTGGGACCGACCTGAGGACCAGACAAGTTGACCGAGAGTTACCAAATTTTGGTCACGGATACCTTGGTCCAGGTCCCAGTCTAAGGCAAAGCGTTTTTGTCAAAATTGTAACCAGGGGGGTCTCAGGGGCGCGTTTACCGAGACATGTCGTAAAAGTAATCCAAATTGATCGACATTAGTGTCAAATCCATAGTTTTCACGGTCGCTGAGATCAATGGTGACACTTCCATCAGCGATGACTTGCAAATTCAGCTACCACTGTACGCGGGCCGGGTGTCAGCGGGTGAGGAATACCGAGACATGTATAAATAGCCCATATTGATTGATACTAGTGTCAAATCCATAGTTTTCGCGGTCGCTGAAATGAATGGTGATACTTCCACAGGTGTTGACTTCCAAATACAGCCCCCATGCTAATAATGGGTATATTAAGCTAGTATTACAGTAAATGGACTGCTTGGATGCCAAGAACTAGTACAGATAAGTACCTTTCACTTCTGTGAATAGGTATTTTTTTTTAAAGGATTTTTGTAAACACTAAATTATAAAACAATGAACTACATACAGTAGTTATGGTTTTGGTTCCCAACATAAAAGAAATATGAATTGTTCATGAGATATTGAACTTTAACTTTCACTCCTGGAAAATTTCAATTTTGGAGTTAGGCCACTTGGCATCGAAGCAGTTCACTGTAAGATAAATACTTTCCGCACATTAGTAACATATACCTAGTTGTTCAGGAGCCTTCGATTTCCATCCTCTCAAATGAAAGCTGAACGATTGCTTGGTACATGCTGACTATATAGGAGAAATAGTGTATTAAGTTTTCGAGCTTTGGTGCGTATCCGTATTTACACTCTGATATAACTTTAAGTTCACACTCAAATCGAGCTAATTGTTTAATACATTTCGAAAGCTTTTGTTTATATGCAGCTCATTAAGGAAAATCTATTTCATAATCGTAACATTTATGTACTAAGAAACTATGAACGTAAAGTGGACTCGACCTAGCCTCGTGGCTGCTGTGACTCAGTGGCACAGCTTTCACCCTTGGTGTGTGAGGACTCTGATTCTGTGTGTGTGTGTGTGTGTGAACTCCGTGGCTAGTGTACGCGTCTTTGTCGTGGAAGACTCGGGTTCAATTCCCGGCGCGAGCTCATGTAGTTCGGATTCCACGTTAATCAGTAGGTCTACACTTCATATATCCTCGCTGCTGAAAGAGACGGTAAAGTCAAAATCAACTCAACAATATATATGTGTGTGTGCTTATGTGAATTTCCTCGTGGCTGTATGGTTAACACATACACCTTGATCGCGGGAGACTCTGGTTCGATTTACGGTGGAAGCTCATGAAGTTGTTACCGGTATTCCACTTTAAACTGTAGATCCATGCCTCATATAACCATACATATAATATATATGCCTTTGATACACTTATTTTCCGACTTGGAAGCCATCGAAAATTTCCGGACACAGAGTCCCGTAGACCGAAAATGAGAAACATGGCTACAGAGTAAAACTGCCATAAAAATTTAAGCTTTTTAGGCTAACTTAATCCTTATATATAATGCAACTAGCTTGGCCAAGCTATAATGAAGGAAATGCTATCATTTGCAACACTCTGAGAATAGAAAATGTTCGCCAGGTATTACTATCCTCCCCTCTCCTGCAGAATGAAAACCCTGACTAAAACTCAATATTATATATATATATATATATATATATATATATATATATATATATATATATATATATATATATATATATATGTATATATATATATATATATCAGATCTAAGGGGGGCTATAGGGGCTATAGCCCCCCCCTTGACGCTCGGGTATACACTGGATAAAATGGACTTCAATCCTGCTTTACACTGGATAAAACGGAAAAATATGGTTTAGCCCCTCCCTTGATCATATCCTGGATCCGCCCCTGTATATATATAACTATTTTGTGTAATGTAACAAACAGTGGCGGATAGTATTCATGTTTTCTTGCAGAGGTCCTTACGAGGGTTTTCTTCCATCTTCCTCTCCCCAAGAACTAATAAATTAAATAATTGCGATTACTTGTTAATCTTGTAAAATTGCGATTACTTGTCAATCTTGTACAAAGGACGCAATTAAAGTCCCAGTGTAACACCCCTTCACATTTAGATTTTTGCCCTGGAAGAAAACCAGTTATTATTGTTTCTTGATTTCTCAGTCTCACCTACATAAACATACGAATAGAATTAAAGGATAGGACATGTTTAGAGTGCTTGCACGTGACATCTAACTATATTTCTCATCAAATGTGTCACAGATGAAAATGTCAGTTTGTACTGCCTCTATTTTCTGGTACACATGTTTCATTTATGTTATGTTGCTAAAATTCGTTAGGAAACAAGTACAGACTGCGCCTGTGTGCCTGACAAAACGTAAATGTACTGGATAATTATTTCTTCACTTTCTTAAAAAAAAAGTAACACATCTCATGTCGGCTAACAAAAGGAGGTAGCGGACCAAAGATAGCCGTTGTTTACCTAAGGTCGTTACACAGCAGGGGTTTCACTCAGTCAGAGAAAAAAAATAATTTAAAGTTTCTACATTTGTTTTGAACTGCAATATACTTCTCCCTTTTATTTTAAGAACCATTTACTTGTCATTTGTCTGCATCAGAAAAAAATGCAAAAAAATCACTAGAATGTGCCTATTTACCCAAAGTACGTACTAGATCACTAGTTCAATAGTAAAATCACTAAATCTAGTATTATACAAAATCATAAATGTGGCATCCCTGGGTTGGAGCGAAAGTAATGGTTGAAGTAAAAACTAGTCCGTATTTCTACTGCGTTCTGTTGTTGAATTCACAGAAATGTTCAAAAATAAATTCAAAAAGTAAAACACGATCCTACAAAAGACTGTTTACTTGCTCACCGGTTTTAGTATTGTGAACTGAAACTCAAGTCGCAGTCATGTTGAATACTTCTGTCCCTTTCTAGTAGTTTCTACTTTACAACTTGAGGTAGGATGAGGGTCGAGTCGGAAGCGGTATGTATTGTTTATACTACTTACAATGTTACCCCCCCCATAAAATATAAATTCACCCTTTCTCCCTTCCCTTTTTCGAATACAATGAACCGACTCTTTTGCTGAAGAAAGATGCTAAGAGAAAATTGAAACATCTGTGTTTAAACTTTCTTTGAAGCGCATTCTTTTGTATTTGTAGGGTTTTGCGAGTGTTTTCACATCAATATGAAGAGATAGTTAGCCAAATCTTTTACCATGGACTCCTGCTGCGAACTGACCGTGAGTAAACATAAACACCCGATCTCGCTGTGCTCAATTTCTCTCGCACACGTGAAATGGGTGTTGTTGTTTCCAAAACAAATAAAAAGTTATCTTGTGCTTTTGCATTTCTGCACGCACACAGGTACAATTGCTATATTTTAATGATCAGAAGAAATATCAAAACCATCCAATATATATGATACGAAACAGCTAACAGAGGGAGGCAAAGATTATAGTATACCAAGTTTTCCGCGTGGTACCATTATGGAGAATAAATATTTGATAAAGTCGCGTAGATGCGCTTAAACCTATTCCATCTGTCCTTATAATTTTTCTGGTCTCATCAATTTCTCAGGAAAATACGTACAACATATGTCCAAATTCCATATATACTATTTCTAAACTAATGAGTAAACTCATTAAGAACACCAACTGATATCAATAAACAGGAAAGAAAACAATACTTTATACTTCTATCATTTGGTACACATCTCTATGAAGCACAGCTTGTTTCTTTTCGAAATAGCTCCTTCGTGTCACAGCTGTGGTTAGTTTTGTTTTGTGTTAGGATGAAAGAGAGAAATGCAACATTTGCTTCGCGGTGAAGTTATATATATATTATTAAGATGAGCGGTGATAAGCGAGGTTTAACAAAGAGTGCCTTTCGGATGCACAATTTAACGGGTAGTTGCAGTCCGTGTTGAGAATTGAACCAAAGCTATGTAAGACATGTCAATATTGAGCTCTTTTGTGGTAAAAGTGAACTTCAGAAACACACAAAAGACTTGAAACATCAAACTAATGTAAAGCAATTGAAAAATAGCCTACCTATCGCTGCATCTTTTCTGTGGCTAGGAACATGCAGTGTGTAGCAACAAGAATCGTGTTAAGGACTTTTTTTTCGAACATAACATTCCCTTCCACACCATAAAAGACAATATAATGTTTGTTAAAAGAAAGTGCACATAATATTTTTAAATTTTGTTTGTGATCCTATCATGCATAATTATAAATAATGCCTTTCATACTACGAGAATGAGTTCAACTATACGTCATGGCCCCTCTAAAGCGGGGCCGCGGTGGCTCAGTGGTAGATCGTTCACCTCTGGTGCTTGGGGACCCTGGTTCGATCCCAGCTCGCACCAAGTGAACTTTGTAGTGGACAAACACCGTGTGCATGGGTTTCCTCGGGGTTCTTCCGTTCCTCCCACTTTCTTCATTCCACGATTTCACTAATTTCTCATCATCACCCCTCTCCTTTAGCCTAACCGGCATAATCGTGGGACGTAAAACTCAAAGATTTCACTTCATTTTTTCCCTCGAAAGCGATATCTTTCAAAATTATTTATTGTTAGATATTGTAAATTTACGGTATCTATTTTAGTGGACGGGAAATTTTGCATCTAATCGGATAATTTCATGGCTTCTAACAGGAATTCGCAGTTACGAAATTTGCATCACTGTCTTTTGAAAGGATGCCTAGAAAAAATACTACTAGAAAATAACTGAAAACACAAAATGGATTTGATAGCCAAATTCACGTCATCTTGGTTCGTCATCATTTTTCTTTAAATATTTGTATTTAGTATTAGATTAGAGTTTAGTGTCCCTTTCAGCATCAAGGCTATATGAGACGTGAACTTACAAATTAACGTGGGTTCAGAACCATAGGAGTTCCCATCGGAAATCGAACCTAGGTCTCCCGCACCAAAGACGCGTACGCTAATCATATGGACAAGGGTGTTCGATATTTAGTAATGTGTACATAAAGTTGTGAAATTGCGCTTGTATAATGGAATGCAATTCCTTCTACTAACATAAACCTTCACAATACTTAGCTGGACAAAGTATCTTTAAAAAGAAAATGTCACTCTTTATGTTTCAGTTCCTGGTTCGACTGAAGGATGGAACAAATTGCAATGAGCGTTTTTGGATCCTACGTTGTGTAGTTGATTCATCATAAACTTGGTATTTGATACGGATATGAACTATTACACTTATTTGGTGTTTATTTCTAAATAAGTCCTAATACAATTTCATAAAGTTGTAATTCTTCTTTAGTTTGTATCACTTTACACAATGACAAATCCAAAAGGTGTGTTGTATCGGTGCAGTACCAGTTTTTCACGTTTTTCAAAATGTTCCAAAACCCAAAGAATAATCTTTAATTTCTGATATTTTAGTCGTCACAAATTACAATTTTATAATTAGTCAATGTAACGTCCCGTTCAGCAGCGAGGCTATGTGAGACGTGGACCTACTGATTAACGTGGAATCCGAACCACATGAACTCCCACCGGGAATCAAGCCCAGGTTTCCCACGCCAAAGGCAAGTATACTAACCGTTAGCCACGAAGGAGCTCCACCATAATTTTAGTGGGCGATAAGAAATATTTCGCCAGTGCTTTTACAATAAATAAAATTTTATAAGTATTAAAGAATAGTGGTAAGAGATTTTATAATAGCTCTTTTATTTATGAGATATGAGTATTAAAAAAAACAACTAAAGAATAGGTTGGCGGAACCACAAAAGACTCGTAAAATAAACTTTCTTATAAATACATACGCACCTTACTCACCTTTTATAATTGCTATGCTTACGTTCTCCATAAAAACAGAAATTCTCTTTTAATGATACTTTACACAAGATCATGAAGTGGGTTCAAATTTAATTAAAGGCAAAATACAATACAATAATCCACAAATATTGCCTCAAGTGAGTTTAAAGATTTCTAAACACTAGTGCGAAACCGGGCTCTGCCGTTGCGATCGATTTACAGGTCTTGAGACGAAAGTAAGAAGGGACTTACGCACACAGTAAGTAAAAACAATTAATATGCCTGTAACTTTCCCCCAAATGGGTGTATCTTAAAACTAACCTCACCATTATTTTTCTAATTAAATTCTAGCCCGAAATTATGTATCATATTACCCTATTCCCATTTTGAAAACTTGACCTTAATTCAAAATGGCGGATTTCAAGATGGCTGCCATCAAGGTCATATCTACCATACGACTTCCCCCAGGACTTTTATGTATCCACATGGTTTTTCTTCACTTTTCTTCATTAACGCTCCGTTTACAAAGGGTAGTAAGGGACTTCTGTAGTAATCTCTAATAACCACATCACAACTCTTAAAAGTTATTTAAAAAAATAGAAAACATGCACCATGGCAAAAATTTGTCATCACAAGTAATGATGCATACATGCCTTCTATCAGCAAAAAAAGTTTCATTGAAATTGGAGCCGTACATTTGAGTGATGTCCCTTGTGGGATGTGATTGAACGTGACGTCAGAACACATCGCCCCCCTTCCCGGAATTTACGGGAATTAGGTGACCTGAGTGAGCACATGTGGTGCCAGCTCTCTCCAGCGACCTATCAAGGATCATTGCGTGTATGCCAAGACGTGTCGCCGTTTTTATCCATGCCAAAAGTCGACATACTGACAATTAGGTAGGTAGTCATGATGGTCTGGCTGATGTGTGCGTATATTTTAACTCGTACATTTTGTCTCGACTCGAATTTCGAGACGTCTCGACTCGAATTCGAGTCGAGTCGAGACAGAGACTGTCGAGTCGAGACACGAGTCGAGACAGAAACATATTTTCGAGTCGAGACACGAGTCGAGACAACATTTTCTCGAGACGAGTCGAGACAGGCTTAAATCTCGACTCGACTCGACTCGAATGCATCCCTAGCCAAAGCCCAATTGCTTTAGCAGATGTCTGTAATGGAGCAGAATCTCTCATCTGACTACAGACAATAACTAACTAGAGGGGATACTCCCCATCACAGTATTCACTTCCAGTGCAGCGGAATGGCTGGCCGAGATCCTATACTCGACGACTCCTACTACGCACAGCAACAAACAAAAGAAGCGGCTGCCTTTTTATATGTTTTGGCCTGCTAAAAGATAGCTACAAAAAATTCCTTTGAAAACATTTAGCCCCAATAGCTCGAATGGAACATTCCAAGCTAGTTAGATAGAATACAATGGGATTCTCTGCTAGCCTCCTCGACAGGCTCCTAAAAACAAACTAGCATGTAAGAAAATCAAGGATTGAAGCTAGCTAACTGTAAAAAAAAAAAAAAAAAAAAAAAAAAAAAAAAAAAACGAATATGATTAAATCTTAAGTATGGTGAATAATTCTCTAATATACGGTATATAATTCATCTTCACCATTATCGGTGTTTATAGTTGCACCAAACGAGGCGTCTCAATGTGCTGCAAGGTACGTCTTGCAACCTTGTTGGAATAAGTTATAAATATTAAAGGTAAATTAAATATTACTGTATATAATAATTATGTTTAATTATAAGGTAGCTATTCAGCCTGGAGGGTATTTATTGATACGTATATTTATTAGGATTGGTGACTGAAGCATACTAACTGAGTATATTTATTCACATATCTTTATTATTAATGGTGTATAATAATATTTACTTAATTTATGTAGTATATAGAGGTACCTTACAGCACATTAAGACGGCACGTTTGGTGCAACTATAAACACTGATAATGGTGAAGATGAATGAACGAACATTTCATCTTAACTCTATTTAGAATTGGAGTAATGTTGTATATGTGATCGAAAGTCCGTGTGCCGTATGATTATTTTTGATATATTTACAGCAATTTTGTATATCTTTAATCCATTTATTTGTATTAACACTACCATTAAACAAATTAAATTTGGTATTAACAGTCAATAAAACATTCAACTGTGGTGGAAGTGAAATAACAACTATAAATAATAATTTCATTTTATGCAAAGGACAATTACCTTATTTAACCACTATAAATATTTAATTATCAATTTGTATAATTGTTTCAATTTATCATTAATAGCACAACTAATTATTCAAAGCAATTCGACATTATGTTCGTGCCAACAGACTATAAAATTACAGAGAAAAAACTTATAACTACTTTTTTTTAATAACTGTACTCATAACATTTCAATGCAAATGGTGATAGATAATAATGTGCATCATAAAGATTTCATGAGATCAAAAATAAGACAATTATAATTTTAGAAAACAATTCAAGGTTTTGGACAGTTAGAAGAAAGATCATTCCCACTGTCATGTTATTACAAATAAGAATAATTACGTGCATTCGTCAATATTGAGGTGAGCTAAAGATAATTTCCAGGTAGTAGCCAATACGAATGGCCATGTAGTAGCCCGTAGCACCGCATTAAATAACTACAATAGCATATATGAAAGAATGAAGAAACTAAAGTATAAAATAAACAGAAATGTCAAATAAACATAACTTAATAATATGACTAAAAAATTCAAATCATTTTATACATATTCGGTGCAGATTGAGAATCGAATCAATGCATATATTCATTACGTATATAATACTTCTTTTACAGTAGATGAAATCTCTAGAACTTAAATGATAATGTTTGGGGTATGCACTTGCATTACTCTGTGCATATTCATTTTAGGAGGTCTTAAGCTTTTGTATACCACAGAAACTGTTTTGCGACAAACAGTAACCAACTCTTCTAGGTAACCACTAAAAGGTACGAATACTATCTCACCGAGTCATAACAAAAACGCAGCAAGGGACCCCACGCCAGGGGTTTCGTAGAAAGCAGGCGCGCCAATGACAGTTGATATACACTAGTGGTGGGCACAAAAAACGTTTTTTCGGTCTTTACAAAAACCGGTCGAAGAAAACCAAAATCGTTTTCTGGAGAAAACCGAAACCGGTTTCGGTGAAAAACCGAACCGATTTTAGAGAAAACAGGAATATCGGTTTTTCGGGTTTGGTTTTCCTAGAAAACGGTTTCCGGTTTTATAAAAACCGGTTTTGTCCATCAATAGTATACACATAAACAAGGATAGTGGAAATATACTATATATGGCATAAAAATAGTCCTATATGTGTTCGATTGTTTTTCTACGTTATTATGGATGTTAGAAGTAATATGTATTACAATATGTTTTCATTGCTTGTACATTGGTGTTATAAAATAATACAACACATTACGTGCGCAAATTTCACAAGCATGTGGTTCCTTTAACTTTTGTGATTTTATATATTTACACTTCATGAGTTTGCTCATTGCCTTTACATACTTAATTTCACCTAGATTTGCATATTATGGTAAATGGATGCCTTATGGGCGAAAGTATGCGTAACAGGTTAGCCTTTCATTAATGTATTTATATATAGAAATGCATTTCACAGCTAAAACATGACATACTTCGAGAGGCCGCTCAGTGGTAGAGCGTTCACCTCTCGTGGTTGGGGTCTCTGGTTCGATCCCAGCTCGTGCTAAGTGAACTTCGTGGTGGATAAACACCGTGTGCGTGGATTTTCCCGGGTTTCTCCCGTTTCCTCCCACTTTCCTCATTCCACCATTTCATTCATTATTTCATTACAACTGTCCCCTTAGCCGGCAAAACGTGGGACGTAAAACTTGAACATTTCATTTCATTTTTTTACGACATACTTCGGTTGTTTAGTCAGTCGTCTATTATATTACTTCAAATTTCTTAAGTAAATTTTACAATAAGTGGATCCGGATTCTCAGTTAACACTCATATTTCTCCATGTTAAGCCTAATAGATCTAATTTGATTTAGGATTTAGATTTCTGGGCTTTCTGCATCTATGGCAATTTAGCAAGTCACGTATAAAGGATGACGTCCCTCGGCGAGCACACTATCAGGGGAAAACGCAAGGAACAAAGGATTAGGGATTTAAGAAAGCGGCCTGGTGTGAATGAGGAAAACCACATTCAGAATTACTGGCCTGAAAAAACTTTTACATTTTTTCGACCGAGTGGCTCACCGTGAATCGAAACCAGGACTATTCGCACGAAACGCAGGACCGTTAGCGTCTACGCTACGCGGGGGCTCCTTGGTCTAATTTGAATCGTGGAAGGTAATAGTACTATCTGAACTGTTTCTGGTTCTACAAATTTGAACTCAGGTAATCTAAATAGATTTAATTGGAAATTGGTTTGTGTGAAACAAGGAGAGCACGATTTGCATCATGCGTCACTAATTTATTTAACCCAATGGGTTCAAATATTAACATTTTCGATGCCTAATCTGAATGTGCAATTATTAGAGATGATCTTAAAATTCCAGTAGTCGCTTCGATCTTGAGTCCAAATCCTACATTACGCTTATAGGCATCATATTGTAACCATCAATACTGTCCTTACGAAATAATGCTCACTATGCGAGGCATTCATAATTATTCGTGAAGCAAATACCTTATTAATTAAACATTATAATCGTAATTTATGGAGCATACTTAACTCTTGATAAATTACATTTGTCTCCTATTTCAGGTGTTTGGTTAATTGAAATGTATAAACATTGTGTTTTATTGTCTGTTAGAAAGTTGTATTTACGCGGTGTTCACAGAGTAGATGTTTCCATCACTCATTGACGACGTTCAACATTTCAAGAACGAGGATAGCGTTATTATTTTTTTTTTTTTACTAATTATTGTCAAAACACTCTCTTTAGTTAGCCACCGCGGGCTCTGAGTTGCCTCGCGTTTTCTACCTGCTTTGTCTTTGGTATTGAATGATTCACAATCATCTCATCTTCATCGTTACATGTTGTGAGAAGGTGCATCGTCCGGTTGAGGATCATAACGACCGACTGCAGGCGTCATCGTTACGTAGAAAGAACTGATTCGAAGAAAAGGTGCTTCAAATGTCCGTCTTCAACTTTTTCTTGCCTGATATCTGAAGGGGAGGTGGAGAATCACAGTTGTAAATAAACAAATTGAATTAATTCTTTTATAATAGACTAAATATTAACCAGTTTTAAAGCTTCGAAAGAAGTAGTGATAAACATTACTTTCTACAGGAGCAAAACAGTAATACAGATTATTATATATGCCTCGTACGAAATCTTGATAATAATGTTTAGCAGAAACAGTGTGGAATAGTGATGAGATAAAGAGTCTTGATCTTGCAGTTTATGCAAGACCAAGACCAAGACGAAGGGATGCAAGGCCATGACCAAGACCAAGACCAAGACTCTTGCGCAAGAATCTTGCACAAATACCGATACTACTTCAATTTTTTATAGAATGTAAAAAGGAAGAGAAAAAATCATTACATCTTTCACTTGAACTTCTTGGCTTCATTAAAAATTCTGCTGGATTGAATGTGTTCCCAGTAGTTTATGCAATCCGTGTGAGTTGATCTGCCCTTGTGGCATATAACTACAACAGGGATGCAAATAACTGCTCGCCCACTTGCCCGGTGCTAGTGGTTCATCGGTGCGGGCGAGCTTGAAAACAGTAAAAACTGTAATAGTCACAATTGGGATGTGGAATGTGGGCTAGTAGCATTTTTTTTGGACCGATAAAATTTTGTTGCTTATTTGCATCCCGGAGCTACAGTATGTTGTTTCCTGAATCGATCCGCGTTTTCTGTAGTTATTATTCGTTTTCAAGCCACACACAAATGTCATCTTGCTCCCTCGGGTTTTCCAATTTTCCTCCTACTTTCTTCATTCTACCATTTCGTTCATCTCTCATCATCACCGTCTCTCTTAGCTTCGGTGCATAATCGTGGGACGTTGAAGTATATATTTAATTTCATTTGAAAACATACTAGTGGTGTTCTTCTTCAAAAACTGAAGAGAAATATAGTATTGAACATCGGTAATTCAGTACACTATAGATTCCGACTACATGACTCTGAGGCTTAAGAATCCATTGTACTCTTAAATTTAATATCGAAATAACATTTTCATGACATTGACAAAAACTTAGTGCATATGACCGCAAGGCACAAAAGACAGACGGTTGAGTCGTTTTCAATTTTCATTCAAACTATTCTTAAATGTCAATAGGTGTGATTATAATCATTATTATTTTAATTTTTCTTTCTCTTTTTTGGCCAATATTGCTAAACGTATCATCATCTATTCTGCCATTATTGGCAAGTCACTTGCTGCAACTGAAAAGCTTCGATCTACGATGGTTCTCAGCTAGTCTCTTCATCTTGACATAGCAATTTCCTGTTTTAATACCTTCCTTCAACTACAGTCTGCTTCGTCTCCTCCTTCTCTCTCCTTCCACCATACCCTCTAGCACATGCCGCATGATATAGTTCCTCCTCAGCCAATGTCCCAACCACTAGATCTTCCTCCTCTTAATTACATCTTAAATTCTTCTTTTCTCCCCTACTGCTAATATTTCTAACACCTTCTCATTCGTTTTCCGTTCAACCTAGCTAATTCTCTCCTTTCCCTCCATACCCACGTTTTGAAAGCCTCAATTTTTTTCATTGGTTTTGCGTGATGTTCATGTTTCTGCCCCATAGAGTATATGTTAGAACCAGTAAAGCAAAATCTCAATATTTAATTGGAAGTTTATTCAATACAAAGATTAGGTTGAAAAGAAAAAATCTGATGCCTTTAGAGTGTAAAACAAATTTTGCAATTCATAATCAGTAATCTGTGCCGTTCTGATATTCTGTGCGTCTCAGGGGTAGCCTCCCAGTTTGGGAACCAATGTAGTGTTGGATCTGTTAATATATATATATATTAACAATAAGATTACGAAACGTTGTGATTTATCTTATAAGTAGTGAAGCTTGGCACCCATTGAAGAAGAAATAAAGGTCATTGCTTATGTTGTACACTATCATCATACTTACACGAAGGTAAACTATATTACCTTTAGAAACTTACATTTTATTTAAGTTATTATTGGCGCATTGTAGAATTTATTATCCCGTATATCCAGAGTAAAATTTACCTATGAAAAGCATAAGATTTCTTAAAAGCAAGACTTGCAAGACTCTTGCAAGCAAGACCAAGACTAGGTGTGCAAGACCAAGTTCAAGACCAAGACCAAGACCAAGTGTTCCAGTGCTAGACCAATACCAACTGGGTGTGCAAGACCAAGACCAAGATCACCCGGCTCTTGGTCTTGGCCTTGCATTTGCTCATCACCAGTGTGGAAAAATGAGAAAAGACAATTTTCCATCAGAACCAAACTTCAAGTTATAGGTTGGTCGTAAAAGTAGCAGTGATTTATGATTGTGGTTTCAAATTTGTCTCCTGCCCAACTCATTAGCCTAATTTGGTATTTTCTGACTTTTATATCTTCTTAAACCTTAGAAAAGTGAAAAGTATTCGTTTTGATACAGAGGTTACGTCGTGCATGATATAGGTAACATCATGGACGGCTTCGGAAAAATGTTCCTTTTACCAACGGTATACATACACTTGAATATCAATGAGGAAAAGGCTTTCAACTATTAGAGAGCTATCTTGAAATGTAATACTGAACTTCAACTTCACCTGTTCCTTTATTTAGGCCTACATCTTTCGTAACAATCCTTGTATTTCCTTTTTTATTACTCTCCCTGAATTTCTTTTTGCCCTTGTTTTGATTACTATGATTGTACACATTACAAAATTTGAAAGACACAAGAAAACTGTTTGCTCACTAATTATAGTGTAAACACATTTTACCTAGGAGAATTTATTGTAGAAACAGAGTATACAGAGATTTTCAAACAATAAAATACTTTGTACAAAGGACATCAAGTATCGTCAGGAACGTAAATAGAAAATTGAATAAATAAGTAAACTAATGCTACATGGCCCCAATACATTCACAACCTTTTGCACGACACATAAAAATCACATATGTGCACTTAATATTTATGTATATAGCCATAAAAAAGGAATTTTGCATGCTTGTTTTATAATAGTTTTAAAAAATGTTATGCTTGACATAAAAGTAAGTTGATAGCTGCTTTTAGCATCGGGGATAAATGAGTTGTCCATGTGTGTTGAGGTGTTCCATTTCTATTTAATATCAGAGACTGATAATAGAGGAGCAGCGTGAAAGAGAGAGAGAGAGTTACATTTACGTGGGAGGTAAAAGTGGGTAAATATATATTAAAAGCTTCGCTAAGGAACGGGGAGAAGGTTTCATAAATTCTACGTATTAATATAGGAAAATGGCTACTAAAATTCTGGAAAGCCTCTATGCCTCTATGAAAGCTCTTGAATCTGTAACACTAGATTAACCGATGTTCATTAAAGTACTGTTTCATAGAATACAAACTAATATTTATAATTACACACATATGATATACAGGGTGTTATAAAATGTATAAAAATATTTTAAAAACAGATTCTTCATATCAAGATATATATATATATATATATATATATATATATATATATATATATATATATATATATATATATATATATATATACATGGACCTGTGTTCAAAAGGGGATAGTTACGTAGTTACAGGATTCCAAAAACTAACAAGTGAATTTTTTAAGTTCATTGCTCCACTGCTATGAGACCTATCGTAGTTGGGTCAAGGCATCACTAAGGAACTGGTATGTAAACTATCCAAATATCCATGTCTAAGAATGTTCCAGTACATGCACAACAATTTTTAGAGAGGTAGATGGAGAGTGGTCAAGTATTCCCAAACAGACTCTCTACAAATGATTGTGCAAGTACCGGAGATTCTGAAAGATGCATATTTCAGTACTTCACATGCTAACTTCTCAGTGATGTATTGAGCCGCCTACGATCGTTTCTATAGTTATGGAACTATGGGCCTTTAAAGTTCATTTTCTCACGTCTTCTCCACCCTATAAGAATGAAAGTATGCACTTTCTACCACAGGTTCCTATGAACGCTTTTTTCTATTATTTTGGTATGAGGTGTCTATTCCCAAAATATTGTGTCATGCTGTATATGATAATGGAAATAAATCAAACATCATAAAGAGAAAGAAATTCGATCTAAAATAGCAAAATGGTCTATTGGCATACGTCAGGCCAATATCAGGCATAAGATCAGATTGCAAACAAATTGAAATTACATCCTATAGTTATGCCCTATAAGTTAAATGAGATGAATGTTGAATAAAAATCAATGATTAATTAGTGAAAGCTAATGAATTGGTGGAAACAGAATGTAATAGAAAACGAGAGAGCTCGGAGAAAAATCCAGAGACACAATGTTATCCAGAATCAACCAAGTTGGTCCGAGATCAAATCAAGGACGTCTCTTACCAGAGATGAACACTCTTATCATTTTTATTAAGAGTTTCTCTAACCGATACACTTGCCTCCGTGATCTTCTAAACATATTACAATTTTCTATTTGATGCAATAAAACAGAGACACAAACACTGAAACTTCGAGCTCTTCCCACCATTCTAGATGCTAGCACGTGCTTCTTTGGTATACAAGTTACCAGATTTGATTTTCGGTGTTACATCTATAAAATTTGAACACATTACAGTGGTTCGGAATCAACCTTAAAATGTAAGTCGACTCCTCTTATAACCTCGGTACTAAAAGGGACACTGAATTTCAGCTAACAAACAAATGAATAGAAACTTCGAAGGCAGCTAAAAACAGGTCTACGCTGTTCAGACTGACTCGAACCCCGAGTCTTAGCCTGAATCCTCAGAAGTCTCGACTATACAAAACTGGTAACACTGAGCCACCGAGCCCCCAATGATCAGTTTCTGTTAACAAGCAGAATATTGGATCAGTATGAGCGAACAGATAGTCGATCTCAGAACAAAATTTGCTCATTCAGTTTGACATAGGATAGTGTGTGTGCAGAGGCATAGCCACAGGGTCCATCGACTCCACCCTAAAACTTTCTTACTCAACATACATTTGTACACTGTCTCAATAAAACTATAGTTGTTTTACAGGGAAATGAGTGATGTAGCATGAAAATTTGATCTTACACTTTATCTGTACTCCTTCTTTTATATAAAAAAATCTAGTTTTGTCATTTTTTGTCTGAAAGTATAGGTGGAAGTATTTTACAATTGCTTATCGTCTTTCTGGGTGCAGTATAATAACCGTTCAATACTCATAGACATAATGGCTTGTTGTAATACTCCCCCAAAGCTTAGACTCGTCCAACAAAAAAAATCTGGATACGTGCATATATGTGTGTGTGTAACAATTTAAATCTTAGTCCTTTATTATTTTCCTTTTTCTAAATTTAAAGATTATTAATATTATTATTATTATTATTATTATTATTATTATTATTATTATTAGTAGTAGTAGTAGTAGTAGTAGTAGTAGTAGTAGTAGTAGTAGTAGTAGTAGTAGTAGTATTTTCACCAATGAGCTCGCGCAGGTATTTTGAGCTTAGACATATATGGATGGTTCATAAGTGTTCGTGTTTCTATTCGCCAGGCAACAAATAAATAAACATTACTTTCGTATATACAGTATAAGCGAACACTTTTTTAACAGTAGAGGCTGGTGAGTGGTGGCCTATGAGTGCAGAGGTTATAATATCAAGAGCAAGTGTGCACACACAGGTACACTCCCTGCTCACGAAAGCTACTTAATATGCCACTTTAAGTGCACAAGGGAATCAAATCAACATTCGGTCATATTGGACATATTTTATCTGTATGATCTCCATCTGGAGTTCCTTTCAAAGATTAAACGATTGATGTCCAGATATAATTTAAAAAAAGCTCTTATAATGTAAGAAAACATTGGAATCTTTTCCATGTATTTATGTGTTCCGTACAAACATTGTGTTCATTTTCTTATAACTTTGGTAATACGACTTAATTATCTTGTGCTAGGAACACCAAAGCATTATATTCCCAATTTTTACATTTTTGATTTAAGTATAGTTTCGCTGTTGTTATTTTTCCAAAACATTTCTAAAATTCGAAATAACATGATAAACCACAATAAAACAACAACAAAAAACTGTCAGTCATCTGTATTAAATCTCCAACAATATTTCTTTTGAAAAGGAGAAAAAATGTACTATACAAGTGATGATGAAAGTCATGATGCATTTTCCTCTAAATAAAAGATGTTAAACAAAAAATAGGGAAACAAAGTTTTATTGTTAAAAAGAGGAGAGAGAGGGAATCACCTTGATATCTGTATTAAATATACTCGATGCGAAACTAAAAACAAAATCATGGCAGACAAGCTTTACTCTCATACTGAAGAGAATCAAACACCAAAGGGTCGGAGGGTTTGGGTACGTCAATATTAAGTTTAAAAGGGGAAGGTAAAGCTCTCAAGCTATGTCGTGCAAATCACAGGACTTCTACCTGTCTGAATGTCAGAAAACTCATGCGCTCACAAAACTTTTTTTTTTTTTTTTTTTTTTGAAGGATTACACGACATATTACACGTTGTTCGTTATCTTGTATATATGTCAAATATATCGCGTAAAGGTTTGCTCATAGAAAATAAAGTAATAACTAATACATATTCTCACTATAAGTTGCTAGATATTTATGGTACGCTAGAAAGATGATGGCCTTGGTGCAGAGATGAGACACTAACATTGGTGAACAAATTGATCTCTTTTGAACATTGTTTGCTATATAAACAAGGAAAGTGTAGATAGAACTAATAGTTATAGTAAATATTACAATAGTTCTCTCGATCAGTCAAGCACAGCTAAGATGGATTTCAAGAGCGCAACCTTAGCTTTCCTATCACACCCTTGGAGTAATTCACGCATGTGCATTTCTCCTGTACGTACATGGCTGTGTGCATTAAAACCCCAAACAGACCAAAATGTACAATTTGAAAACACTGACGTAATGTTATTATCTGCACTATGTGAACTGCAGCATCCTACCTACCGGGCTTGGTACTTAATATGCATGCCTCTCGAGATGTTTGTAATGCAAATATTATTTTTGTAATCATTTGTATATGCAATATATTGTTATATCAAAACTAATTGAAATAAAAAAAAAACAGTTTGTTCTACTCACCATAAAAATGTGATTTCTTTTTAGCTATTGCTGTTCCACTAAGCACTTTCACATACCACACTCACCATATTTACGAATGTTGCTTATTACAGATCAAACATAGAGAATTTCTCACTTTCTCGATCTTCCTGATTACTGTATGCCTTCGTCTTATTTACTGCTTTTATTTTTACGTTATTTAAAAATTGAGTTGGAAAATCTACTATCAACTCGTAAATACGTGTAATAATAAAAGCTACATTAGAGCAAGAACAGTGTTGTCTAAAGTTACAGTATACAAGGCATTTCTGTAATAAAGTGAAGCACAGGCAATGCATATACTACTAGGGATTTTGTATACTACGTAGAGTCAAGGAGTAAATGAAATGAAAGTTTTACGTTTAAGTTTTACGTCCCACGGCTATGCCGGCAAGGCTAAAAAAGACGCTGGTGATGAGAAATTAATGAAATGATAAAATAAAGATAGTGGGAGGAAACGGAAGAACCCCGACAAAGCCCACACACTCAGTCTTTATCCACCATAAAAGTCACGGAATAAGTTGGAGCAATGCCTTCCCAATATTGTCCTCCTGATGAGTTATATAGTTATAGTTGTCAGCCTTGCTAAGCCACCTATCAAGTTCTATCCAATTTGGAAAAGACAAAATTATTCACTCGAGCTTCTCCAACTAGTATTAATACGAGTAATCAAGTTTCTTTCTCTTTTGCTAAATGAATGCAAATTTAGAAAAAATATATTCTCGAGTATACGTAGTTTGTAGTGGTCAGACATACGTCAGTATACGTTATAAACGTCCATCAGTTTGTGGGTTCGTGACTACCTATTTACAATTCTTTCTTTCATGCTGAGAGTACGTATAGATAGAACACTTACGTGGGAAGGATTATATAACATACGTTTTTAATTATACGTCTTCCGCAGGATGTTACATAGGGTTGAACGTTAAGTCCAAACATTACAGGATTTATGCATGTAACCTACGTTTTTACGTACGTTATATACGCTTTTTTAAAAAATGCAGTTTCGAAATCAATACAAATTTTGTCTAGATCATTATAATACCTTTTTTTTAACAAAAATTTTAACCAACTTCAACACAGCATCCGTTGAGATGTTTCGAAGTCTAGCTCGAAACATTAACATTAAATTGTAAACAAATTTACGTGGCATCACCGGGAACGTATACTTTTTCAAACAAAGCATAACCAAAATGAGTACGCTTATTTCAATGTTCTGTGAATATACCAGTAACGTGTATATATGGGATGAAATTTAGAACTTCCTTTCTTTGAAGCCGTTAAAAATAAATGCTATCTTTTTTTTAATAATGACAAATAAAAAAATAACATTCACGATTTCAGTGAATTACTCCCTTAACGTTAATTTGATTGCTTTTGAGACGTATAGACTATTCATATACTAATATATTTTGCTTCTACTATACAAAGAGAATATGCGTGTATAAATTGACAAGTTTCATTATGATGCCTTTTGCCGAAAAGCACCTAGGACTACAATTTGTAAAATTGGAAATGAGACTGTCGTATACAGAGAAAGAAAGACTCAAAGGTATGGATTAAAAAGAAAGAGAGATTACGCGTTTGTATTCCGACGTATGTAGTGATGAGAGAGAAAGGGATAAATATAAAGAGTAAAAAGGAGAGCGAAGATAAGGATTCAAAGAGAGGGATTAAAAATCAGAAATTACATCATTGCATGAAATTAGTCTTTTCGTGTGCGCTCCGTAGAATATCTTTTATAGGTATTTTTTTTAGAATGTTTTCATAATCCTTTATTTGTGTATATATTTGAGCTTATCTTGTTCATAATAAGCTCTTTTATGAGCACAGCTATATATATATATATATATATATATATATATATATATATAAATTTGTAGTTTCTACCTTGCCATGACTAAACTTTCTTATCTTTTTACTACTTTTCATCTGTACGAGCAATTGAGTGAAGTCATGGGGGAAGTTAATAGTAGATATTGTTACTATTATTATTCCTATTAATTACTATAGCGTTGTACGTTATATGTCAAAATTGTAGCTAACTGGAAAGAGATTATCACCTAACTGGCTGCAAAAGACAGTTATATACGGGCAACATACGATTACTGCTTAAATCGTTATGTATTATATGGTGTACGTATCCAGCACTATTTATGAGAGAACATCGTAACGTGCTCCTGCAATATACATGAACTCTTTTCAGTATTTTGTTGGTACAGATGGTATACGTGTGAACCTGGCATATATACCGATAATGCATACGTACCACAGTAGTATGAAAAAAAAAATGAAACATACTGACAGATTCAAAAGAGCGAGAAAACGTGATTGGATAGGAAAATCGCAAGAAACGTCCGTACTTGATGCAAACTTCCTGTTGTGGTATGTTACGTGTCTGACATCTGTAACATCTGCCCAAATTCCTTTCAGCTGTTACCCACATGGAACACAGCCGTCTTGCAGCTGTGATTATGATACAGGTAACAATTTGATGTTTACCTTTGTTGATTGACCCCTTTCCGTACAGTTCGGTTACAACTTCTACGTGCTTTTTAGGCATTGATTACACTCTTTACAACATAGAATATCTTAGAAAATATTCCTTACTCTATCTCCCAACAAACAAATAGTTAGTCTATGACTTCTCCCTTCTTTAATTCCATAAATTTGATCCGTGGTGGTTTAGTGGTAGAGTACGGAATATCTGGTTCAACTCCAGCTCCTACTAACAGTTTACTTAAGGTTTTGCTGTGCCTACCCCCGTAAATACCCCCATAAAGTGCGGACATAGGGTAATATGACACATTGGTTGATGTAAAAGAAAACATGCTTGTCCTAATTTTGATTCTTTAGTTCACTCCAGGAGTTTCAACAAATTCTCATTCTGCGTTATTAGTCATGGTCTTACTAAAATGTGTCATATTGCCGTATGTCCGCACTTTAGGGAAATGTTTACCCCTTCATTTCTTACGTTGCCCGATATGAAAAAGCACGTGTGCCCTACTTTTGATTCCTTTATTTACTCCGTGAGTTTTAAGCAAATCCAGGAGTGTGACACTTGAAAAACCTTGCTTGTTACTTTGGGAATTACCACATTTATGTAGCACCTCTAGGATTTTTTTTTATTTCACAGGCACAACAGAGCCATCTATTTGTGTAAAGGCAAGCAAGATCTATAGGTGGTGACACCTATCGGAAGATGTGCATAGTGTTACACAGTGATTGTGACGTTCTGCTATAAATTAACTAATAATAATAATAATAATAATAATAATAATAATAATAATAATAATAATAATAATAATAATAATAATTCACAGTCCTGCTTATAGATGTGGTGAACAAAAACCATGTACGTGGGTTTTCTCGGGGTTCTTCCGTTTCCTCCCACTTTCTTCATTCCACCATTCCGTTCATTACTGATCATCAACGTCTCCTTTAGCCTAGTTGGCATAACCGTGGGACGTAAAACTTAAAGATTTCATTTTATTTTTATTTTTCCTGCTCATGAAAACCTAGACGGCAAAAAAAAAAAAAAAAAACTAAGTTCGAAAAAATATCCTAGATTCTTACGTCCCTAAGATCTGTGCACACAGGAAAATCTATTTTTATTCCATTCTGTTACAGAGAAATGTAACTATTTGGAGCAGAAAGTAATAACATACAAAGATGGCTAACTTCTGGAGTGAAGTCAGTCTTCTTGGTGCAGTGGTTAGCATGATGGAGTTGTATTGCAAACTTCATTTTAGTATTGCTTCAAAACCTGTCTAAGAAAGGAATATGTTTTTCAACAAAAAATCTGAGTTCTATGGCAAATGGTACGTATGTAAGAAAATTATAAACATGTCACAGCTATGTAATATAGATCATTATATCATATGTATTAAATCAAATCATAAAGCCTTCTCCTTTTGCCTCTAATGTATATTGTTGAATAACATGAAAGTGGTCATCTAGTTAAGTATTTCGCGCAAAGAGAATTATTATGTTAAAAAAAAAAGTCACTAAATTGTATCTATAATTACAATCGCAACCGATGGGAATCATCTGGTTGCCCTGTAGAAAATACATACTCAGATTCAAATGAGAGAACACATTTATGTTATAAAGAATATCTCAAGTGAAATAGTTTCTAATGTAATATAAGAGATTTAACGTATCGAAATATTTGTATTATACATACCCCAAAAAATATGATGGTGAATTAAAGAAAATAATCATCAAAGGATGAGGCAAGGAAGAGAAAGTAACAAGAAAATAACTAATATAAATTATATTTACTCTTTTTGCGACATAATCAAATGGTTAGAGTACCGAGTTCCCGCGCGAAAGATGAGAGTTGGAGTCTTATTCCTCTACTATTTTTTTCTATTTGGTCATGCCATTTGATTAGAACATTATTGGAGGACAGTTGAAACTTCATACGTGTGCGAGATATTGGCAACTGTTAACATCAAACAAATAGTGTCAAATTAAAGTATTACCTAGGGAAAAGCAACGTACGAAGAAGAAGTAAGAAAATAAGAAAATCAAAAGTCCAAAATATGAAAATATATGAAATCTTACGTACATATTCGTGCCATAAGTTCTGTCCTTTATTCAAACAAGTGAAACGAAAGCAAGTTTTGTAGTACACTAAATCCTTTATTGCCACGTATACTTTAGTATCAAAGTAACAGAAAAGACATTAGTCTATTTAAAATGGTTTCCGTTGACCTTCACACATATCTTCAATCATTGAGGCCACTTCTTAATTGCTGCACGCACTACATTTTGGGGTATGGAAGCGGTTGCTTTTACTAAATCGGCCTCAAGCTACACAATATTGTGGTGAGATTCCTTGCAAACCTTCTTCTCTAAGTAGTCCCAAAGGCGGTAGTCCAGCGTTTTGAGATCCGGATTTTCAGAAGACCAATCCTAAGCGGCTATGAAGTGGAGAACATTGTTGCCTAACTACTGCTGGTTCATTTTCTCCTTAGGTGCCGGCGCAGAGTCTTGCTAGAATGTTCATTCTGCACCAGAAAAGAGAGTGTGATTCAATGGTTTCACTACCTTTTCCAAAACATCGTTCTGCTAATTTCCTATTTTGGTCTTGACTCCCTCTTTACAAAAGTGCAGCTGGGTGATACTGTCGTAAGACACGCCCCACCAAACCATCACAAAAGGTCGGTGGTTGCCTCCTTGGACCCTAGGAATTTGTTCTGCAGCTTCCCGAGAACTATGGGAATAAATTCTGTGACTTTGCCGGTTGGACGTTTCTTGTAGGATGAATATTTTTTCATTGGTGAACAGGATTCGCTAGTGTTTTCGTTCGCGTACCACTCGAGAAACCTCTTGCCTCTTGTTGCTCGTATCTTCTTTAAAGCTGGTGCCAATAGTTGTCGTGGTTCTTCCGTAAGTCCCAAGTTTAAAGTCCTGGTTGATGATGTAGTATATCGTTCTTTTCGGTATATTCATCTCCCGTGCCATGGTTTTCTGTTTTCGAGAAGCATTTCGACGAATTCTCGCAGCTACTGCTTATACAGCTACTGGCGTCTGAGAAATGCGCGGGTGGTCACTTTTTGCCCTGTCGTCGATCAAGGAGGTGTGTTTGAACAGTTTGATGCACTGATACACAATTTTTTGTGCAATTTGCAAAAGCTTTAGAAGATTGAAAATCTCTACCGGCGACTTATTGTACTTATGCAACGCGATCATAGCGATACGATTCTCTTTGATGCCCCACTCCATGTTAACTTGACGAGTGAACGACACACACTGGGGACTAGTTGTGCACTATACGGTGTTGTGTATACAAAGCTAGTCTCGAAGGTCAGTCAAATTGGCTGAGTGGAGCTAGTGAGCTTATGGTCAGAACTTATGGCACGATTGGGTATATACTTGGTAGAAACGATCGGGCATATTTCAATAAAAATGAAATTAATAACTTTTAACGAATTTTCTAGTTTGATATCCTACTATTATGCTGTTTAGGCTAAAGAACATGGATGATTAATGAAAAATAATTCTTATTAATAATTCGTGGACTAAGAAAGTGGGAGGAAACGTGAAAACCCGCGGACACGATGTTTCCACCACAAACCAGCGTGTTCGGAGATTGAATCAGAACAAGCACTAAAGGGAGTGTTTCATTACTGATAAGGGAATATCTCATATTGATAGTAGCGTTGAATAACCAAACAATGTGCAATCGATAGAGGAGTGACGAAAATTGAGAAATCCAAAGTTTTACGGGCCGACGCCCAAAAACACAGGAGATACAGAGGAAAGAAGAATTTAGAATCATGTAAATATACCAATGCAAAAGACGCACTGGATAAGCTTGCATATGTGCATTATTTTTATTCATATTAGTTTCATTTTTTGTATATAGTTTAGTTGATTTAGTGAATTCTTTGTGATTCTTTTAGTGATTTTTTGGTGAGTTTTAGTGAGTTGTGTTTGCATTGGCTGGCAACAATGCCTTCAGTGTTTTATTCAAGTGGTGTCTCTGCATTCGACAATGTGCTGTGAAGTGCAACTAGGCAAGTATATTCATTCATAGTTTTAGAAAAATATATTTATTCATAGTTTTTAGAAAAACACTCATATTAATTAATATACAAGATTTACATGTTCTTAACAGTGTTTTAGAGTGCTAATCAGTCTATGTGTGATCGAAGACAAAATTGTGATCGTTTAGCAAGCAACCATGTGGACAAACAATTACTGCAGAAACAAGCTAAGTAATTCATTGTGCTAATATTTAAGTATTATATCATTTTATTAACATATGAACAAAGCATATCATATTTATCATATTAACGCATGTACCTTTGAATAAGAATTGAAGCAAGTAACATCTAAAATATTCGTTAAGTCTTATTTCTCGTTCCGCCATGATATCTGGGTGAATCAGTAAAATAGGTTTAATCATACAGTTCATTAGCTGTGGATGTGATATATGTAATTTATAAGTACAGTACATAAACACATCACCTCTTTATACATAAACATCATCATTTTTTGGTCCTCCGTCCACCGTATATGAGAACGAGAAACGTGACTTTGAATTATTTGTTCTCGTGTGTGTTTGTGTGATGCTGCTGTCATAGGCAGGACAGAACTGTTCATATCAGTATAGTGGCGTGTGTGCATTCAACCCAGCTGAATTCAAGGTTACACGTTTGTAGGTCACTCAAAGTTAAAAGTATAATATATTGTCAGCGGTTTGTGTAGTTAAAAAAGAAGGACTGAAACAATGGCAGAAGTGCAGCTGGGTCAATTAATTAAGAAATGTGCTTCGGTCAAAGGTCAGGCAACAAAAATACAGACATTTCTTGAAAACTACAGAATGAAAATAAACCTAGCATACAAGAAGCAAGAAGGAGGCTAGTTGCACTTGAAGGGGTTTTCATTAGGTTTGTTGAAATACAGTCAGAAATAGAGCTCTTGGATGAGACGGGTGAACAAGGAACGCACAGAATTACATTCAAGGAACTGTATTATGATTCAAAGGTTAAGTTATAAGAATTTACTGATAGTTTTGAACAAAAAGCGGATTCAGAAACAGTAAATACCCAATCTGCAAATTCTAGTAGTAGTTGAGTACTGTTGCCTAAAATTTCTTTGCCCACATTTTGCGGTAAATACGAGGAGTGGTCGCCTTTTAAGGACATTTTCATTTCCCTTATTCACAATAACGAGTCATTAAGTACAATTTGTAATTTTCAATAATTGCGCACATCGCTCAAGGGAGAAGCGTTTACATTAATAGCAAATCTGCTAACAGTAGAAGTAAATTACGAAATTGCTTGGAAGCTTCTTGTTGAACGCTACGAAAACAAACGGTTCGACATATGTACGAGAGTTGCTCAACATCAAACCAGTAACGAAAGAAAACGCTAAAGACATTAGACGATTTGTAAATACCGCACGTAGTAATGTTCAAGCCCTTGAAGCATTGAATTTGGACAAACCTTTGCATGACGTACTACTAACACAACATTTAGTAGAAAAACTTGATTCGGCAAGCAAAAGGGAATGGGAAACTGAGCAAAGTAGTGATTCCTTTCCATCGTTATCGGAATTATTTTCATTTTTAGAAGGTCGTTGTCAAATGTTAGAAAACATTCGTCCTACTCAATCTGAAAGTACTTATGACAACAAAAGTGTAGATTCCAAAGCAAAAAGAAAGAATAATAGTCAAGTGAATTCATTTGTTACTGTGCTTCCAAATCCATGTAATATTTGCCGTAGCAAAGAAACGCATGCTGTTTTTCGCTGCCCAGAATTTCTGAGTACTAACATTAATCAAAGAAAGGAGCTCGTGAATCAAAATAAATTATGTTTTAATGCTTTGGTAATAAACATCAAGTAAAGCCATGCAAATCAAGTACTTGCAAGAAATGTAATTTTAAGCATAATACACTGTTGCATGTAGATACTACTCAGGAGGCTACTAACAAAGCAAGTTCAAGCAAAATAAATAGCAATACTACTAACGTACCTAAAGTTAAAGAACAGAATCAGGTTAAAATTCAACCACAGGACACTTATTGCTCATTTAAGGTTAATTATGGTCAGCAAATCTTACTAGCAACAGCGTTAGTGAACATAACAGACATTAAAGGTCGTTTTCAACAATGCAGAGTGTTATTAGATGCAGCGTCTCAATCGAATTTTGTAAGCGAAGCTTTAGTTCATAGATTAGGTCTCAAGAAAACGAAAAATCGTGTTCCCATTATAGGTATCAATTCTGTAACCTCCAAAGCTCAGCACAGAGTTGAAGTTCATATTTATTCACGAACATGTGATTTTAACGCAGTGGTCGATTGTTTAGTATTGCCAAACATTACAGGTTGCAAACCTTCTAAGGATATTGATTACAGTAATTGGAACCTGCCAAAGGATATTTGCTTAGCCGATCCAAATTTTCATCGCTCGTCGTCAGTGGACATGCTTAGTGGTGCGGAGTTATTCTACAGTCTCCTTGAGCCAGGCCAGATGACTAGAAAAGGAAATTATCCAGTTTTGCAAGAAACGAAGCTAGGATACGTTGTCGTCTGAAATATGCCTTCAATACCCGAAGAAGCCAACCAGTCGGTAATTTCATGTTTTGCTCAGATGAAGAAGTGAAAACTAGTTAGCACTTGGCTGCAGCCGAGGTTTTATCATATCAATGTTATTAAGATGAGAGAGGGAGAATTCAATGTTTATACCAATATAGAGTTCCTCATCACAGTACGGAGTTGAAACTTGATATATTAACTCCCAGTAAGCGGATGTGCCCAGCGTTAGCAAGACTTGTTCTTCTAATGGGGAAAAGCGAAAGAGAGAGAAATTTCTCTAATATGTTCCCAATATATAAAAATGACATCAACAGTGTCTCTCAATGTTACGGGGAGACGTTGAACTGTTTAAAATGAAGTTTTATGACGGCTCTTACCCTCCTTGGTAAAGGAAATGAAATAAAATGAAGTCTTTAAGTTTCACTTCTCACGATTATGCCGACTAGACTAAAGGAGACGGTGATGATGAGAAATAAAAGAAAAGGTGGGAAGGAACGGGAGAACCCCTCGGAAACCCACGTACACGATGTTTGTCCACCGCAAAGCTCAGCTTGTTCGATCTGGGACCGAACCAAGGACCTCATACAGAGAGGTGAACGCCAATGCGGCCCCCTCTTTGGTAAAGAGGCGTAACATCGATGCCCCTGAGCAACTTTTTCCCACGCATGAAGAACTAACCCATAAATCGTCAGCCTTCGTTGAGGGACTATCAGGTTAATTGTCTTTTATTGTTCTCGTAGCTTCTGCCCATAGAGTTTCCATCAGATTCAGGTCAGATGCCCTAAGGACCCAATTGACTAATGCAACAAGGGTCCTGTTGAAACCAGGCTTGTACCAAATGCGAATCGTGAACTGATCTTTGATCTTGTTGACCTTCTTCAATACCATCTTGAAATGCATTTCTTACAAGTGAGAGCAACCACTATTTCACAATTTTCAAATGCTTCCGACTATTCAATCGACCCTCTATGAGGTATAGCTTTCCTACTGCATTCGTTCATAACTACCCGACCAGTGAACAGAGCCATGCCCCATTCAATGTGTGTGAAGCATTTGCTATGAGTCATATATTTTCCCTACATTCCTATTATCGAGTCTTGGATCATCATTCGCTGATGAAAATATGTTTTTGTCTGTAAATGTTACTCTTTCCCAGTTGTGAATAATATTGGTTCAGGAAATGCTAATCGGTCACCTTTATGGATGTCTGTCAACTGCTCCTTACCTATAGTTTAAGAGGCCTGAAGATCGGCATCTTTCAGTCATCGTCGAGCAGTACGATAAGAACGAGGGAAACGAGATGCCAATATTAACTGTCGGGAATTCAGGAAAACTTTTGACAGCTAACATTAATCAAGGCCTGATGTTGGTCTTGGATTGAGACCCCTTGAGAGCTGATGTTGGCTTTTCGAGCCACTTATCTTCCTCCACCAAGTGTATAATGTAGCACGTGGAACACTAAGTTGTTCACCAGCTTCACTTACACTCATATTAGCTTATTCAACAAGAGCAGTGAACAGTGAATTGTTGCAAATCTTTTGACAACAATGTACCATGGTGTATGACAAATGATTAGTAAATTTGCAAAGAGGTTCTTTTCTTATCGACTAGATATTCATGGTGAATCGTCTTCTAGAAGTTTCTTCTTCAGGGCACAATGACTCAAGACTTTGGATAGAAGCATTTATTTGATTGCTATTTTATTTAAATTCAAGAAACTACAAAGCTGTTACTTACAATTACTATGTTATAGCCTATTATTTTGTGAAATAATAATTGTTATTTATCGGTTTTGTATTGTATATTTTAATTTTCTCTGTAGGTCCCGTCTGTGTTGGAAGGGGAAACTAAACTCTAAGACAAACGATCAATATGTTCACCTTTGAAATAGTTTCCGTAATGATTTATTACTATTATTATTTGTTAAGTATAGACATCAAGACGCTTTACGAACGTAAAATGAAAATCATACTTCGATTAGAAATACGATCAAGGTCTAAATATTACTGGTATTTTAAACGAAGGCAGAAGATAAAATTAGAATGACTGGTCTTGGGCAAACATAAATCCTCTCGTTATTGACGAGAGGTTTAACACTTACATCAAATTCTCGAATGAGTACTTTAAAATAACAGCCTGTCTACTGTCGTGACTCTATGTATCTATTTGTCTTCATTTATATTGTTTGGATGATTAGAGTTTAGTGTAACTTTTCAGCACTGAGGCTATATGAAATGTAGATCTACAATTTTAGGTAGAATCCGAACCACCGTAAGGGTTTCAAAATTCAAAGGTGCCATGCCAGGAATCAAACCCAAAACGTCGTACAGCAAGGACATGCACCCAAGCTACTATACTGGTGGGAAGGCATGACTAACAAGTAAACGTTTAGTTTGGGTGAATCGAGTTGCTGCTCGAGACATAGTGATAGAGTACTACTTAGTGTGCTCAATATGTAGGAAAATTTTAGATGCAAAGCTCAAAGGGTTTAGGAAATACAGCCATTAGAAGGTCACATGGAGGTACATGTTATTGTTGTAGCATGGTCACATGTAGGTACATGTTATTGTTGTAGCACGGTCACATGGAGGTACATGTTATTGGTATAGCACGGTCACATGGAGGTACATGTTATTGTTGTAGTACGTAGTCCAAAGTTATTTGTTTTGAAAATTCCAAGTACAGTAGCTCTGTTATTGCATAGAAAAGTTACACATTACTAAAATCAATATAAAATTCAGAAAAGAGTGCACACCTCGCACAAATACTCTGCTCTCAGTGAGCATACCTGACAAGCACATTCAAGTCAAACTTGAAACATTTGTCATTCACAAGTCCGTCAAAGGAGTAATCTTAAGGAACAATCCAGCTTCCAGTCTACTCATTTAAATATCCAGCATTATAGAAAGAGAATCGAATCATTTCACAAAAACGAGAAGTACTGAACTGATAAATTCTGAACGACTGAGGTTGTATGAACCTGTTACGATGCTAAATATTCACTTAACTTCCTGTTATTGCTACATCAATGATGAATCGAACAAAGGCTTTACAGAGGGAAGAAGTGAACATCCAGACGCTAAATCATGCCACTACATCCACCAGGTATCAGCCGTTTGATCAATGCAAAGCCTTCTGGCACACACTGTATGCAGAACATGAATCAAGTGACAGGGGAACTTTCTTCCTATCACTTGGAATGCTTTTCCACATGACGCCCGAATATAAAGTCATAAAATCGTGCTTGTTCATGTTCGCCGTTTTGCCAAGAAATGAGATTGAGATTAAACTAGCCGGACCGCTGGCTTTACCACAAGGAACTTACAGTTTGGTTCAACCACCAGAACACACACATGAGACACAGAATTTCTCATTCCATGGACACAACCGGCATTATCATACAGGAATGAGATGTTGCACTTACATATCCCACTGTTATTTAGATCACTGATCCTTTCTCCCTCAACTCCGGTGTGAATGCAATTCCTTCTCGAAGCGTCTTTGATCCGCGTTGGAGACATTGGCAGCTGGAATGTAATCAGTAACCATAAGATCACACTGAAATAGACTGTAACATTTGTCTCCATGTGATCTTCTATTGACTGTATCTCCTAAACCCTTTGAGCTTTGCATCTAAAACTTCCCTGCATATTGAACACCTTAGGGCAACAACTCGATTCATCCAAACGTGACGTTTACTTGTGAGATTATATTATTATTTAATAATGTCCCACGATTTTCCTCCGGAAAATGAAGGTGTCTTCTACATAATATTTCGACGTATTATGTATCCCTTCCTGTATAAGACAAACTCTAAAATAGTATGTATATATATATTTAATAATTAAAATGATAAACTATAGTATATCTCGGTCGTTTAAACGTTTATTCTTTTCCATTATTATGTCTCTAGAACAAAATGATTTTATTTAATTGCAGTTAGACTCATACGTAAGTTTCATAATACATTTTCACACCAAAGAATAGTAAACCAAAAGTAACTTCATTGTGATAATAGAATTGTAAAGTTTAAAATTAGGATGTGAAACCATTCTTTAAAAAAAAAAAAAAAAAAAAACTTATTTCCATGGTTGTACAAAGACTGTGATTTAGCATGTTTTCCGTTCGTTAGCAACAAAATCGACTACCTTTCATGTATTGTATGGTTTTGGTAGTCTCAACATTTAAACCGAGAGAGATTGCTAGGCAATTTGCCAATCTCTGAGGTAGACGATTCTTTCGGTTAATAATATTGTTCTGTTGATACTTCAAATAGATAGACTGTGAGTAAAGCTTACAGTTCGTGAAACTCAGGTTCCATATGTCTTATATTATTGTTCAATGTCCACCCTGTCTACGACAGAAATCGAGGGAAAATGAGCCAGACGTAAAGGGAATTCGTTAGGAACTAAGATCATCTTTTCCGTCTAGGCTTCTACGACCAGGACTGCAAACACTTGTTCTAAACCTTCAAGATCATGCTACTTCCTCTTGAGAATTTTCCATAAAATGTTTTCTCTTCAAGTTTCTGAGAGCCTATAGAAAAAACAAAGCATCTCCTTCAGAGCTTAAGTGTTCTCTCTATAGTGCAAGGAATGGCCTTTTTTACGATTACTGCATCAATGAGTGTCGTAATAAAGGCATACCTTGATAGAGAGTTACTCTAGTTCAGGGTTGTAAGTAGATGCATTAGTCGGATAACAAGTATGTCCAAAAATATTAATCTCGAATATCTCTTACAATGCAAGCATCTCGATATTGAGATGTTTCGGAAGAGGTAGGTAGCATTGGATTTCCTAATATGATTTTTATTTTATTTATTATTTTTATTTTATTTTATTTCATATTCTTTCCTTCTTCACTTCTTGCATTCGTGTTATAACTATTTATATATTAAGTCACATTTATTTTCTTTATATCGTTTTTCTTTTTGCTTCTCGTTTGATTTTTGTTTTAGAGAATTAATTACAGGGACTAATCAATAGACCCTCTTCGATCTTGATAAAACCTGGTATGAAGGTAGAAGTAGTACTGGTCCCATTTAGCGCGACAGAGTCAGCAAAAAGAGATTGTGTGTCTTGGTTAATGAGGTTTTATTACCTTATATGGTTATATACGCAAGTATAGGAGTCCACTTCCTTTCATAAGAAGAGGTACCAATATCCAGACCAACGTACTCCCACCATAGAGTTAACTTTGGGAGTGGTACTAAATTTTGTAACTCAAAGGTCTTGGCAAATTTTGGCATGAGGGTCTTTACCCAGACCCCTGGTCCAGGAATAACTCCAATTTTGGTATTTGACTATCTTCCGTTTCCTTGGATAGGTTTAAAATTTGCCAAATTAAAAATTTAAAGTTCGGAATAGGTTCTTATTTATCGTAATTTTGAGGGGTTGAAAGATCAAGGTGGAATTTTGGCTGGTTAGAGGTCATTGGACACCTGGACCAGGGTTTCTAACTGCCAAAGAAATTAGTAGGGAGTATTATTCCATCTTATTAGAATATATTGACACTCTGTGAAGGGGAAAGGAAGTCCAGGACTTGGGTAGCAGCCATTAAATACTTATGTCAGTTCATATCATTTTCGTTCGTGGATTAAAATTAACATGTGGAAAAAGAAAATTATTTAAAAGACTTCTTTCTGGGCTAGTACATAATCATTAAAAATGAATCAATTGCTAGCATTCTTTATTGCGTAACATGCCATTACGTTGTTTATAACAGACGCATACGTTATGTTATGTATTGGTTATCTTTGTCTACTTCACTAATTAGATGGAGGTACTTTTCTTCCTATTTATTTATTTATTTATTTATTTATTTATTTATTTTTAAAACGCAAATTCAATGAATTAAAATAAACTTTTCACAGTTTATGACATTCTTGTAAAACGAATTAGCTATCCCAATAGTGACAATTATTTCATTAACTATTACTCCAAAATAAAAGAATCTATTATTTCCAGTTTTTCAAGGTTAGATTTGCAAATAATGACATAGGTTCAAATAAATCATGGCAAAGAATGTATTTATTTCATGAAATTATGTATGACTTAATGGAATTTATGATATAACCTCCTGTCATTTCCCCACACCTCTCTGACACTCACGCGTGACAAGTTGATGAATTGAGCTCCTCCGTGGCTAAGCGGTTAGCGTACGCGCCTTTGGCGTGGGAGGCCCGGGTTCGATTCCCGGCGGGAGCTCATGTGGTTCGGATTCCACGTTAATCAGTAGGTCCACGTCTCATATAGCCTCGCTGCTGAACGGGACGTTAAACTCAAAATCAACTCAACTCAAGTTGATGAATTGTCTTTCTCCAGTACTAAATATGACTTGGGTAATTGAACAGGATAATGTCATGATACTATTCTAAGAATTATGATGAAACAATGAGCTGCAAATAGATGATTGAGTGTTATGACATCACTTGATACTATCTAATCTAATAGAAATGAAGTAAAGAGTTTGTCTGTGTGCGGCCTGGGGACCACACGAGTGGACTGAGAGTTATCAAATTTTTGTCACGGGTACCTTTGTCAACCAAGACCAAGAAGAAGCTTTTTTTAAAAAAAACTCGAACCTGGAAGGTCTCAGTGGAGCTTCTAGAGGGACAGGTAAAAGTAGGGTTGCCATATTACTCGATTTTAGCGGGTACCACCCGATTTTCAGGTCCTATATTCGTCCCCCGCTTAATTATCTCTTAATCACGAAAAACCACCCGCTTTTTGGACTGGACATTTTATGCAATAGAGAGTTTTTAAAGAAAGTTAAAGGGAGTGAAAAATATGTTTTAAAAATGAGCCATAATCATACACATTATGGTCCAACACTTGAATGCTAATGTATAATCTCATGGGTGAGTATATCTTTGATGACTTTTCTGTCCAGTTCAACTGAACAAGTCTATGTTTTTACCTAGTCTTTATATATTCAGAAATGATTGCAAAGTGAATTACAGTATCCTTAGTATTTTGTTTAGATTAAATTCACTATTAATATTTTTTCTTTTAAAATGTTTATGCTGTATTCATACATTGTGTAACCATGGTAATTTTGTATGTTAGTACGATTCCAAGTAGCAATCTTTAAAAATGATTAGAAATTTTATAAGAGATGAACCAAGACTCCTAAATATGTTTTACCTTTCTTATGATAAAAATTTCGTAATTATTTTGTGTTTGTTAAAGAGGAAACCGTACGAACAATATCTGTCATATATCACTTGCTTTTTCTTTCAAAAACTTATCCTTACAATTACAGATATCTTACTGTAATACTTACTTTAAAATACGAGACTCACATTTGTTAAACTTAATAAAACATTGAAGGTAAAAACTAAATTTGATTTACTTCAGTTTCGTTTACTTAACAAAGAAAATTACTCCAAAACAAAGCCGATGGATCCCAGTCAGTATTTGTAATACACAAGCTCACATCAGTACTTACGGTTTAGAATCCCCCGCTTTTCTAATTTTAAAATATGGCAACCCTATGTAAAAGTAATAGAAAATGACCGATGTTAGTGTCGAATTCATAGTTTTCGCGGTCATGAGAGCAATAGTGAAACTCCGATCGCATTAACTTCCTAATTCACCCCATTCGGTTGTGGGCCGGGGGTCATCGGTCAGATACCGAGGCATGTATAAATAATCCAAAATGATCGATATTAGTGTCAAATCCAAAAGTTTTCGCGTCGCTGAGATGAATGGTGATACTTTCAAAGGCGTTGACTTCCAAATATAGCCACCATCGACTGGGTGCCAGAGGCGTTGTTGTTTCAGAATTCGAACCAGAAGGTCTCAGAAGGCGTTTACCAGGATACATAAAAGTAGTACAAAATGACCAATATTTTTTCTTTTGTTGTTCCGTTTGTTTACATAGATATTCTATCGAACCGATGCGAAGAATGAGTATTTCACCTAGTCTGAAATATTATCTGAAATTTTCGTGATAAATTTTCACTTTCAACAGTGCATATTAAATTTTGTTTCTGTTTATTTAGTTTAGTTTTACGAGCTTAACTCTTAAAAGTCATTAGTGTTGGAATACAGTTTCAATTTGCGTGTGTGTGTGTGTATGTATTCGAGTTTTAAGAGTTCAACTACTCAAGTTGATTTCAACTCGAGTTGATTTCTTTCTCTAGATTTTAAAATATAACTCTTAAAATCAACTCTCCTTGGAAGTCTTATGGTTAGCATATACATTTGATACACTTTATTCCAGGTTTGATTCCTGGTAAGAGATACTCTCAGAGGTGTTTGTACATTAGATTGTTAGGAAATATATTTAACTGATTGTCACGTGCATATCTGATGTATAAACCTTCGAATCTGGTGTGAGTATAAATATTTGACTCTTACTTGAAATTTGAAAGGATATATAAACTATTTAATTGCCACAGTGCTCTTGTACTAAATAATAGGTTTAAATTACGGTTTATGGTCGAAAGATTTATTTAAGTTTTTTTCTAATTTATTAATGTTGCTCATTAAGATTTCGTTAAAATTAAAATTAATGAGACCATAGTTAAAATTAATGAGAAGTACAACTATTTTTGGCATATTTGCTTTCAGAATAATAATAGATTTAAATTACAATTTATAGACCCATTATTCATTTGGTGTATCTAATTTATTAATGGTAGAAATTATGAATTAATTAATATATAGTTAAAATTCGAGAGAAGTACATTAAATTCGGCGGGTGTACTCTAAAACTAAATAATACGAAACAATGAACAAGGAACAGACGATTGAATGTTATGACGTGACTCTATCCTATCAGAAATATAATCTGAAATTTTAGTAATAATCTAATAATTGGTTAGTAAATAAATCTAATTAATAGGTTTAAATTACTGTTGATAGTTCCAAAACTTCTTAGTTGGTAATGTTACCCATTCCGACTTTGTTTGAACTATGCTTGAAATTTGAGAGGGTCCTATAATTATTACACATTTGTTCTCATGATAAATAATAGGTATAATTCAAAACTTATAGAAGACACACAGCTTATTTAGTATATGTCCCATCCATTAAAAATTAATTCTCGTTCACATAGGGCATAGGTATCATGAGGCACCCTTAACGATGGTACGTAAGCTCAACCTTAAATTGGGAAATTTTCAAAAAATAAATATATGGAAATGTTGAGAGTTCATTCTATTTCATACGGCATGGGTATCACAGTGATTCCTTTCAATTTTGACAGGGACACGTACATGGGAAATATTTTTTAAAAAAATGATAAATGTTCAGTTTTCTCTTTCGTATGACTTGTAAACCATAATGCATTTCTTTCAAATTTTGACAAGATTACATAGATTGGCTCCAAATTTGGGATTGCCAATAAATTAATAATTGTTCTTTAGGACATTGACTACATTTAACAGTTTATAAATTCTAAATTCATTAGCAATAGTTAAAATTTACAATGGCGGCATTAATTAATTTTGATGAAGTGTTTTTAATAGTAGTGTGATGTTTGTACTTGAAATAAAACAGTTCAACTTACTATTTCAATAATTTCATTTTTTCTGATTGTAGAAAAAATAAACTGTGCTATATTTTTTTCATCTTTCCTTTTGCATTATTATTATTAGTAGTATTATTATTAATCTTTCCTTTACTTTTATTTACCATGACCTTGTCGGGTTTTTGTTGTTTCGAACGAAGTTGTTGGTCACTACATACGCTTTAACATTTAGGAGCGTATGCTAGAAGCTCAGTACAATGTAAACTCATGTCCAAAATTATTGTTGTATGTCTATAAATATCTTGGTGTACAATATAATTTGATAACGAATTCGTCCGGTATTTCTTATAATGTTATTATGTATATAATCGCAAAGATATGTATGTGGCGAATTTCATGTCCAAAGAGCAGTAAATATGAACAATAAAACGAAAATTGTAACTATCTTGTCCATTTAGCAATATTTCGTTTTACTCATTCTGATTTTCGTATTTATAATTCTTTTCCTTTGAAATTTACCAGAAATATACATTTCTCGATTATACACATACTATCAGTATCAAAAGTAGCCTGCAAAATCATTATCAAATTATATTCTTACAAGAAGACAGTTATAGATATGCGACAATCATTTTGGACATGACTGTACCACCAAGAGGAACCGATATCAACTCTGTGCAAAACAGTTATCAGGCTATGTTGATCATTTCTTAGAGAATATTGACTATGATGCTATGGTTGGATTGTCAGTAATACTAATAAAACTTTCTGGGTGGTTTTTCGGCAGGTCTGTAATTTGGCACTGAATATAATGAGGAAATGATTTCCTCTTTTAAACTAGAGAGTGCCGAAGAAAATTGGGTTGGAATGGAAAGATCGAAAACTCACAACAAACTTATATATATATATATATATATATATATATATATATATATATATATATATATATATATATATATATATATATATATATATATATATATATATATATATATATATATATATATATATATATATATATATATATATATATATATATATATATATATATATATATATATATATATATATATATATATATATATATATATATACGAATAAACAAGTAAGTGTTAGAAAAGGGATAGACATGACAGTGAAAAGTGATATTGGAAAGGAAGTTCGACGTAGATGTTGTATCACGCCAACATTATTGATTGTGTGGCGGGCAGGTGGTATGAGTTTGCTTAGACCGACATTCACACAAAAGAGTTTAGAAACAAACCAAAATTCTTCTTACAGTTGATTAGCAGAAGTGTCTGTAAACCATAAGTACCCTCCTCAAACCTGACCTTGATTTGTGATTTGTGATCGCTCAATCAACCATTTCTTTTTCGGCAGTTGCCACCTTACAAGAAATGGTCACGCAGTGGCTCCGCTGAGCTCCGAACGAGACAATTGTGTTTGGATTTGATATAACTAGACGAATCCCAAAGTTATACGTGCCTCCGGGCGGAATATCGTGAGTTACAACATATTTTGTAATGTAAGAACTACAAAAAATTACCTGACAGAATAGTTTGAACCCAGTCATTTGTTCGAAAACGGTTGGGTAAGTGGAAATCTCTGCTAACACGTATCATATCATTTTCAACGACAAACTTTTTGGGGTAAAAAACTTTGCCCTACGGGGTCCAACTCAAAAATTTCAAATGGCAAAAGGGGGGTTAAGTAGCACATCCTTTGAAAGCTGTTGTAAAATGAAAGAAAATGCAGCAAGTCTCGACTCGCTACGACAATCCTGTGCAAAATGGCGACGGGTCAAAATGTAAACAAAAACTTCATTGAAAAATCCATGGTCACCCCTATAAATCGGAAACGGTGAGATAAATGTGAAAACAGGAAAGATAGTGTGGCATTATTTTCAAAGTACAACGATTTAAGTGAAAACGTCTTGTCTCAGGGTCCCCACAGGGCCCTAGGTGGAGTCCAACTAAAAAAATTCAAATGGCAAGAGAGGTAGGACATCGTTTGAAAGCTCTTGTTAAGTGAAAGAAGATGGAGCACGTCTTCACTTTCTACGACAACCCTGTCCAAAATTGAGGCGGGTCAAAACTTTGGGATTCGTCTAGTTGTAACATATCAAATGCAAACACAATTGTCTCGTTCGGATCTCAGCGGAGCCACTGCGTGACCCTCCCTGGTTAGAAATATAGTAATTGGGAACTCTCGGTCACCAAGGAAACCTCCCTCCGTAGAAGCAACTTACAAGTAATTTGAAACGTGAACACTATACGGCAGGATCGCCACACAATGGCAGCATCTACTGATAAAGTTGACATGTCTTCATAGGTTAATTTTCATTTTTAATGTCAGATTGTACAAAGCACGTAATAATTAGCGATTAAAACACATTTTCGATAAAACTACAGTCTCAAAGATATGTGGTCGCTAGAGCAACCAGAGGTCTCAAACCGTACACTCAAGTGGAATCAAATGTCTGTTTACTAAGGGCAAACTGTAGAAGTAATAGGTTCAATTCTCTTGCGAATAGGCTTAGCTAGGAACGTAAGTGGAGGAGGGATCTTGTGGGTCCGAACCTCCTCAAAAATTAAGACATTTTTGTGAAAATAGTATAATTTTTGCCAAATTATGTACATTTTATGTAAATTACGCCCCCAGACACACCTCGGAGCATCCCAAATCCGACTTCTGCGTAAGTGCCTGGGCTGAGCTGAGCAGACAGCATTGCCCTTAGCAATGTCAGACTTACGTTTGATGGGGCTCTCTTTTCAGCTACAAAATGTCGCCATTTTTGAGGTCTGAATATATGCTTTATGGTAATTTATGGACCTAATAGATATCTAAATACTTTACACATCAAATATGTATTTCATTAACTTACATATTGATCATCTTACAAGATTTACAACACATTGCAAAATTCTGTAGAAACAAAATACAAAAATACAAACTCATAATCTAGTCTGTGGAAGCTTGCTGTAACATTAATAATAACAGGTATAAATATGTTACACAAATTGCTAATAATTATACATGGCAAGTCAAAATGATGGACCCGATTTCAGAAAGTTATTCTGTGAAATCTAATAAAAATATTTCATTGTGAGATATAAGCTTCGAAAGGCTATCTTACAAAGTGTAGTTTCCATCCAATGTTTCCACTTTCCACCGCTAGGAGTCAGCAGCAAGCAGTTAAGGAAACTAACGTAGAATGGAAGGCAGATATCTTTCTGTGTGCTTCATTATCATGTAAACAAATCTGTGATTAGTGTACACATGACTTGACCACATGTGATTTCTTCGTGTGGAGTTTCGTAAAGTATCATGTTTACATACCACCACTTCCAACAACCTGCGTGCCCGCATCATTGCCTGATATTGACCGCAACATGCCTGAAAAAGTTTGGCAGGAGATAGACTATTGGCTTGATGTGTGCCGTGTTACGTGAGGTGTCCACATAGAGCGTTTGTGAGTACTTTCCAAGAAAATTTTGACAGTTTGTCTTTCTTAGTTGATGTTTCATAACAACATATGTTTGTTAAATTTCACGCCAAATCCTGTCCATAAATTTCCGAAATCCTGTCCATCATTTTAACTTTCATTGTATATAAAGTTACTAATATGACATTATGTTATAACCTATATACAATTGTGGTTCATAGAATGTATTTATGTAATATCAATATCATCATGGTAGTCCACGCTATTAATTGGGACAACAGACTTTTATAGAGCCGCAAATAAATGTCGAATCTATAAAAAGTTGCAAAGTGATAGCAGATTGGTGAGTCATAGTAACGGTATCTCATGCAAAATAATATTGTCTAGCCCACTGCGTTTCCACTTTTCAATCACTTTTGTCTGTTTTGAAGATATTACAGATGAACTGAAAAATTGATTCCGTTTAATTACGTCCCAATAAAACCCCTTGCAGATCTTCTCTGGTTCCTTCTGCGCCAACTATGATCAAAGTTACATTTCATGCTTCTGTATGTGGAGGTTGCAACATTTCTAATTTCAGGTTGTTTTTGTTCAGGTTTTTTGATAAACCTTCAAACGTTTCAAGAGATCCAATGTAGATAAATACCGTATTAATATATCCAGAGCTAGTAAGTTATTGCCTAAAGCTCAACTCCACTTTCAGCCAATCATGTGAGCCTTTTTCAGGTCAAGTTACTAGAGTAACTCAGGCTAAAATTAAATGCAACCCTCGGAGATTACTCGAGGTGTAGTACGACTCAAATTCGCAGAAAATCATCAAAATACCGCTGAAAAACGTCACTGTTAGACTAAAATGAATATAAAACCTACAAATACTATAGGTAGCTTCTTTTTACTGCGACGTGAAAAGATTTAGGTACTTTACCTTTCAGTGTAGTAACTAGTGCCGATAGATCTAACATATTCAGACTGCTGCATATTAACTTACACAAAATAAATTCACTTGTGCAGTTCTGAAGACAACAATACATAACAAAATACATTGCGCTGTTAATATTTAAAAACGAATGACTCGGACTCCTAAAACAATGATTCATGATACTCTTCTTTCCTTTAGTGATCTATTATTGGCAATCTATAGATCACTATGAAAATGAGCGGCAAGGATAGTAACTGAATATTATGAAAATATTTCTTGGCACTACTTCTAATACATACAGCAAAATATCTATAATTTCACGATATAAGAAGTATCGCCGCTTAGGACTGTAATTTCTTGATATTTTGCTACTTTTTCACCAGCTGGTCTTCTCATGTCTTCTTATTAATGAATCCACTTTTACGAGCCCCGATTTATTGTCGTGTTCCAAAGAGTACGAGGAAGCGCACCACTAGAATTATATCAGCGTACAAGTACAATATACCATAACACTTATCAGTGTTGGGAAGTAACGTAACGCAAGTAACGCGATACTTGTAACGCGTTACTTTTTTAAGTAACGTTTCCTAGTAACGCGTTACATTTTTTTCAAAGTAACTGTAACGGTAACGCGTTACAAATTTTTAAGTAACGTACCTAGTTTACGTTACTTTTTTGCGTTACATTTCGGATGAGTAACTACAATATATGTATATATATTTTTTCGGAAACAAATGTTTCTTTCCTGTAAGTGAATTTCTCAGAATGAAACAATCGAGCATGAATTACATATGTCAGTGACCGACAGTCACAGACACACAGAGAAATAGATAAGTTCGTAGTGCCACTTGCTGTTTTTTGAAGATGAGGACAGCCTTTGGGAAATCACGTGTACTGATTGCAAGCACCTGGAAGATTTTGTCGTAGATTTTGACAGCTCCAAATCAATACATTCTGTGAATGAACTAGGAGTGCAATGATACCGGTAGTCTATATTACTTCGATTGGTGTTGTTCTTATAAAGATAGAGAACGAAAATATTTTACTGTTCGAACATTTGAAAGAATACTTTTTTCTTAAGAGCTGAGGATGAGGGTGGACAGAACTTAAAAGTAGTGTCTGAAGTGCCCGGCGGAAAATATTGATCAACAACTAGGGTGCCATAATTAACGATTTACACTAACGGGTTAATATGAATAAACTGTTTTGATGAGCAGGCCTACTTTATTACTAGACAATAGTTTGCTGATGGTATGTAATATTGGAGTTCTTTCAGATCAGTTTGCTTATACTAGAGTCCCGTTGATTATAGAGTAGTGTAATGTTTCTCTATATTCTTTATTTTTAATTTTACATAACAACATTGTTATTATTATATAATTAGTTTAGCAGAATAATTATAAGCAACAATTTTTTTAACGCATAGGGATGAGCACAAGTCAAGCTAAAATTCAACTCGACTCGAATTCAAGTCGAGTTTCGAATCAAGTCAAGGGTAATATCCTCGAGTCGAGTTCCGAGCCGATTAAGTTTTTCGAGTCGAGTTTCGAGTCCAGTCGAGTTTGATAAATGGTTCATTCGCTTTAAGTCGTCTTGAAATCATGGCCTGATTACACTGGAAATCGAAAGCCATGAGAAATGTAAGCTAAACAGTAATATTGAATAGTTTTAGTGTTGCTCACGAGATGGGATATTGCTTGCATCTCGTCTCGTCTCAATAGCGAGACCACAAGATATTTTTATAACAAGCTCAGCTCGGCTCGGCTCAACTGAGAAGATGGCTTAAGCTGGCTCACTTGGGGTGAACCATCGGCTCGAGCTGGCTTAGTAGGGATGAGCCATTTGCTCGGTTCGGCTCAACTGAGCTGTTGGCTCGGCTCACTTCTCGGTTCTGGTCGATAGTGAATGAGCTGTGAGCCGAGCTGCTCGAGTCGTTGACAATTCTAAACCCGGGCCGAGCAGTTTTGAAGATATTTGGCCAGTGCCCTATAACTTTTAACAGTGTTCGGCTCGAGCCCGAAGCTTGTGAACAATGTCCTTGAGTCCTAGACTTCACGACTACCGAGGTTGGCAATCAACTAGCTTTTTAGTATTCAAATACAAACCGCCTATCTTTCTTTTTATATACAGTGTTGTTACAATTAATAATAATAATAATAATAATAATAATAATAATAATAATAATAATAATAATAATAATAAGTTGTAGTAGTGTCATTGATAATAATTATACCGTTTATGTAATATACTTGAAGAATGTACTCGAAACTACACACCGGATTTGGCTCTAGTCGACTCGAAACTCGGCTCCAATTCGAGTCGAGTAGGAGGAAATTTTTCGAGTCGAGTTCTCGGGTCGAGCTCAAAGATGTCTCTTTCTAGTCGAAACGAGTGTCAAAGAAAACTCGCTCGTGTCCATCCTTACGAACGAGTAACGCAGTATGGTATTTTATCAATGTTACATTATATGAAAATGTTCATATATCAAGTAAAAATTTGTCCTTGCATTTACATAAAGCGATTCAGAAAGTATAATAATAATAATAATAATAATAATAATAATAATAATAATAATAATAATAATAATAATAATAATAATAATAATAATAATAGTAATAATAATAATAATAATAATAATAATAATAATAATAATAATAATAATAATAATAATAATAATAATAATAATGGTAGTAATAGTAGTACGGAAAATTGAAGTCATAATTTTTTTCACATTTTTAAAGTTTCGGACCTAAAAGTAACGCGTTAGCAACGCGTTACTTTCGAAGTAAACTAAGAGTTACTTTTTGGGGGCAAGTAACGCGTTACATTTTAAGAAAAAGTAAAGTAACTTGTAACGCGTTACATTTTTACAAGTAACTTACCCAACACTGACACTTATACTGTGAAGTCTTATTAAGGTAACTAAATATAATGGCTAGGAATCAAGGTCTCTGTTACAAGCATGGCTCTGAAACAAGGGCCCCATTAAAAGCGGGGCAGGAAAACAAGTTCTCCATTACATGCAAGGCTGGGAAACCGGGCCCCACTATAAGAGGGACTGGAAAATGGTGTCCCATTATAAGCGGAGCTGGAGAACAGGGCCCCCATTACAAGCGGAGCTAGAAAATAAGGAACCCATTTCAAGCAGGGCTGGGAAACGGGTGTTCCATTATAAGCAAGGATGGGTAACAGGGAAACTATTACAAGCACATTTGGGAAACAGCTCCATTGTAAGCAAAGTCCTCATTACTAACTTCATAAGAGTCTAGTGCATAACAATACAAAATATCGTTGTTTGTGCATTTTATTTTATTTACTTTTCTCTTATTATTTAGAAACTATATTACTGCCAGTTTTTGTCTTTAAAATTTTTGGGTCCCAAAGAGAGTGAGGCCCTAAACTATATCTTGTTTAGCTTATACGTAAATCTGGCACTGGCCCTTAGAACGTCATGTGTGAGGGATGACTCTCGTAATGATTACTCTTCCAGGGGTACTCCCGCTCTTTGTTGGTATTTTCAAGTAGTCACAATGGATCGAGAGGACGTAGCTTAGTGTTAGATAGTTAGCGTAGCATTCGAGAAGTCCTGAGTTTGATCCCAGTGGCCGACCATCCTGAAGGTTTTTGCAGTTCTTCCTCAGTCACACCGGCCAATTGCCAGGATTGCACCTTCAACGTAGACCGTGGCTGACACCTTTCCGTATTCTCACTCCTCTCTTACTCCAGCCTGAGTCTTAAATCCCTAACAGCGATAAATGGAATTCAATTCAAGAAACAATGTATGTGTTCTATTTTTATTATGACTCCGAATTATTATGATACTCCCTGGCTTTTAGTGCCTTGATAAAAGAATTCCGACTATACAAAGTTTTCAGAACAAAAAAGAATTTGTTGTAATAATAATGTAATGAATCCATAGTTCGGTAAGCCAATAAACCTTAAAAACACTTTTTGGATTGTATTAAATCAGTAGATTGGAATATTGCGGGATCTGAAGTTAAGCAAGGTAAAATGTTCAAAGTGTAATGTCTTTCTCTGTGTCGGTCCAACAAATTGTTTTTACACATTCCACACATTTGAGACACTGAACACAAATATTAAGTGATGGCGTGTTTTGGGGACCCTTGTGTTTCATGTATTGTAAACACTTGCTATATTAGTAATCTTTCCATAGTGTATCGATCAACTGACATTTGTTGACAATAAATATTTACCTTTATTTGTCTTTCCTTGATAATTTAGTATGTCTGTTAATCAGCAATCTTATAGTATTAAGATTATCACAGTATACAGTAAAACTATTTGTAATAAGCTGATAAGATGCATGGGTAAGAGCTGTGAGATATTTTAGAAAAAATTAAACAAATAAAACAGTTAAATTGAAATAATAAACTTCTATATCTTTGGCACTAAAACCTAGCGCTCGCTATAGCAGTCTATCCACTGCTGGTCAGTGTAACGATCCCGTTACAAAGAACTATGGCGAGAGGAGAAAATAAGAAGATAAGGATTGTAAAACATCTGGTCAATGTCAACCTTGCATTTCTCTTGTAAGAGAATGTTAAAATTTATCTGTATTTTCATTTTTGTTTCTTTTTGTAAAAAGACTGAAAGGTAAGAGAGGAAAAAGAATGAAAGAATTTGTAAGTTGCGAGCTGTTATCAGTTGAGTGTATTTAAGGAGAGAGAGAGGGGAGGTAAACTTTCTTACTGCCTCCAGGTCGTGGTCGCTACGCGTGTATCCCGTGACGCGATTGTGGCTCCAGGAACCATGGTCGGTACGATCGTCCGTAGGGACGGCGTACTAGCTATGTTGTGTGGAAGACGTGTAGATGTCTTGATATTGGTGTCTGGGGCATGCAGGTGCCTTTGGTTTTCGTTGTTCAGAGAGGAGAGTGCGTCTGTTCTGTTAATGTTCGTTATGGTAGAAGCGGACTTCTGTTAATAGGACACTTATTACATCGTTTGATTCTACCTAAGTCCTTATTGGATTTCTTCCTTGTGTGTGTAATAAAAAGGAATGAGAATAGTGAATTGTTGCTGTGTATTGAATTTACCAAATTTTCAAAAAAGAAGTGCAGCAAAAGAAGTGAATGAAGAGGATTATTTGTGAACGTAGTTTAAAGCTGCTTGTTCCCAGCTGTTTTTCAAGTCGAGTGAAGTTTTATTTCTTTCCACTCGTCATTTTTGTTCCTCGCTTTTGCCGTGTTCCGGGTGAGTGTAAAGAAAAAAAAAAGTAAAGAGAAGTATATTTGACTAAGTCTTGTCAAACGGTGAGTTGCCTTGTCCGAGGAAATTGCCCATTGAATTCGTTTTTCTGTTCTCAATTTTGTGGAATGAGAACGTAGGGGATTTGCGTGTGAATAGGCTGAAAGATCCTGTTTTAGTTTCACTAAGCATTCTATAGAGATATTTATTGAATCCAACTCGCTTTATGCTAGTTCTAAATGAGAAACTGTGGATTCATTTTTGGTTGGTGAAAAGGGGATGTGGGAGGCGTAAGTACGCTCAGCAGTTAAATCTTTATTTTGCCTTAATAAGTTAATCGCCGTCATCCCTGGATAATATCATTGCTGTAACTTTGACATTTGTTGGACATACATTAACGTTCTAGAAGTAGTGGAATGCGAATGTGGAAAGACACTGGCCTGAATCTTGGCCGATCGATCAGTAAGAGGAATATTAATTGTGGAAATATCTTCATTGGGCTTAATAAGATATTCTTTGGAATATTAAGTCTTTGCCGCTCAATTGTAATTATTACAAGGGAGGGTTGCGAAGTGCGACAATTTGAATGTCGATTGAAACCCTGTGTTTTCGCAGAAATTGACTAAGAATAGTCGGAATCTTAATATTTCCTGTTTTGTATATGCAACAACAATTAAAATTATTCTCTATTCCTCGTTATCACTTGAGAGACGAAATGCAGACCGAGGTTCAATTGCATAAGGAGGTAAATATGAATCCAATGGAACTGTGAAGGTGAGTGCTAAACCATTTATTATATTCTTTGGTTGGTCCGTTGTGTGTGTTTTATGTTGTGTGGGTTGTTAATTTGCATCCATTGTGGTTATTTGTGGTTCATTGTGGTTCCATTCGTCGCCCATACGTTTTCATTTTCCGAGATTTTGATAATTCAGCATTTATCATTTTTGGCTATAAGCTGATATTACTTTTCGTATTTGTGGTAGTGTTATTATTGCTCCAGTATATTTCTATTACTGAATTACTTCTTATAGTATGGTTAAGTTTGATTAATTTATTGATTAGCCAGAGATTTAATTGGAAAGATTTCTGAACGAGATAAGACATTTCGGGGTTCGATGTTGAAATTTACTAATGACAACCCTTGCTTTAAAATTAAAATATATAAGAAGTATTATTGTTGAGATTGCATTAGTATTCATCCTCACCAGAGCTTGGACTTTTTCGAAGTATTTAATAATTCGAATGATATATATATTGAAACTACTGAGGCATTTTGAATCTCTATCTCTCTCCTTAATTGAAATTAAATTTAGTAAATACATTGATATTTGGATATATTTATAATTCTGAAGAGTTAAATTTTTTGATTTGCATTTGACTTGAATTGACATTGAACGCGGTTAAATTGAAGCTGATAAATAGAATCTATGTTACAGCACTTCGACGGTAAATTTATTGTTGTTTTTAGTTATCTGAGCGATCAGATATCACCCTGTAATTTAATTTTTTAATAAACCTTTGTTAAGTTGACCTGAGTCTTTGGTTATTTATTAGATATAAGTACTTTATATTTGTGGTATTTCTGGTATAATGTTGGATGCTGAATTATCACTTAATGCCTGCCTTTGCTTTGGATACCATGGAAGGACATCAGCTCGTGTAGTTCCCTCTGTAGTTGGTTGGGGGAGCAGCTGATTGGTCAACATATCGTGCGACCTTTTGCTAATCCACGTGTGTTGGACACTCGGCGGGTTTCCTGACTTCGACGGCGGATGGGAACGCTACATCAGTGATGACCATACTTGAGCAAAATTGAACAAAATCACTGCACATGCATGTATAGCAACAGGAATCTTGAAATGAAACACAAATGTAACAATTCGTTTGTTCTCGGGTCTATACATTATAACACGAGCGGCAAAGTCACAATCTGGAACAGCTACTAACCAATCTGGAAGATATTAGTTTTACAGGGTACCGCTAGCCTCGGCCAAGACTAAACTTCAAAGAAGAGGTACTCGTTTCCTCATTGAGACTTGATAGCCATCAACCTTAAAGGACATCTGAAGAACACAACGAAAAAATCGAATTCCTTGCAGATTAGCTGCTTTTATTAGTCCAAAGATAAATACAAAGTTCACAAGCTGGATATGGTGTGTAAGAAAGTATATGGTAATAGTGACAATCTAAGTTACGGGGTTTGATGGGCGAGCTCCAATCAAACGTTCATAAACAATAATAAACACTGTCACTAGACAGGGAAGACTCGAGTTGAGTCGTAGTACTCGGGATACGTTCTCTTAAGGTTGAAAAGCAATATCTATTTGATCTACTGGTAAGTTACGAGCTAGCTAGGTGCCCTTTAAAGGATTCCTCCAACCTAGAATCTATTCGAATTCACACTAAATGGTTTGGAGTAGGTTTCAGCTTGAATGGAATATCTTTTTGACCTAAAGGACTTTTCCAACCTTTAGTCTATTCCAACTCACACCAAATAGTTTGGAATAGGTTTCAGGTTGAATTGAATATCTTTTTGATCTAAAGGATATTTCCAACCTAAAGTCTATTCCAACTCATACTAAATATGGGACACTGAACTTTGGCAGTCAGTTTTCTAAGAAGGCCAGGAGTTTGTGGGTCGAGCAAGGGCTGAAGCCAAGTTTTCAGAAGCAGAGTGCTAAGTTCGAAGTGAAGTAGACTTTAACCGTCAGTTTCCTAAGTAGGCCAGCATTTCTGGGACAGAGACAGAGTGTCAAGTTAGCCAAGAGAATGAGGTAGGATGACTTAAAGTAGGGTAGAGTGAGGGCAAAGATTCTCTAGGAGTCAGGCTCGGAGCTTTGATTTAGGTCGTACCTAAGACATTTCAGACTCCGTCTAAATAGTACGACCTTGAGGGACCCAAGAGCAGAGAGAACGTTTAATGAGGTCAGTCATGCTTAGGCGATTGCATACTCCCACAATGCACATGGCATCCAAAATGACCCCATGGTTGCAGAGTGCCGATGGAGCCCAAAGCATCACTTAATAAAGGGTTCGAAAAGCTTTGCATTCGAAACCAATCCAGGTTACGTGCAAAAATCGTAACGGGCAAAAACGTTGCAGGCTCTAAGGTTAAAGATTGGGCATGCGTGGTAACAAAAGAGGTTCCTGGGGAGGAAGGAGATACTTGTTAGCATTTTGAAAAGAAATGTGATTGGTCCATGCACAGCAAGGGCCAAAGTCGAGTTGAGAAGGGCTCATCTTGTTGCGACCGAAAGACGATGTTGGGAGTACGTCAACTAAAATGAGCAAAAACATACACTGACTGGTACAAGTTATAAAAGATATGCACAGCAGTAGTTGGCTGGGCAGAGTTGTGTAGAGGAGAAGGATAACTGTTATGTGCATGTATGACTATGATTGAAGGGCCAAGTGTCCTTTTGAACCTGTGTGTGTGTGTGTGTGTGTGTGTGTGTGTGTGTATGTGTGTGTGTGTGTGTGTGTGTGTGTGTGTGTGTGTTACCCAACGCTCTGAATAGTACTGATACATTGAATGAATACGACAATGGTACATAGTAGTTTCCCAACCGTTACATACCGCGTCCCAAGTTTCGCGTATTTATAATAACGGTCACCCTAAAGATAAACACATTGTTAAACGTACATAACATCTATATACTGAGAAAAGAAAATATACTTCTTTATCTGGCTCAAAAACTAAGAAGAGAAAGATTGTAAAATATATAGATTACACATACTTCTTCTTAACACATTCTACCACAAATATTAATAATATTAATAATAATAATACTAATAATAATAAGAAGAAGAAGAAGAAGAAGAAGAAGAAAAATTGGATACATGTTATTGATATTGACTTGTTAGGAATACAGACATCTGCTTGTTAGATGAAAGTGGGTCTTTATCAACTAGAGTTGAACTCACGTCAAAGGAGAGGAGATAAACAAATTTAGCAAGGAAGACAAACTATAGACAACAGACATTCAGTCTGCCTAAACGGAAGATAAACTATTCAAACAAGAATTTGTATTTAAAAATTAGTATATTAAATACTTATTCATTTGCAAAACCATACGAAAAAATAGAAAAAATAAGGCTTCTTGGAGTCGCGTTACAATTGTCTGTCTAGAAGAAATAGTGAAAATGAGCCTACACAACGAAGACGGTATTTCCGTAGAAGGTAGAATGATTAGCTTTGTACGGTTTGCAGTGATATGGCGCTTGTTGCAGAATCTTAAAAGAAAATAAATAAGTTGTGAGCAAACTTGAGGAAAGGTTGTGTAGAATATGGAATAAAAATTAATGTTTGAAAGAGAAAGCTCATGATGATTGGAACAAAGCGGTTTGTGTCAAATATAGAATTAGGAGGAGGTAAAATGGAAGAAATGACTAGTTTCCGATATTTAGGTAAAGTATTATTACTGATGATGTGAAGTACGAATGTGAAATAAAGAAAGAATAGGAATAGCAAAAGAAGCCTTTAGAAGGAAGAGAAGTCTGTTTTGCATAAGTAGTTCAGAAAAAGAATCATAAAATGTTTCATGTGGAGTATTGTACTACGTACATGGGTCAGAAAGAGGAAACACTACGCAAAATCTATGGGAAAAGACTGGAACCTTTCTAAATGTGAGTGTGGAGAGAAATGGAGGGAATTAACTTGGTCAAGCAGAAAACAAGAGGGGTGTTATAAATAATGCCGAAGAAAAGAACATTTTTATATGTAATTGAAAAGAGGAAGAAAAACTGGTTGTGATGGATTGTATAAAAAAGAATGGTACGTGGAGACAATGAGGTTAACTGAAAACTGAAAGTATGGAAGCTTCTCAGTTGCTGATCTGGTAATAATGACAGAATACTTATAATGATGATAGCAATAACCCTACTCAAGCCCCAAAGCACTATTTACAAAAGAAGAACACGAAACCACCAATACCGTTTTAACAAGAACACTAAACCACATATTGGGCTGGCATAAGGAAAAAATATAGTAATATGTATGAGCTTTTAGCTATAAATCATTAAAAGTACCGCTGGGAAATTTGTTGAGATTGGAAGGTCATTGTTTTATAATCAAGAATAGAGGAATGGTTTAAACACCCCATTTTTTCTAGTACAGTAGGGCAATTGACTAACACTACAATCTCAAACACTGACCAATGAGGAAAAATTACAACCAGGACACCACAATGTAAAATATATTACTTCAGTAAATCCACATAAAGTACTGTTTGCTACTTCCTCTACAAATAAAATTAGTGTTATGACAAACATCTTCAGAGCCATGGACAGTCTGGCTACAAAGTCACTTGTCTACATTCTCACCTACACTCTTCCCCGAGAACTTGGAATTGTGACCCAAGAGCGGAAAGAAAAGTTCAATCATGGCATTTAGAAAATGGAATAGAGGTATTACAATAGACAAAATCTCTACATGATGGACAATCACTTCTAGCTTTTAGCTACAGAGAGTTACACAAGTTATAAGAAAAAGAATGAACTGTAACTTCTGAAAAAATCGTTATTTTTATAATACAGTAGAGCGTCGATTATCCGAACGTCGGTCAACCGAACGACCGCTTAACCGAACTGTGTACTCGCTCGCACCTGTTACTCTCACCCCTTCCGTCCATCATCCCCCTCACTCCCAAACCAAGTTTCCCACAGTAGTCGCCGCACTGAGCCACCGCTGGCGGAACATTGCTTCTAATGGGGCCTTCATAAGGCGCTGCTGACCGGCCAAGCCGCCAGTCGCTGTGTTTCAACAATCAGCACACTTCTGTCGGTTTGGCACTGGCTGTAGAAGTAGCGGCAGTATCAAAGCTGTTCACAGCAACAGCTGCGCCAGCTTAGAGTTGAGGCATGCCGCTCCGCTCATGGCAAATAAACATGTACAGTTCGATTATCCGAACAAACCAGTTTTCCAACACCCATGTCCCCCAATTACTTCGAATAATCGACTCTCTACTGTACTTGGTATATTAGCTGCATATTTGTATAGTTTTAAAATTATAAGAATTTTAATATTGATATCATTAGGAAATGGTAAAAAGGTAATGTTTAAAAAAAACACACAATGTACAGTGTCTTAAGGTAGTCAATAAAATCTAAGAATTGCATATTAGATCAATACTTCTATTTAGCACATTAAACCAAGTTGGAGTACTTTTCAAAAATAAAGATATTTATTGAGTCGTATTCAAATCAAAGATTAATTTCGTCACATGATCATTACTTTATAGCATTCTATGTTATCATATCTGCAAAAAAAAATGCATTTTCAGTCATATTGTGTAGTTAAATGAATATGTTACTGACGTAAATACAATTGTATGTTACGAAAATTAATTAATTAATTAATTAATTAAAGAAAGGGGAACATTTATTACATTTACTAATAAATTAAGACAGAATTTCATAAACATTCAATAAGTATACATTTACATGGGTTAATTCATATACGAAATTGCATAATAGTAATGTAGTAGTACAGATGGTGATCAGAAAAATGGAAACACCTGTAGTTGGCAACACGTCAGATGTATGGGTTCGCAGTGGTGTCGTGGCGCCCGCAGCGCCGGACCGCTGGTGGTGGTGAGTTAGGTCGGTCTCCATACTACGTCAGGCGCAGTGGAACAGCAGTGTCCAGTGGCTGCAGCAGACGGAGGTAGTGTAAAATGGGAGACCTCTCAGATTTTCAAAGAGGGCAAATTGTTGGTGCGCGGTTATGTGGAGTGAGTGTGACGGCAGTGGCTACTGTGTTAGGTGTGTCGCGTGGGACAGTGTCGAAGGTGATGACGGCCTACACAACATACGGGAAATCCACATCGGAGAAGCGGAACAGTGGGCGGAAGAAAATCATGAGTGACAGGTCACGCCGGGCATTAAAACGCATTGTCACGCAGAACCGTCGTGCCACTGCGGAGCAAGTGACGGAGGAACTCAATCAGCACCTCCCCCACCCTGTTTCGACAATCACAGTCTGCCGCGAATTACATGACATGAACTTACGGGGTCGTGTTGCACGGGCCAAACTGCTGATCAGGGACCATAACGCTTTCGCACGCCGGAAACGGGGGCCGCGACCATGCAACTTGGAGCGTTGAGGACTGGAAACGTGTGATATGGTCGGATGAGTCATTCTTCACCCCATTCCCAACCACGGGCCGTGTTTATGTGTGGAGAACGCCCAAAGAAGCTTATGATCTGCAGTGTCTCCGCCCAACTGTGAAACATGGCGGCGGCTCGGTGATGCTGAGAGTCGCCATATCATGGTTTTCATTGGGTCCTGTGGTCACACTTAACGGACGAATCACTGCCAACGATTATGTCGCAATTTTAGGAGACCACTTGCATCCTATGGTCCGGATGTTGTTCCAGGACAATGACGCCATTTTCCAGGATGATAATGCACACATTCACACAGCTGGCGTTGTTGCAGCGTGGTTTGAGGAACATCGGGATGAAGTTCAACACCTTCCCTAACCCGCCCAATCCCCAGATCTCAACATAAATGAACATCTGTAGTCCGTCTTGGAAACACGACTCCGGCGACGATTTCCACCTCCATCCACTCTCACAGAACTGGCCGATGCCCTGCACGAGGAATGGTGTAAAATTCCACTTGCATCCATTCACAACCTCTATGCCTCCATCCAACGTCGCATGAAGGCTGTTCTGAAGGCGAAAGGTGGCCCGACACCATATTAACCTGGTAAGTTGCAATTTCGTTCAGGTGTTTCCATTTTTCTGAAACCTTTGAACGTGACCCCGCTATAATATGCAATCAAGGCCTCGCTCAGAAAACTTCATCTTCCTCTTTCTCTCTCTCTCTCTCTCTCTGCGTATAAAAGCAGAAGAGAACAAGTAATTCGGTAGATAGCATATACGAAGATATATAACGATATTGTAATTAAAAATACGCAATTACAATACTCCCCTACGTCTAGCTCTTGCTTTTCGACAATCTAATACTATACTATATCCTTCCCTTCATTACATCATCGAAGATGTTCCATTATTTTTTTCTCCTATACATATATTGATCAAGTTCATCTTAGCTAAAGACAAATTAAATTCTTTTCTCTGCCCTGTTTCTGTCAATAACTCTCTCCAAGTATATCTTCCAATATGAGTTTTCTTAATAGCTATCTATATTTATTTTCTTTCTCATGATAGTAATTACATTTTTAAGCTCATTTTACAAGAAAAACAAAAAAGATTACTTATTTATTATAAGTTTCTTAAGATTTCTTTCCCATCCGATCTGAGTATTTAATATAGTTAATTTTGTATTAGCTACGAACCTTCGTAGGGTTGTCCAAATTGAAGATACTTCAAAAATTTAATTACTACTTAGTTAATTAATATAGATGCTTCAGAAGTTATAATGAGCATAGCAAGAAAGCGCAAAGGAATTAAATTAAATATCAAACAGAATAAATCTCTTTTGATGATATTACTTATTAAGATGTAAATAGCTGTTGTTGATAATTAACATGTCATGTATCAGTTTATTATCTCCCTTGTTAATTGACATGTCATTTTTTAGTTAATAGTATATAAATAACTATTATATTCCTTTTTAACTAACTCGTAATTCATAATTTAATTAATAATAATTAATAATATATAAATAGTTGATATATTCTTTTATAATTAACAGTATATAAATAAGTTGTATCAACAGAAGTTGTTTATGGGAATCCTAAAAAGATTACGGATTAACAATGGTCTACCGATCATGGTAATATTAAGAGTACCCACGTTTGTGTAAATTTCTAGTTACTCTTTTATACTATTTCGTGAACACTGACTGCAATGTAACTAGTTTTAAGACATATATTACCATGAGATCATGAGAATCTGAAGGTATGCTAAAAACGAGCTGAAAATAGGGATAGCTAATTATGCCTATAAAATCCAAAGCTGAGGCCATTTTCATTCCTGTTTCTATGGATGGATATGTTTTAAAATAATTCTATTGGATTTAGCAATTAGAATTTTTTCTAAGCATAGGTTCTTCTCTACCATTTTCATAAGTAGCAAATATTAACTAAAGTTTTCGTAGACAACACACGGAATAAGTGCTATACAGAGGTAAAATATGGAAATTTCCTACAATGTCAACAAATTTCAAACAAGGACATGCTCCGTCGCTTCCACTGCTTTTAAAGATAGTAATAGAAACATAAATGTGGAACAAACAAGCAAAATGTCTTCAATATGCAAACGATCACCATAATCAACGGGCATAAAGAAGAAATAAAACGGACTTCAGTAATGCAAAAAAAACTAGCAGAAAAAATTATTTAAAGTATTCCCGGGTAAAAGTCAGTACATAGTAATAAAGAGAAAATAAGAGTACACAAGAATAGCACCATACCTATAGACAATCTTTCCTTCGAGAAAAAAGAATGCCTTCAGTTCCAGTATATATGATGAGGAAAGAAATTGAAGCGAGTAATAGGATATACTATGCTATTGAGAAATTATGGTTCTGTAATTGCATACAAAACTAAAACTCAAAATATACCATATAGCAAAGCATGAAAAATTTTCCTCTGACCTATGCGCCTCAATAATACAAATCCAATTTGACACATAATTCTATGTATTTTGGTGTTAAATCATAGTTTACTGGTATAAAATTACATACTTACTTCAGTCTTGAGTCTATCACTGAAACACAGCACCAATTGAAGACAATATTAGTGAGGTTTTACAACGCAGCAATGTGTTAATATGCTTCAACGTGTCTTGTAATTTGAGCATTGAAGATTCCGATTGTTCACTTTTATGAATGGATCAAAATACTCTAATTATGGGCCGTTCGTGTTCAAGGTAAATTGGGAAGTTTGAATTTCGTAACAATTTGTTGTTAATCGATGCAAGTACATAAAAATAAGAACTGCTAGCAGGTAAGAATTGGGAGTACTAACGTCAAAAACAGCTTGGTGCCAGACTCGTAATTCCAGTCTTTGTGGTGACCTATTGCCCGAGTTTTTCCCAGCTCTGCCATGTACAGTCAAACTTTCATTAACAGGCACCTCTCAGTAAAGGATGCCTCCATAATACGGTGTCACTTCTTTGATCCTGGTAAAATATATGTATTATTATAGGATCAAATCCTTCCTTTCGCAGATATAAACAAGATGCCTCCATAATACGCTGTCACTTCTTTGATCCTGGTAAAATATATGTATTATTATATGGTCAAATCCTTCCTTTCGCAGATATAAACAAGATGCCTTCATAATATGGAATCATTTCTTTGATCCTCGTAAAATATAGGTATTATCATAGGGTCAAACCCTTCCTTTCGCAGATATAAATACCCCTCTAGCTTTCCCAATGTCCGAGTAACCTCCGTGCACCAGATATTGATGATCAGTTCATAGGTACTTGGTACCAAAAACTTCACCTACAACCGTCATGATTGATGAGTTGTGGCTACATTTTCAGAATTTAATAATGTTGTTGAATGTTCTTTTCGTATTATTTTTACTGGTAGTAGCTACATGCAGTATGGGAATTTAACAATTTTTGCACGAAATGATATACAAGCAGTAGTCATTGAAACTGAAAGTCATAATTTGTATTTAACAAGATGTTTGGCCTTTGTGGCCAGTATAGCGGCAACATGACTTTGGAAGAATCGATAGAAATTCTGTATCATTTGCAAAAGGATTTTCTGTCATTTCTCTTGAAGCACCGTGGAAACTTCCATACGTGCATGTACTAGAGGAAAACGTTTTCTCACTTGATCCTTTAACAGTCTCCATACAACCTAAATAATGTTGAGATCCGGCGATTAAGCGGGCAATTGCAGATGTTGACTCACTTTCATGCTCATTGAACCACTCTGTGATAAAATTAGCAGTGTGAATGTGGTAGTTATCACCCTGGAACACAGCAATATCGGGAAAGAATGTTCAAACAATAAGGTATAAATGGTCCTCCAGAATAGTTCTACAGTCCCTGGCAGTGACTTGGTTCTCTAGGACAATTAGTGAGCCCAAAGTCTGCCAAGATATTGCACCCCAAATTATCATGGATCCTTATCCATGTGTGACTGTGGGTACCAAGCAGTCTGGGTTGTATGCATCAGACGGGCTTCTCCAAACGAACACTACCTATGTTGATAGGAAAAAGTGTAGCTGGACTTATCTGAGAATATGACACGTTTTAGGTAATCCAATGTCGAGAGTTTATGCTTCTGGCACACTGAAGCTGCCTTGCGGTATTTGTGATACTGATAAAATGTTTCGGCATCGCAGCACTGCCTTGAATCTTCAACTTGTGCAAGTATCGACAATCAATTTTTATGCACATAGGTTCTGTGAAGCATGTATTCACTTCTGCGGTGATTGTTGATGCGGTGGTTTTCCGTTTTCGTGCAATAACTCTAGTTAAGAGTCGGAAGGAGTCAAATGACCTTGACAAATCGAAGATATCGCAGTGCAAAGTGTTTCCTTATTTTGGCAACAGATAGGGTTGTTGCTGAAATGCCGTCAAAGCAAATGGCACCCCTCCTTTTCCTTCGTTTTCCCCTGCATGTGGTCAAGGTTGGACAGCGCAGGAGGGGGGTGGTTACGGATGTAAATGGGACAGAGGAGTGAAATTCCTTTCTTTTGGCTTAAAGAGAAACAGAACTGATGAAAAAATAAATACAGAGATATTGTAAGAGGGACCAACATGATATCAGCCGTCAGCCACTCAAATATCTACAACGGTCACAAACATACCATAGAGACCTAAAGCACTTGTCGCCTGTCTCTTTATCAAAGGATTCTACCTATGGTAAATAACGCGGGAATAGTGCAGGAAGAGTCTGATATAAAATGAAGAACCATGCAAATATTAAAATTAAAAAAAAAACAAAAAAAACGGGAGGGTCGATATTCTAATTTATTTTGGGCCTTCGTGGTTAAAAAAAAAACAACTTGGAATTGAAAGGCAGAAAACCCAGACAAAGATCTGAAATGTATTGGCAATGTGACTCTTTTTTAGTGGAATCCATTTCTTTATTTTCTTTTCAAAATATGATCACCAGATTTACCCTCTGTATCGCCTTCACATTCGAATCGTCCTGGGATCGATACCAGTAGCTGACCATCCTGAATTTTTCCTATTACAACAGGAAAGGGGCGCAATGTTACATTTAGCCTTGGGTACCGGCTTAGAAGGACAGGAGGGAGCATATGCTCTGCTTGGTATTGGTTTTTATTTGGGGAAATAGACCACTTCATTAACAATAGAATTAAAAGATGTGTCACCTTCTTCAGGAAGGTACAGTCATGTCCAAAATTATTGTCGCATGTCTATAAATATGTTGTTGTAGGAATATAATTTGATAACGAATTCACCCGGTATTTCTTATAATGTTAGTACGTGTACAATCGGCAGAGACATGTATGCAAGTTTCATGTCAAAAGAGGAGTAAATAAGAACAATAAAACGAAAACAAAACTTTCCTGTCCATTTAGCAACATTTTATTTTACTCATTCTAATCTTCGTATTTATAATTACTGTATTTTCCTATGAAATTTACCACATATATTTCCCGATTGTACACATAGTATCAGTATTAAAAGTCTCCTGCAAAATCATTATTACATGATATTTTTACAAGAAGACAGTTATAGATATGCGACAATCATTTTGGAGATGAGTGTACAAGGACGTAACAGGTGTTTGTTTCAAACATTGAATAAGTGTTCGTATACATTGAACTTATTTCCTGACGTCATAGAATTAAGAACTGTCACAGAGCGACGTAAGTCCGGCGACAATACAATATTTCATTTTTACTTTTATACTTTGCAATATATCTATTTATTTTAACAGCAAATTTTAATATGTTTTTATTTTCAACTATTTTATCCTAAAATAAATACTAGCCTTTAACCAGCCCTTATTTCCCTGGTTGCATATCACTTTAGGATTTGGAAAATGTGTCCAACGAATAAAAAAAAATGATAAAACACCTTTTAAAGACATTCTTTTGTTAATCAATTCGCACTAAAAAGTTAAAAATAATCTTATTTATGCAAGCCTAAATAAAAAGAATGGGGCGCGTCATTTTAAGAATTTATAAAGTAACTGTATGTAAGCCTATATTAGAGCGCATCCCATTTTTTTTTTTTTTTAAGTCATGCATAACCAAAATTGTTTTCTACTTTTAAGTGCGACTTGATTAATGAAAGAATGTCTTTAAAATGTTTATTAGTATGTTTTTCTATTATTATTGTTAATGTTTGCATCCTTGGCATAGGATGTTTATTTTGTAAGGTACCGTATGGTGCGTTTCTATACTACTAGGGTATATAAAAATTTAGTTTCCTATGCGATACATTAAACAGCACTTAAAAAAAAAAAAGTACTACCGAATATAGAGGATTTCTCCGCTAATAAGAGGGAGACAGATTGAGGATACCAAACACCCCTACCATTGATTGAGAAATATTTCGGTGTCGACACTGATGAACAACATTTACATTTGAATTTGAATGTTTTATGGGCTTTAGGCAATTGATTCAGACCAGGATACATGGGGGACAGAATGTTGGAAGCAAGTAGTCCAGTCCCTAGTTTGAATGCCTGGAACGAGTAAGGACTCTTCCCTCCTTGGTAAAACCTTCCGGAATCTGAAGCAATATCAAAGAAACAGTGCTTCGAAAAGAGAGGGAGCAAACATGCATAAATAGATAGTCAGAGTCGGATTTAGGTTTCGTGGGGCCCCAAGCTGTTTAAGGTAATGGGGTCCTTTATGTGTCCAGATGAACACAGGCACACTACATACAGAAATGAACAAACTAGAGATAATTTAGGAAGCAGACTAGCAGAAGGAGCCCCATTAATTACATGAATGTAGGCTACACAGCAGGAAGCATTGTTGCTACGTATATATACATTTTATTTTATTTTTTAATTTTCTTATATTTTAGAAATGTATATCCAGTTTTTCTTTAGATTTTTGGGCCCCAAGAGAGCAGGGCCCTAAGCTATAGCTTGTTTAGCTTATACGTAAATCCGGCACTGTAAACAGTATACACATACAGGCGCGGATCCAAAGGTGGCTATAGAGGCTATAGCCCCCCCCCCCCTTCCTTGACGTTCAGGTATACACTGGATAAAATGGGCTTCAATCCTGTTTACTCTGGATAAAGAGACAAACTATGGTTTAGCTCCTCCCTTGATCATATCCTGGATCCGCCACTATATATATATAATATATATAATGTTTGTGTTTAGTATGTTGTACGATGGAAGCTGATGAAAGAGCTTTATATTATTCTTGATTTTTTGACAGGTAAACAAAGAATATTTCGGGGATTAATCTACTCGATTATTATAATAAGATTATAATAATGTACCGTATTTTATTTTTTCTCTTGTATGTATATTCTCAGTCCTGCAGGAAGTTTTCATTTCTTTCTTGGAATAGATAAACGAAGACTTTGGTTCGGCTTCTCCTTCACAAATCTCTGTCGAAAGGTTGACTTTATCGCTACCAACACAAATTACTTCTTCTCATAGAAACCATCTACAAATACACTGTACTGCTGAAACAGAAACCATCAACAAAAGAGGTCATAAATTTTGCCATTCCTCGTGTTTGAAGTTCCCGTTCTTCACAATGATTTCCTTCCTCCCACCCCTGTTAAGAAGTTCAAAGTAGATTTTCAAAAGGACTGGCTCCCGCTGAGAAGGAAAGTGGGATGAGGAATGACTATAGTGCCATCTAGCAGTTATACGGCCAAGTACGTGAACACGAAAAAATCTGATTTCTGATTTCTGTAGATTCAATTATGAAGGATATAATTTCTCATCGATTGTGAAATGGATGTCTTTGGAAACAGCGAAAAAATAGTACAGTAGCGCACAAATACAAAGATTGTACTCCATTTTCAAAAAAGCCCGGAGTTTTTAGCTCTTTTCCTTACTGTAAAAAAACAGAAGACTTTTCCGCCTGATTTTGATCATTTTCTTATGGGAATTTGGATTATAATTATCTGTATTTATAAGAAGAAAATATCACGCACAGCGTTCAAATTGCACCTTTAAAATGAGATGCATCATATTTAGTGCGCTACTGAGACATTTTTGCGAAAGAACGAAATGAAACCGTGATTTGCCTAAAAAATGGTTGAGATCCCATGTTAAATTGAACACCAATATTCCGGCCGCTGTGGCGCACTCCTTCTCCCTCTTAATGTCCTGAAGCCCTTTTCAGACAACTTCCGTTTCCCCTTGTAGTTTCTCCTTTTAAATGTGCTTCGTCCTTCCTGTTCATATGCACACATCACCCTGGACATATTATCTAGTGAGACATCATAAAGTGTTTTACTTCTGGACACAGATGCAACTGCTAGACACGACCCTAGATCTGCCCTCTTTTGCAATCGGATATGTTCCCCATTTGTATTGATCTTCACACCATTTGACAATCACTGAAGAGCCTCTTCTATTGGAGCGACCAGTAAGGACCCGCACACTGACTTATTGCCTAAAAGTACAATATAATCTACAAAATGGCTATGGTGAGCTCCGCGAACACCCTATGCTATTTGCGCAGGTGTTTCAGTTTCAAAATCCACTATCTGTGTATCTAAAAGTAATATTACCACCCATGACATGTATTTTGCAATATATGTCCACATAAATAATCATCCAGAGTACTTTTTTTTTATTTTAGAGTTGGAAAATTCATCGTCTAGTAATTCCTACACTAAGTACAATATTTCAATATTACCTATATTTACATTTATAATTAATGTATTGACTGTATACTGCACACAATTATTCAGTAAGCCATGAGTGATCTAAGTTTGTGTATCCTTTCAGTAACGGACACTTCTTGTTTGTAGACAAATAATAATTTCACATTAGTGTTCACCACTTAGAAGTTACCCTGTACTAAGTTATGATCTTGCACAATGTACTGTGTGGAAAGGAATATGAACCAGCAAAATAATAAGAAACTTTAACAATATTGGAAAAAGTGAAAATCCCAATATGAACAGCCACATCAACTAACTAAGAAGAACCAACAATAAATGCACGAAAGATATGGCGACTATTTATTACGTTTCTGTTAAAATCTATTACACTACAGCCCTTGGTTCGATTCCCAGAGGAAGTTCATATGGCTCGGGTGACACGTTAAGCTGGAGGGCCATGTCTTATATATCGTCGTTGCTGAAAGGAACGCTAAAGTTAGTTCAATCAAAATTGCTAAATTGTAATAGAATTAGGTGGTTAAAACACGGAGAAAGTCTTACATAATTTGTGGTGCTTCTATAGTGCACGAGATTCTGGTTATGATTCCAAGTGAGCGAACTTTAGGATGTGTCGTTAAATAGTCATCAGATAACCCCTCAACCTTTTATATGGGATTACTTCAAACAGCATATTAACTTCGAACCAACACTCTTTGGGAAACCAGAACTTACTAGCCAAATTGTAACACTCGTGCATTTAGAGTGATGAGTAATCAGTACATTAGATCCCCTCACACTTAATGTTGGATTTCTAGAACGGAGTTTGCTACTTCCTTCTTTCAAGTGCTTCTCCGGTTGTCCTCACGACGCTAGTTGGATCCTACAATAATAACGTTATTTTGTGATTGGAAAGGTCAATTATCTTTTCTCTGATGAGATTTGGTACTTCCTGATTTCGCTGGTCTCATAAGAAACAGTATTTCAGTGAGGCTACTACGTTGACTTAAACGGCTTGATAACTTCTGCAAAAGCAGTGGCATTCAAGTTTCGGAATTGTGTAGGGCCTAGACTGCCCATAGATGTTCATACGAGTTCATCCAGAATGAATCGAAAGCCTTGCAAAGTGTATTCGGTGCTTGAGTACCTCAGCTAGAGGGTCAACGTTTAAGTGTAGGAAACTTTAAGACCATTACAGATACCAAAAAGATAATTAGGCACGTCTTTAATGTCATTCTCGTGTCAGTCCTTCTCTTGTCATTTCATTTATGGAAACATTCTCCTTTCATTTAGTACTTTATCTTACAAGAATCTCTCACCATTTATAAAATGTGCTTTTGATCCGATGACCCAGAAAATCCTAAAACAAGGTCCGTTTAACGTTAACTTATTTACACTGAAGTCAAAATCTAACCACATCATCCTTTCCGGAGAAAAGGTGCCTCGAAATTTTTAAACTGACCTATATATGATGTTGCTTGGTTCCATCTTTTGTTAATTTTAAATAAGTACCTCTACTAACAAGTACACGTATACTCATTACAACGAGTTCGATACTCATATATATCAATAACTGGAAATTTCTTTTTTTAAAAAAATATATATATTGTTTTCTTTAAGTTCCAAGAAAGTTGGAACTTCTATTTTCTGTAGAAGGTGTGCATATATAGGCTATAATTACTATGCAACGTATAAAACTGAGAGAAGAGATGCATTTTGATAATATTTCCAGTTTCGTCTAAAGTTAAAGGCAAAACATATTTTAAAGAGTTTTTGTTTATTTTTGAATACTATGGATCACAATGAACTGTGCATATTTGAACACAACTGTTTGTTTTATTTATTATACTTACATATGCAACGTCCTTCCTTCCAGCAAATGAAAAATATACTTCCTCTGAGAATAAACGCAGATGATACTGTAAATGCACGGATTTTAATTATTCAGTTAAGATAAAATATGCTCATGGAATGTGGTTTAGTATAATATGTTTTGTAGAATAAAGGAAGTATATTATAATAAACATACTGTAAGTGAATAAAACTAAAAAAGCAGCGTTAGTCATTTAACATAGTCATTTAACATAGTCAAATTACACATAGTCAAATTACACATATATCATACAGTTCTGATAGACAAATGATAAGACCGACATTTTGGACGAAATAAGGATGCATGTTTTGCCTAATTCTTACTTCGCCTATAATGTAAAAAAAAATGAGTTCTGGAAATAAAACTAAGTAGACGATACAAAAAATATTATTAAATCAAGAATAAAGAAATATATGCAGGGTATATCAAAACAACACCGGCAATGTTTAGGAGTTGATCCCTGACACCGAGTTCAGACAAAAGGTATATATCAATCTGGGTGCAGGGTCCTAGACTAATCTAGGAATTAGTATGTGCTCTATCCAAATATTCATGTTTCAGAATCCTGCGGTACTCATGCAACAATTCTTATAGAGATAGTTGGTCAGTACTTAAAAATGTACTGGACGAAAATCCTGCCTTCTGCTATACTGTACAAATATTAGAGTTGTAAAAGAAGCACACTATTGTTTTACCTAAAGAAAACGTTAGTTGCTGTTATATGCAATTTTAACGTCGATGTATGAAGATGTTATTTGGAATTCCATACTTTCTTTGCAGTACAACAACAACGTCACAATTATTAGATTTCACACTTAGCTTCAGTCACGGTAAAATTCTTAAAAGTTCGAAGTGATAAGAACGATTTCTTGAAGAAATAAAATTCTAACAACCTGATATGTTATGAAACTGCTTCACATAATATAGAATCTGTGTTCATATATAAATATATATTATACTAAAACAGAAAATGAAATCTACGAATTAAAACTTGCATAAATAAAATGTTTATCGTTTAGATTAAAAACACATACCAGGTAAGTAACTACATTTTTCTCATTTCTTCCCGGTTTCGAAGTTATTACAGTCAGCGTATTATTGTCAGCGTATTATTGTCGCCGATAAATACATATGTTATTGAAAACGTTGATATATATATATTAATGAATATCTCTGTTTTATTTCAGGTAAACGACCGACGATCTACACCTCTTCCTATTGGATCCAACTCAACATGAAGTGGTAAGTATATAATTTCTTTCTCTCTTTTCTTCTTTCTAGTATACACAGGGTGACTGGTAATTCGATGCATTCATTGAAAGGGGATATTCTACAAGTTCAACTCTGAGCAACCAAAGTGATGATCATTTTATTTGGGATCAACATGATACTTGGGATAAATTATTTGCTATCCAGGTTACCATAATTACCAGAATATACTATGCCTCATTGCTGCGTGCGTTACGGGATTCTATAAAATCCCAGAGCATGACATGCAAACAAAAGGTGTCCGCCTCCTGTCCACTGCTCAAATGTCGGCAGACAGATGCACGACTCTGGTTATGAAACTCGTCATAGTTCTCGTCTTGTTTTGACCGCACACCATCTTCATTCCACATCTTCCCAAGAATGTAGTCATTTCTTAGGCGCAAGTACTTCTGCAATATCGTCACACTGCTTTCTGAGGTGCCGTAATGGATTTCGGACCATTACACCTTACTTTACGTTCGAACCTATAACAGCAACGGTGCAGAGTTACGAGCTGTACATTATTTCATGATCTACAAAGGTATATAGAATTACACATGTAAAATTTCATCTTTCTACGACATGTGGAATGGGTCAGGATAAAATGTTTGCGCGCAGCTCTCGTTAGCCCGCAAATTTCTCAGAAACTATTGATTTGCGACCCCCATTTCATATAGGTGAAAATGTTCCAAAGTACTTGTAGAAGGAATGTATCGAATTACCAGTCGTATTAGCCTGTATAGCCTATATAAAATAAGAGTTTTCTTTTCTGGGGAAAGGGGCGATCGGAGCGAACATCCATGTGATTTTATATATTCTTATTAGATGTCTTTGCAGTTCGATTCACATAGTAATGCCGAGCGAGCATCAGCGAGTTAAGGCGAGTTAGAGCCCCGCAGAACACGTTGTTTTCTAACTTTCGTTCTTGGGAACTGTAACTGTAATTGTTGGAACCGGTTCACATGAATCGATTCCTGTCACTTCCCTGCCTAAAGTAAAGAGTTGCCAAAGTTTAGAATGATTTGCTTTAAATTTTGTAATATTATTTACCTAATTGTAGATAGACCTTGAGGGAGAGAACGTCTCCCCCAAATCTGCTTTTATTTAGCAATGCATTATTAAATTTCGTACTCTATTATTACCAAAATTACTTAACTTGCTATTTTACCTTTCCGTTGCACGCATATTTACTTTTGCGTAAGACTATACAGCTTCATTCTATATAACTATTATCTTCTGAAAATAGTTATCTTTCTTCTTCTTCACTATTAATAGTGTTATAGCATTTGCCTCCAACTTATTTAAAGTTTTAATAGGCTATAAGTTTTGAGTTTGTTAGGCAAACCTTAGTTGTTTCTACTTAAATTACTATTTTCTTCGGGTGAAGGAATATTTCAGGTCATACTTTTTAAGTGCCTTCTTCATAGTTTCTTCTTCAGTTCTTCTATATATATTCCTTCTTACAATTTTAATCTATAAAATTTATTTTTCCAAGCATTTTTTAATAAATATATACCGTTATAGATAATGAATTCTATCATGGTTCGTATTGCTTTCCAATTATAAGTTGCCTTTATGTATTTGTATGAAAATGGACCCGTTCCAAGAAAGTAACTTAATTTTTGAAGAAAAGTAAACCTCTGGTTTTGTAAGTAACTACATTCAAATAAAAGGTGATTAAGAGTACCTATACCATTATCATCTTGTATTTCAATTATCTTGTAGTTTTCTTGTATTTCAACTATAACGCCATTTATTTCTTTTGGATTCGAAAAATTTTATACCTTTTAAAAGTTTATATCTTCAGATATATATACTAAAATCCTTATTAAGAATTTAAATATAATGTAATGCGCCATAGTGCAAGTCTAGAATAGCAGCGCATTACAAAAATATACGCTTGTAACCAAACTCCCTCTACAAAAAATGTTGAGTGAGCAATATTTTGAAACATATATTTTTGGATAGCGCACATATTAGTTCCAAAGTAAAGTCTCGACCCGTCTATGGTAGGTCCCATAGTATTGGGGCTATGGACCTTTAATGTTCAATTTTTTCATGTTTTCGGCAGCCTATAACTCCGAAATGACAGATTTCTGCACCCAGGTTAGTCTGTGTTTTTGTCTTGCTTTGGTATTAGGTACCACTCGCAAACCTTGTCGGCGTTGTTATGAAACAGCCTGGATATTATTGATATTGATACTATTTTGATCACTAATATAATTGATTTAATGGAGAGTTTAATCTTTATCACTTTAACTAAAAAAGGAAAATTTAAAAATTGTTTTCATTCAAAAAAAGACGTTAAAAGCTTACTATTAGTTCTTATTAGCAGAAATGTCCCTTATTCGTACTCACCGAATAGCATGCAACCTGCAAAATAATAGACCAATGTGGGTTGTCTAACTTGCAGAGCTTTTCAGATGTTCTTTATACTTTCTGAAATTTCAGACCATGTGACCAGTAAATCCACCTCGAAAAAAAAGAAGCACTCTAAAAGCGTCGAAACCCGATTAGATCTGCTGAAGATCTAATTTGGTGAATCTAAGTACAGATACAGATGTCTCTGCCACGGAAGACAGAAGGATACGCTCTCTTCAAAATTATGTGTAGAAGAGGGAGTGAATTAAGACTGAAAGTGCATATATGGAAGACGCAAAGAGAAAGGAGGTACACATAAATGTGTACGTGTTGTTAAGTATTATATTGTGTATATACTTATATAAAAATGTCTTATTAGAAAAAAAAATCTTTTGAGCGCCATAAGAAAATTAAGAGAGGTAGAAAAAGACTATTCAATTAATGAATAATAGTAAAACATATAATTGTTATGCTATGTGAAGAATAAGACGTTGAGCGCCAATGCTGAGGAGAGAAAAGAAGAAACGAAAAATAAAAAAAACAATTCAAGAAATGGTGAAATGGTGAGAGGTGCATGCTGCCCCATAAAAAATAACCGCAGTCTTTATTGCTGATTTGAGGCAAAAATTTTCTAAGTCCAACTTCGGGTATCTTCGGAAAAAGTAAACCAGCTTCGAAACTCCAAGCCAACCTTTGCAATCGAGAAAAGTTGTGCAGATATGTTTGTCTTCTTTTAAATATAATAAGACTTGTTACTAAGTGTAGATACTTAATGATACTTAATGATAACTTAATACTTAAATTTTTATGATACAATATTTCGAAACCATGTATTAATGTCAGCACATGTTTGTTTGTCATTTAGTTTCTCACACGTAAAAGATTATTTAGATATGTAAAGGAATCTTTCCATATGTAAACGAAGACTGAAGGAAAAGACATCGAACATAATTCTCACCTGCGTAGTAAAATAAAAGACAAAATAGAACAAAAAACAGCGTTTGATATGGATATGATCATTGTCTTGAAAAGCAAATAATATTTCTTTAGAACGACGGATTCTGTAGTGGTGATGTTAACTCAGTGATAAGCCATTCGAGTTCAAATGGTAAGGTCGTTTGTTCGATTCCCAACTGTGTCACTTTTTAAAGAAATTATATTATCCGCAATGCATGAAAAATTATGTAAAAAAATACATTAAAATGTATATGTTGTATATATATTCATATAATCATTGCAGACCATAAGTAATTATTATGTTGAAAATATAACGTCTGAGATAGATGTTCACAGTCCGTCGTCATTAGGTATGTGAATGTTAAGTACAAATTAACAAAATCGTATAATAGCAATGAACAATTTATGTAGCGTATTTATTTGCAGCTATTTGTCATATAGAGGTTACTTCTCAGCACTCTCATTACAGCATGTAATTTTTGAAATACGTATACAAGGCATAAAGAGAGGGTATAAACAGAGAATATCCAAATTCGGATCAAGGTACCAGACAAACAAATCAATAGCACCTAAACGCTCAACGAAAAATCTTCACATAGGATTTTAGTTCAATACTCTGATATGCTTTATAACATGGAAGTGACATGTTTTATAACATGGCGATATATATATATATATATATATATATATATATATATATATATATATATAGAGAGAGAGAGAGAGAGAGAGAGAGAGAGAGGGGGGCGCAAAATTTCCGAACGTCAGGTCGCCATAGGCGACTAGAAATGTAGAGCTAGCGACCAATGTAGTACGAATAGGTTCTCTCTAAACTCACAGGACTGCGCAGTTTTTGTCTCGCACGAAAATAATTGACACTGAGTGAAAGAAAACACGGAATGGAAAGTCTTCACAACTGACATGGACAGTGAAGTCTTCATAAAGATGCAGTTCGCTCCTCATTTCCCACTCTCAATCGATTATCTGAATCTAATTGTCTGGTTTTGAAATTTTATGCCCTGATGTAATCTCTTTGTCAAACCAAAGGTCGCCGAAGGGGGGAGGACCTTTCATAATTTGTATGTGAAAATTACTGGTGACCATCATTTTTGGTTCGGCAAGTGCGTCTGACTGAAATTTTGCGCCCTCTATATATATATATATATATATATATATATATATATATATATAAAAGTTTGTTAGTCTCTGTGTCTATGGGCGGCCTCGGACCAAGCGAGTGAACCGAGAATTACCAAATTTTGGTCACGTTTATCTTCATCCAGACTTCAGACCAGGACGAAGCCTTTCCTTCAAAATTCGAGCCAAGGGGTCTCAGGGGGGCCTTTACCGGAGCATGTAAAATGGTAGAAAATGACCAATATTAGTGTCAATTAAATAGTTTTCGCTGTCACTGAGATCAATGGTGAAACTCTGATCGCATTAACTTCCAAATTCACGTCATTCAGCTGCGGGCTGGAAGTCATTGAGGAGATACTGAGACATGTAAGAATAATCCAAAACGACTGATATTAGGGACAAATCCAGAGTTTTCGTTGTCACTGAGATTAATGGTGCCACTTCCATTAGCAATGTCTTTTAAATTAAGCTGCCATTGTATGCAGGACGGAAGTTACCTGCTGGAGAGAGGGTTACCGAGAATGTAAAAATAATCCACTTTGACCGACTTTGCGTTGACTTTCAAACATAGAACCCATCGGCTAGGAACCAAGGCGTGTCAGGGGGTGTACCAGGATATGTATAAGTAGCACAAAACGACCGATATTTGTTTCCTTTGTTCAGTTTGTTTACATAGATATTTCATTTGAAACATGGCAAGAATATATATATTGATGTGTGCTGAGGCATCAATCATGCTATGGCTTTCCCTTACATAGCCAAAAGTTTGGAAAAGGTAAAAGCAATACAAACTGTGGATATTGTCAATGTTTATGCCGAGCTGTCTCTTCTACTGGTAAATAAAATTCATTTTGACCCAGCATTCCTTCCATTTGTACATTCTACCATAAATTTCATATAACATAATCACCTGCCCTTTAGCCTAAAGGACACAACCGTGGAACGTAGAATTTAATATTAGTGATGTAATAAACCTACAATGGAGCACTTTTTGTTGCATTATACTTTTGCAATGTTAACACAAGTGCTTACCTCTTTTAATATCAGTTTCCAATTTCTGGATATAGCCACAGAGTTTTCAATGAAGGATTTATTAGCATCTGGAACGCTCGCTATTTTGCAGAAGTTTAGCATAGAGATTCGAGACTCTTACTTAATTTTCTTTCTTTCTTTTAGCAATACTTTCTTTCTTTTAGCAATACTTTTAAATGATACATTACTCATTCCCCTTGACATTTGCAAAGTTTGAGTTGGATCCATCTTGATACCCTCCGGGGAATCTTGGGGCAAATATTTTTACCTCGATACGGGGTACCTTTGAAATTATGAAATACGTGCTTTCCGGTTTTGACATTTGTTTCATCGTTTCAGACTTTTAGGGTATCCAACGGACTTCATGGATACTATGCTTCTTTCTTCCCTTAGTTTTCAGATACAACCCACCCGCATGCCGTAAGCATAAGTGGACTACCGATGGGCAACTATTGACCTCTCGCCCAAAAATTGGTGGTCCCGCAGAGACGATCCGCGGTGGCCCCACTTTCGTTTAGAAAACTTACCACCAGGGGCAGAGACGCAACGAAACCCCAACGAACCATAAAATTACTCCCTCAAAATATGTTAAATCGTCTATATGTGTCATTTGTTTATATTTAGGTGAATCTAAAAACACTAAAAAAATTTAAAAAAAACAAGTACCCCGATGTGGAAGGGAACCTTCAACCTTATGTTTACTAGCCACGTACTCTTTCGACTTCGCCACGGAAACGATTAAAAAAACACGCTTGTAGAAGTATAAATTATTGAGGTCTTAATTCATCGAATCAGACATATCCCTCTTTTTTGAGCTCTATGAGGTGGTACCCTGAACCGTTTTAGATTCATTGCCTTCTGGTGGGGTACTATATATGTCCAAAATTTGAGCAGGATCGCTGACGCGTACCTTCGCGAGAGTCTCTCCTCTTTAGTACAATGTTAACCAGAGATGACGTGGGTCAATGAAAACTTGATCCACAACACACTGACCCACCATACATCGTGACCCACGACCCATTATTACCCACCATGACACACAATCCAACGTGAACTATTGACCCATCGTAGCCCACGATGACTCACCACCCACTATAAACCACTCTGAAATATTGTGACCAACTCCAGGCTGCATCTCAAAAGCCAAGTAGTAAGTCCTGTTAACACTATTACAATTTCAAATATCAAAATCAAAAAGTGCCTGAACTTCCTTTTTCATTAGAACCAAATGAAAAAAGAAGAAAAACGGAGGTATTGGAACTGAAACGTAGACAAATTCATCAGTATTCAGAAGATGCTTTCTACAATGTACTGAGCAGAATTGGTCGGTGGGTCAGAGGGTCAGTTTGAGTCACGGTGAGTGGTTCTTCGTAGTGGGTCACGTCTTGTTAACCCACGATCCATTGACCCATTTGACACACTGACCCATTCCATCTCTGATTTTAACACTATTACAATTAGAAATATCAAAATCAAAAAGTGCCTGAACTTCCTTTTTCATTAGAACCAAATGAAAAAAGAAGAAAAACGGAGGTATTGGAACTAAAACGTAGACAAATTCATCAGTATTCAGAAGATGCTTTCTACAATGTACTGAGCAGAATTGGTCGGTGCGTCAGAGGGTCAGTTTGAGTCACGGTGAGTGGTGCTTCGTAGTGGGTCACGTCTTGTTAACCCACGATCCATTGACCCATTTGACACACCGACCCATTCCATCTCTGATTTTAACATGTATTATTTCATTAAAAGACGAAACATACATCTACACACTTCTTTTTCTATATTGCGAAGGTTGGCTTGATACATATACTAGTTGGGATGCTCATTACTTCTTACGATGAGAAACTGATAGATTAAAAAGCTCATCTTGAAGTGGGTACAAACTACCTTCCAAAGTTATTAGAAACGCTTTCCCGACTCCGAAAACTATGAATTTGACAAATATTTCAGTAATTTTTGACATTTAATTTTTTAGATCTCCCAGCCCCTCAACCTGTAAAGATGGATGTAAACGACATTTGGGGCGTCACTAGTTATCTTAACGACCCAAAAAACTATGAGTAAAACTCTACGAGCAGTCGTTTACATTATTTTTACATGTCACTCCTCCCAACTTCAATTCTTTAGAGTATCTGACTACCACAATTTTTTTTCTTAGATTGAAACTAATATATCTAACAGGTTTGGTAAAAGTTGCTCCATGCATTCCGGAGTTACGCTGGAATATACACTTATACATACTTTACGCACATTAAAATACTTATTTTATACACACATTAAAATATTTAGAGCTGTGAAAGCAACGCCTTCGATGCTGCCTCTGTAAATTCAAAATCCATGAGACATGCTCGATCATAATAAAACAAGGCATTAAATGTCATTGCGATTGTAACAGCTTGACGAACCCAAACTATGGATTAGACACTAATCTCAGTCATTTGAGATTAGTCGCAGTCTAATGATGACTCAGTCAAATGACAAATCTCAGTCATTTTATTTTTCATCCTTTATCGTCTGAAATGACGATGGGGTTTGAATTGATTGAGTTTATTTTGAGTTTAACGTCCCGTACAGCAGCGAGACTATATAAGACGTAGACCTACTGATTAATGTAGAATCCGAAACACATGAGCTCCAGCTGGTGACCGTAACTGGGTCTCCCACGCCAAAGGTGTGTACGCTAAACGCTTAGTCGCAAAAGAGTTATACGGTAGGGGTTGAATATGGATTTTAACGCTATCGGGATTATAATTATTAATACCAGCGATATCGGAAATTATGGATTCGATCGATCGCTTTTACTGTATATGTATCCCCCTTCAACTCCCAATAGCTTACCCCAACAGTATTCTTTTTCAGACTCTAAGTACTATATGTAGGAAGTTTGTTCAAAATTACTCCAGGCATGCTAGAATTATGATGACACACACACACACACACACACACACTTATATATATGTAAGTAAGAGACCACTTTCATATACAGTACAAAAGCATTGCAGAATATTGAACTGAAATCCTTTGGAAAGATATCCTACTCCGTCTTCGATCTAAAGTATAAATAAATCTCTTAGGCATGACTTCGTGTTCGTAGATTTTCTGTTTACATGGATTTGGAGATGGCGAGTTTTGTGTCTGGAACCAAGGTTCGAGTTTCGATCATTTCTGTCTATACTCGCATATCCTCTTTGCCTTTCAAGAATGTAAATTACTTGCTGTAATGGGAATATTGAGAAGTAACCTCCGTTTGCAAATAGCTACAGATAAATACAGTTCACAACTTATTTATTGCTATTACACGATTTTCTTAATTTGTATCTAATATTCACATATAACGTACCCACATTGTGTCAACACCTCACACATCTCAATTGTTACATTTTAAACATAATAACTACTTCTATCCTGAAATGATTATATGGATATACATATTAGTTTATTTTATTGTAATTAATTTATATAATTTTCATACATTGAGGAAAATAGAAATTCATAAAAATAAAACTTCTGACCCAAACGCTAATAGAACTCACGACCCTACGACTTGAAGTCCCGCTATCTAAAACTGAGATAATATGATGACTCTGGCCAAGTCCCTTCTAACTAAATATAACTGACATTCGAAGAGAATGTCATTCTTATCCGTTGAAATTGTGTAGCTTTTCCCCTCCTTTCTCTTTTTAACTTTACTGTGGATGCGAGAACTATGTTCTCTGTGTTTCCTTTCATTGGAAAAGTTCCTTTACATGTAAAAACGTTCTTTTACGTATGGAAATCTAAACGACAAATAAGCATATGCTGATATTAAGGTATGGTTTCGAATATATATATATATATATATATATATATATATATATATATATATATATATATATATATATATATACAAAGAGAGAGAGAGAGTATAAACATAGTATATAGGGGAATATGTAACAAATGATGTATCAGTGATGGAATAATATTATGATTAATTATACTGGTAGAAGTAGAAACCCAATTCCACTAGCTGCAGTAGTTTCCCATTTAACTCAGGATTTTCACCAAATATAGTTGAGTTTAACAGGATTCTTTAATCTTCTTACTCTCCTTAATTTTAACCTGCCAGAGAATCCCATGGATCTAGGTGATTGCCTTCTATACTTAAATGTGATGACAGACAACGATAGACCTACACACAGGAGAGGAGTACGGGGGCTAAGTGGTAAAACACTTCTCTTTGATGCATGCAGTCCCAGGTTCCGCCCCCGGTTAAGTAAGTTTTGTGGTAAATTCGTTTCCGTTGGTTTTCTGAGAGTAATCCGTTTCCTCTCACATTCTTATTCCAAAAATCATTTTATCATCATGCACTTGCCCTAATCATTAGCATTCATGCGCGATTAAATCGTGGGAAGTTAAACTGAAAGGTTTCATTCCATTTATATACACACATTTGCAAGGATAACATTATGTAAAATGACGAATCAACATCAAATTTATTATGCATTGAAAGTAAACGAGTCAGTTCATCAAACAAACAAGCAAACTGAATAGTCACATGAGTCCTATGTACTCACAAACTCGTTTTTTTCTACACTCTCTGGGTCCTGTGCGTGCCAGACTGTTCTAGATTCTATACATTCGCCGTTCAAGATTGATGTAGCTTTTCAATTGAATTCGTTCTCCTCCTTTGTACTTCCAGTTAACCGTTCGTCTACACGTTGGTTCAAAATATTAAATTTCTCATAGGATAAGAGTTTATCACGTCTTTTTTACTAGAAACAAATACACTGACAAGTTAAGCTTAATGCAATGTGCACAAGTATGATCTTCACCCGTGATCACTAGCACAACAATTCTAACAAAATGTTAACTTTCATTCAAGCTCATTGCACATTGACTGAAAAGTTGAATTTCCTACAAATTACTGGAGTCAATATAATTCAGAACTGTCGGTTAGAAAAGTGAATTTAAAGTTAAGTTTTGATATATTAAGAAAATTGCAATTTCCGTCGATTTCTGCGATTGTTTTTGATCGCCCTCCATCGTAGGCGAAACAAGGATTAGGCAAAAACAAGGATTCTTATTTTCCCTAAAATGGCGGTGGACACAAATCTAGTCACTTGTTCTTACCATAATTGGATGAGGTAATTGGTTAGATGAAACAAGGATTATGCTAAATAATGTAAAATTAAGTAAATGAGAGAAAAAGAAATAACTTTGATATAAGCTAAGAACACTTGCAATTCATCCGGTCTGGGTTCGAAGTCCGGTCAGAAGTAAGTGCTCTATTACTGTTTCTGTATCGTCAGTATTGGATGCCTCTTGGGAAGAGAAAAAAATGTTTGCTACTGTACTTTTTCTTGTATAATTGTTGTTATTATACGTATTTTCTAATATAAATGAATTAACAGGCTATGTCTTCTTTAGACCTTGTTAACAACTTGATGAGTAGAAATACGCAAAAATCTGTGAATTTATCCCCTCATAGTATCTCGGGTTTGGTTTCGGTACAACATATTATGAAAGAGTGTATACTACTAGTAAACTGGTAAACCTGATGTTAAAATGATTTCATTTATTGATTTATTGGTCAATCTGGTGTTAAAATGATTTTATTTATTCATTTATTTATTTATTTATTTTGGTCAATTTAGTGTTAGAATTATTTTATTTATTTATTTATTTTGGCCAATTTAGTGTTAAAACGATTTTATATTTATTTATTTTGGTCAATTTAGTGTCAAAATGATTTTATTTATTTATTTATTTTGATCAATCTGGTGTAATAATGATTTTATTTATTTATTTATTTTGGCCAATCTTGTGTTAAAATATTTCATTTATTAATCTATTTATTTTGGTCAATCTAGTGTTAAATTGATTTTATTTATTTATTTTGGCCAATCTGGTGTTAAAATGGTTTCATTTATTTATTTATTTACAAGCAACATGTCCGACACAACAAAGAGTGTAAATTACTGTTAAAAAAACAAACAAACAACAATAAGTACAATCTGCTACTCAGAGTATTTTTTTTTCACTTACATATATGTGTAAACTACGTACATGTGTACGCGTGTGTAAAATACAGTGACTATGGTAGTGCAGTCCATTAAGAAATAAATAAATTAATAAATACATTTCAGGATATTAAAGCTATGTTTATTATTGTTAACGAAATACATGGTTTTTATCGGCATAACATTTCTTTTTATATTTTCTCGAAAACTACGCTTGGTAATTTCCTTAAGCACCCACTTTTGTTCACTTTGTTGTGATCCACGGAATGGTGTGGACCACTTGGATGTCAAGTGGTATAACTCCAAAAGGGAACATGTTTCGAAAGAGAATTTTGAACTCCAATATCTCATGAAAACAATCATATTTATTTTAGGGTTGGAATTATAAAAATAATTTTGAGAAGTTCATTTTCTAACGCCGATATAGTGAATCTCTTCGTGCGATTTTAGATGAGATTTTTAAAGTTCAAAATTCTCTCTTGGAAAATTTCAATTTTAGAGTTAAACCATTTGACATCTAAGTGGTCCTTATATGCCTCATTTTGTCGGAAGATGTTCTAGTTAAGCAAACGTTAAAGTTTAGAAATAATCATAATTTTAAACAATATATCCTTTGTAATTCTATGAACTGCTGTCTTGATTGTGGCATAATAAAAAGTTTGATTATTGAATGCTTCTGTACTTGTTTCAACTTAATATGTGGCATATTTTGTCGTATTATTATTATTACTGTAAGTATTATGCTCTTTGACAGGTGCTATGAACACTTTTATTTAGGCTTGCCCCTGGAAATGTTGCTCTCATGTTTCTCAATCTTCAGCTTACTCTTGTAGCTCCCCATATTTTCTTCTATTTTTCAAATCCTCGATCAGTTGTATTCTTCTTCTTCCTATTCCTCGCTTTCTTTCCATCTTTCATTGTATAGCGGTATGAAGAAGACAATTTCTTCGCAAGATGTGATGTGTCCAATTCGATTCGCCTTTCTGCGAATAATGCTGGCTAAAAGCGTCCTCTTCTCTCCTATTCTTTTTTAAAACATCTTTGTTTGTTACTCTTTACGCCCATTTCATCTTGTCCATCTTTCTCCAACAGTACATTTCGCTAAATTTCTTTTCTATCTTCTGTAATGTCGTTCAGCTTTAATTTTTAAGAAGTTGTACGTATTTATTCTGTCAGTTTGTGTATCGATCATAGAGACAAAACAAAAATTATTAAGAACTACTTTGCTGAATCACCATCAATTTTGTGCCAGAGTGTAGAGGGTAAAAAGGTGAGTTCCATTATTGGACGAGGTCATCAAGTTGAGCACAAGATAAGGACAATCGAAAATCGCATTACCATGAAAATCGCACAATAGGAGTAATTTTATAGACATCATTATTGCTTGAAAGACTACCCGTACTACTGTGGAAATTAAGGAATTAGCACTGTACAATGTTCCAGATGCAAAATACTGATCTGTCCTTGGAATTCACCGATAAAGCGAAACCGAATTATTTTCTACTCGGCAAGTTTAAAGATGTAAATATTATTATTATTATTATTATTATTATTATTATTATTATGAAGAAGAAGAAGCAGAAGAAGAATTCACTCATCTAACTAAAGTTTTTGAGCGAGGAATGGAGAGTGAGCGAAAGTGCAAAAATTCAAATATCAATTTTCGAGAAAAGTATCGAGGATTTACGAGCTCCTATTTTATTCAGCTCATTGAGATATATCCATTGGCATATACAGTATATCATCTTTTGAATTCTTTTCTCTTGAATGCTAATAATATTATTAAATTGTATTTACTTGATTTGTAGAGGTATACTATAGAATGTAAAACGGTTTCACTACGAAGCCAAAACAAATACATTGTGCTTAGCTCACTGTTCTATTTAGGAACAACTGGTGCACCTTGCACTTGGGAATAATTGTCATTCTAGGTGAATTTTTATTTACTACAGAGTTTAGGCATTCACGTTGTGGTATCAAACAGTTTCGACACAAGATTTGTAAGACATCAGACGGCAATGCAAGACTGCATGCACAGGAATAGGGAGCACCGAACAGTGTGCCAAGATGCATCGTTCTGTGTACATTGCGAGCTATGCAGCTGGAGCTATTCTCACCACATACGTTACTACCTTTGCGACTTCATCATGGACAGCAAGTTAGAACAATTAGCGAATATGAAATTCTGCGTGAAACTGGGCAAATCTGATTGACACGATTCAGGAAATGTAAGGGGATATTGCAATGATGCTTTTTGAGTGGTACACGCCCTTGAAGAACGGAAGAAAATCATTTTAATACGACCAAAGACCAAGACGAGCTTCAACGAGCACAACACCCGAAAATGTTGAAACCATTCAGCAAACTGTGAATTAAGATTTTCGGAGAACATCCATTGTTGGTGTGTCATACGAAACACTGCAGGCAATACTCAGGTGCGATTTGAACATGTGTCCTGCTGCTGCCATTTCGTTCCCAATCTGCTGACTCAGTAGGAGAAGGAACACCGCGTAGAAATCTGTCAAGAACTCCGTTAGCGCGCTGTGGATGATCTGTTCGTCATATCGAGAATCATTATTAGTGTCGAAACTTAGGTATACGGATACAATCCTAAGACAAAACAACATTCTCCACAATGGAAGAGCTAATTATCGCGTACATTCGTGCATTTTTCTACATTCGTAATATTGTGCATCACGAATTCGTCCCCATAAGTTAGACCATCAATAGCGAGTTCAATTACTAGGTTTTAAAGTGTCTGAGAAAATACAGTCGGCGAAAGCGACTGGTTCTGTGGAACGCTAAGAACTGGCTGCACGACAATGCACTCTGTCACCGTGCTCTCCTCTCACGTGAGTTTCTCATTGAAAAGAAGATGATCAATTTTGCACCTATCCTATTAGCCACATCTGGCTCCTGCGAACTTCGACATCTTCCCGAAGATGAGGATCCAGCTCAAATGTCGCCGTTTGGGTACCATTGTAGGGACCCAGCGAATCGAAGAAGGTGCTTGATATGCTTAAAGATGATATAGGGTGTCCATAAAAACACTATCGTGCATTGAAGTGGTATTACGTCGCTTTGCATAATTATATTTACATGAAATTGGCCAGAATTTGAAAGGAGAACTCATATATTTTTTATATATCTCACATACATTGAATGTGGGCCCCAATACTGGCGATGCAGAGCAGACATCAAGACAATATTCCCATTCAAGTCACACACGCTCCTACATATATGATGAAATGGACTAGATGGCAGCACTGATACGAACATGCACTTCTTGCAGGTTTTGAGGAAATGGGGGTACATAGACACAGTCTTTTACGTAACCCCATAAAAAGAAGTCACAGATCAACAAGTAAAGGCGACCTCGGCGGCCACTTATAGTAGACATTATCATCATTTCCAGCACGTCCAACCGATCTCCCTGAAAGCCGCTCATTCAGATGTTCCCGAACATGTAAATACCAGTGAGGAGGTGCTCCATCTTGTTGGAAAAGAACGTTGTTGCCTTCCTCCAATTAAGGAAATAACCATTTAGTGAGCATGTCAGGATAAGTTGGACCTGTGACAGTGGCTTCAAGAAAGAAAAATGGGCCATATACGACACACGCAAAAAACATTCATTTCAGGGAATTTTCTTTTAAGTTCCAAAATGGCATGTGGATTCTCGTTCCCCCAAAGCCTATTATTATGCCTGTTCACTTTTCCACTAATGTGGAATGTTGCCTCATCAATCAAAACTATTTTTCCTGACAGTTCTTCATTATCCTCCATTAGTACCATAAAATGTTCACAGAAATCTAATTGTTTTACAATGTCATCAGTTTTCGACTTATGCAGTAATTGCAGTTTGTAGGAGGTGGAACTTCAGTCGCCTACGCAGGATCTTAGATACAGTGGATTAAGGTATGTCAACTGATAAATAGCTCTACGGACAGACTTCTTACGGTTACGCACAAATGCCTCTCGCACTTATTCCACAATTCTAGAATTGACAGATGGTCTCCCTGAATGTTCTTTCCTTTGAAGACATATGCATCCACTATCCCCAAAATCACGGTATAACTTCAAAATTGACTTTGTGTAGGAGCCTGATGTTGAAACCTTCGCCTCAAAGCACGCTGAACTTACGCCAGACTCTGCGTTCTATGATATTCCAAAACAAAACAAGAAAAAAACTTTGTTCTTGTGAGGTTGCCATAACTCCTTCAAACTTACACTTTAATAACAACACAACACAACGAAAGGAAATAAATTTACGTTAGCACATTATGACATAACAGCACAGAAACAAAAAAAAAAAATCCGAAATGACCTCCAGCAGATACAGCAACGGCCAGCTAAATATCCAACAATGAACCCATATCGACTAATCACAAAATAAACATGAGTGAATTTGTTTTTTTCTGTGTTTGATTTCGTCCATTATTACCATTGTTGTCCATTGTTGAAATGCACAAAAAAATTTAAGTTTTCTTTCAAATGTGACCAATTTCATTCAAATACGATTTTCAAAAGCGACATTATACTACTTTAAAGTATAAGAGTATTCTTATGGACACTCTGCACTTCCAAAACACATTCCAGCAATGGCAGAAATGCTTGAAGTGCTGTATTGTTATCCAATGTGACTATTTTGAAGGGTATAGTGAGTACACGTAGACAAATAAAGTACTTTCTTGTAAACAGAACGTCTCGAAACTTTTTGGTACTATCTCGTATTTTGTGTAAAATTGGCATACAAAATTACGTTTGAATTATGGCAAATAGGCATCAAATATATATATATATATCAAAATGGAACTGTTACTTCTATTATTTAGACATCAAAGCACTAGAGTTTTCACTTCTTGTACAAAAAAGCAACATAAAATGTTACCTTTTCATTTAGGCATTTCACAACGCTTTACGAATTTTATTTTTTGTATAAAAAGGCAAAATAAAGCTTCAATTTTGCAAGAAAACATTATTGCATTATAAAGCTTCAATTTTACAAGAAAAGACTATTGCATTATCAAATTCACACTTTACGCAACACAATACAGTTTTTCATTTTTTATGTATGTTCATTGCACATGACCACTTCATGTTTCTTCAAATTATCATACTTACTTGCCTGTCAGAAAGAATAGCTTTTATAATAGAAAATGAAGTAACTGGGGTGTACAGAAATAAATCTATTGACTTTTCTAGTTTAACAGCCCACGAATAGGCACCTAAGTGACGATGAGATAGAGGATAGTTTTGAAATAAAGAAAGTGGGGGTAAAAAGGGGATAACCTAGAGAAAACCCACACATACGGTGTTTGTCAACCATATGATGTTATTGTATATGGACTCATTTGAAGATCACACTTATCAGCATTAAGAATGTCACGAATTTTTAATGCACTGAAATTAATGTTAGATCACTACTGAGATCTTAATAGCAGAAAAAAAAATTCATCTCAGAAACTGAAGCAACATTTTCTTATGATAAATTTTCCATCTCAGCACGAATCGTTTCAAGGTGGTTTGCGCAATACGTAGCTTATGAAATCCAGGTCCCCATCTCGTGACTATCTGTCTTTGGGGAAAGACGAACATCAGATACTACTTCCTAAACTTTTGACATTTGGAAGAGACTTGAGAAAAATGTTTCGGTATTTGTAAATAGCTTGTCTACCTTAGTTTACATACAACAGTTCTAACTTTTCAGCAATTCCTTGTTTCCCATGAACTAGACGTGTAAGATGAGCATTGCATATTGGAAAATACCACTATTAACGTCCTCGTAGCCTTTTTCATACCTATGGTTGTATCTGTAAGAAAGAGGAGGACATATATAATTGTGTCACGTTGTTTCTGGCAAGAATAGATCAAGAGAATTTGTGAATAACTAAGCTATTGCTCAACCATTATCCTTTTGTAGTTCTCTGATATCAGAAGAAATGACGGTGATGAGGATGGTTCCACGGATCCAATGATAACATTGGCTAAGTCTGTAGCGTCTGTAGTCTCATTTATCGAAATCCAAATCTTTCTCCCAACAATTTCTTCATGAATGTTCTGCAAAGTCTGTTCATAGCAAACACCTAAATATGTTTTCCTTAGCGTAGATTATGATGGTACAAATTCAATCGAATATCTTGGTAGGAAATTCTTTAGTGTCTCATTTTCCAGCTTCCAAAGACGAATCCCAGCTGTTATGAAAACCTTGCATAATTCAAGATAAAGTTCTGATTCCCTACTGAATGAAAAACTAGCTCTTGAAATCAAAGACAATTTCTTTTACATCATCGTTTTAGAAGTAACATTTTTGTATTTAGCAGTATTCAGATGCTAAGATTCCAAATATATATTTTTTAAATAATTGTTTTTTCCCACGTACTTCGCACAACAAAACAGGGTCGTCAATAGTAAACTTATCTTCGCCAAATTCACACAAGTACCTCTTATAACGTACTAGTTAATTAAATGCTAAATTTTTGCATATGCAGCTTCTTCTGACTTCGAAGCTAGAATAAAGGAGTTGTTTCTAATACTTTGTTGATTTAGCTTGTTTTTTTTTCTTTCTTTTTATAAAAGGAACAAACAAACAATTTATTATTAAAAGTTCTCAATTGATAAAAGCTCTTCCTGGTTTAATTCTGACTTGGAAAACAATGATCGCTCGAAAACAAGAAATAATTACTTGAGCAACAGCGGCTCAGAATTAAAAGCTCTGCATACTCGCGTTTGGCACAGGAAACCAAGTTCGATTTCAGATGTGGGTTAATGTAGTTCGGATCTTATGTTAACTTGTATATATACCTAGGTACATCTCTCGTACCATGATGTAGAAAGGAGAGCATTAAATCCCAATTGTACATTTCTTCATTGATTTATTTTCCTCCCAGATTATCATTGTCTAAATAATAATAATTAAAAAGACATGAAACTTGCATGCTAGTAATTTGGTTCGGATTGTTGATAAATTTAGAAAACTGTTTTATAATACCTTTTACGTCAAAAACATGTTAAACTTGTCAAGTTATGTTCGGATTTTGGCGGAGAATGGAATACCAAAACCTCTAAGAACAAGACAGGTACAATTCACGAAGTCAAATATCTTGCACGAAGGATGCAGGTTTTTTTCTAGAAAATTTTGCCCAGAAGTGGGAACAAAATTAAAATGTGAGAAGTGTGCACTGGGACACTATTTGCTAAAGGAGGTGCTCTTCACAAGAATAACATATAACAGCAACTTAATTTATTTTAGGTCTGACGGAGTCGGTTAGCCAACTCCGGGGAAGAGACAAAGCCTCTTACCGTAAGTATACCTGGAAGAAACGCTTGAGATATGGACTAGCACGTCAAGCTCCAAGTAACGTAATTTCCATACATAATTTGTTAGTTTACCAGGATGCTCATATGTAACAATCAGAACCTTAAGTCAACCCAGTCTTAAATTAATAACGACTTCCTGTAATCACCTAATTTATTAACACTTCATCATATCACACAGGTAAATTTATCACCACGTGCCAGCGATGCGAGATCATGCATGATTAAACACCGCTTCTGAAACAAATCATCTTTCGCGGATAAGTGATAGGATATAGCTATAGGATCAAACAAGCTGAAGTTCCCGTTCTTCACATAGAAAGAACTTCAAAGAAATGTGTTTAATTATTTTAAATGGAAAGTCTAAATAACAAATTTAATGTCTGTAACCTTAAGGAATTCTGAGATGTTATTATCTTATGATAATCATTACAACTCCCAATTAATGTTGTAAAGAATCGGGAAAATAGGAAATATTCAAAAAACGTTAAACGAGTTTCTTCCCAGCCCAGGACAAAAATGATATTAAAAAAAACAACTTAGTTCTTAATTTTTTTAGCAGTTCTTTGTTACACAGTTGTTCTAAAGCAAATTTTATAAAATATCCTGTTCCTGTTGTATCAACACTTACTGATGAATAGTACGGAATTCATTCTCTCCCCTCATCCACTTTGGAATATAATGCAAGCAAACATACTCAAACAACATAATTTCTTGTTGGAAGCAAGAAAATCGGGCTATTCATCAGGTAAAGGTTTAATTATTTAAAATTTAGAGCCTACTTATTTATTTTTCATTTATTCACTAAACATTGATTAAATATAATAAGTCTGAAAGATTGTAACAAAGCGGTTGTTGTCAAATATGAAAGTAGGAGAAGAGAAAATAGATTGCATCACGGCATATTACTTCACTAAATAAGATCAACATATCATCACTATATTTATATCCTGGTACAGCTGAGAGATCTAGACTATGCTCCTAGGCTAATTCATTCGTTTTGACAATAATTATTCACTTCACGGGTAATGTTCCATTAATTAAATTATTTTCTGCTCGTTTTTCAGTCTCCTTCTACTATATGTCCTATCACAGCCCCGTTAAAACAATTTCTTCTATAATATTAACTATTTCTTTTCGTTTTCCTATTTTAAAATCAAGTCTAAAAATTTTATTGCCCAATATTTTATCATTTCTTTCATCCCGTTCAACTATTCTCGGACGACAAACCATCATATAACATTTTCGCTTTTATTTTGGCTTGTAGAATAGTGGTCTATTGTCCACAGGTGCCATTTTTAGAACATCCGAATATATATATATATATATATATATATATATATATATATATATATATATATCAGAAGATGGATATAAATTTGGTGGAAATATTACAAGAAATTAGGAAAGTAAAGTCACATTATAGTCAAGAGATCATTAGAAAGACATAATAAAACTGAATAAAAATGAAAATTTTGATGTTACGAAGTTGGTGCAGTCAACTGTTTGGGGAAATGGAGATGTATTTCCCTTTGAATTGTTACATGACCTATCAGACTTCACACGTCAGTGGAATTATGAATAGAACTATATTCTTGATCAAACTCTCCGAAGTGAAAATTTATAGGACGACGAAAGGTTTACTTTTCTTTACAACTTCGGTAACCACTGTGTCTGCCATGGACCAACTAATATGCCAAGTGTATCCAAACGGATACCCCTCGAACGACACGCATATGTCAAGGGTAGCCATTCGGATATCGCCTCGTATTTAAAAACTGCTTTGGTAGTATTGTAATAGAAAATTTATTATTTTTGGTTAGCTTCTTGGCAATCAAGTAAGGAGGAAGAATTATGGAGGGTATCTAATGAAAACCCTTAGCACAGAATATGTAATTGATAACATCCTTCCTGGGGGCATATCAAGTAAAAGTGTATCTAATACAAGGTAATTTACCTCATTCATATCAAAAAGTTAAATTCTACCTCCAATTTCAAACAAGTTATTCAGAAGGAAAAATCTTGTCACGTTAGAAATCGCATGATTTTGATTACTGTAGTAACAAACGTGGAAAGAGTGTAGTCATATGTATATATTTTTCAGTTATAAATGATAAAAAAATAATTGTCAACGTTTCTGAAAATTTCGGACATAGCTTGTGGTAAAAATATTTTAATTTTTAATTATTACTCTGAAATTGAAGGTATGTTAGTAAGCTCTGATGAATGTCTATACGACCAACAACTGGAAAAATATTCTAAAGCTCATATTATATCATTCCATTGAGGACAATAAGGCAGAGAGAAATTTATTACTCACACAACATTGGTAATTTTATAATAATTACGTGTCAACCAGTGTAAAAACCGAAGAATGTAATATAAGGACAAATACAAAAAACGAACGCACACACACACACACACACACATATATATATATATATATATATATATATATATATATATATATATAGGTGTGTGTGTGTGTGTGTATGTGATGATGTCGAAGTCAGACAGCTTTTAAATTAATTATTGTTTTGGTTCGATATTGTTTTTTTTAAATCAGAACTTCAATTAACTGCGGTGTTGTAGGCGAATTAATTCCAATACGTGCAACATAACCATCTGCTGTTAAAATAAATAACATGGAATGAACCAAACGCTCACAGGTTTCTTACATTCTTATTACTTATTCCAGAAAATTATCTTTACTCTGCCTTAAAAGTCAAACCACGCTTTAAAATGACGCATAGATCAATAAATTACCTCAAAATGGTTACAAATTTCTTCATTATTTAATTAAAATATGCTCTAGTAATCTATTCAGACCCTTCCCAAGGTAATTCCATTTTTCTTTTTGAGAACCTCAGTCGAGATATTTTATACGATAAACGCGTCAAACTATTTGTCTGTGTCACGAATAATCCTGGTAATGTATGTATGTGTTCGTTGTATTTAGTTCAAATTGTATTTTTTATCCGTCTAGGTATACAGGTCTAGGACCAGACTAAGTTTCTTTTTCAATAGATAATATTGTTTTCAATTAGGATTGTGTTACTGTTTAGAGAAATGAAAATAAGTAGATATGCGTACAAGATGCTAGTAATAAATAGTGAGTGGATATTGTATTTACAGTACATCAATAAATGAAAAACCTATTCTGGCAGATGTATCAACTGTCTGGCAGATGTAAAATCTATTCTGGTAGATGTATCAGCTGCCTGGCAGATGTAAAATCTATTCTGCCACATGTTCAACTGCCTGGCAGACGTGAAATCTATTCTAGCAGATGTATCAACTGACTAGCAGATGTAAACTCTATTCTGGTAGATGTATCAATTACTTGGCAAATGTAAAATCAATTCCGACAGAATAAAAACAATCAAATATATTAAATTGGCAACGAACAACATACATTTTAACGTCAAAAATGTTTTTTCTCGATTTCTTCAAAAAGTGTTGCATTCTCGAAAGATATGCATGAGAATTTAACGTCATGTCCGTCATTTTGTTAAGCTCAAGCCATTTATCACTACTACTAACTTGGTAGCTATTGATATATGTAGTTCCTATCATGGGCATTATTTTAGCTGACCAGAAATCAAAGTTGACGCGTCAACGATAATTTTGAGCTCTATCTCAATAGCCATATTCTGTATTCTCATCTCCCACTATTATATCAGAAAGCTTGATGAAAGTATACATCAGTATCAATTTCACCTAAATAGATGCCGCCGTAATTCTTGTACAGTACCATTTTCAAGAATTTCGTTTAACAAATTTTCCTTTTATGTATGAGGATAATTCACAAAGTAACCTACGTTTCTGTTATAAATGAACACCCTCATAGATACAAAAATATATTACTTTCATTTTAAAAGTACTTAGGCCTGTAGCATTACACCAACTTACAAATCTCTTCTGCATAAAAATCGGTAGTTTGAAAAGTCAATCAATCTGTCACAACATTTTGAAGATCCCCGTCATCAGCTTTGCCCCAAAGTTTTTTCTGAACTACGAGTGAAAATCAGAAGTCACTTTCCTGCTGTACGGGATGATCGAACACATCTATTGGAATAGGTTTAAAACGTTTTGTATTCACCGAACACTGTGAGGGGGAGCGTTGTAATGCTAGAACATAACCCTAGATGTCAGAAGACTGCAACTCCTATTTGTTCAATATAGCTCTTCTGAGTCTCCTCAAACTGTATAGTAAACTTCAGAACTGGTTGTTGTACCACGTTAAATGCATTATACAAGCAAGATTTCTATAGGATCCCAAAACACAGTCGCCATAACCTTCTGCACTGACAAGGATTGGTTGACTTATTGGAGAAGCGGTATGAACCAAGGCCATTGACTATTGTTTCGTCTTAGAATCTCACCTAAGTTTCGTCACCAGTCACTTTCCTGTTTAAAAACTTCTCAGCTTTCATGTCGTATTGGTAAAACAAAAAATCTATGCCAGGGCCCATTTCATTGATTTCGTTGGCCTCTGTTAAAATTTACGGTACTCGAGCGGAGAACTTCCGGTATGCTAATTTTCCGGTGACAATCCCTCTACAATATAGTTCGAGAAATGTTTAAAAAGTTAGAAGATTGTGAATCGACGGTTCTCATGAACTTTGTCGTCAGTTTTCTTGACGATGTAATCACTAACAACACTAGGACTTCAATCCTTTGGATCATTATGAACATTTGTTCTTCCTTCATTGAAACACCTGATCCACTGACGCACATCTTCAATAATATTTTGGTCATATACAAAACACAATTTACAATGATCGCCTGCAGCTGACATACTTTAATGACCAAGTCAATCTTGTCACTTTGTGCACCTCGCGTTTGGTGCGATTTTGAATGGCAGCATGCATTATGTGACGTTATAACTATCACACACGTGACAATACGATACTATCATTAGCACAACTGGAGATTACTGAATAAGAGATTGTGTAATGTACAAGTAACAGCACTCTCCACCCACTACTACTTGGGCCAAGCCACAATGGCGGCTGCTTTCTGAATTACCCTTATATTTATTCCCTCCCGGAGATGCAAAATTTCAAGAACTACTTGACGAATCGTAATCAATTTTGACCATGACGTAGAGGTTAAAAGTTCGAATCAAGTTTATTGGTGGATGTGATTCACCCACTGGAAGTAGTAGAAGCCAGCTATTTTCGGTTTTAACATTCATCGCCATACAGCAAAACAGGGTTAGGAAGAAGCAGTTTCCTCCAATCGAATAAGCGTCCCAAGCCGTACGTTTTATATTCATTCTTAACTCTCTCTACTAGAGCGGAAGTGATAAAAATCCACGACAATTTCCAATTTCAATAATAACTGACAAAATATTACGACAAAAAAACAAACTCTTTTACGTAGTGACACTGTTACTTGTAAGGTTTTTGCACACAAACAAGTTTATCTAGATTTCCTTGGATCATTCTGTTTAATTTAACTGAGATGGAAGCAGGAAAATTCAGTGTAGGAAAACTTGGTGTAAGAAAATTTGATGCACGGAAAATTTGGTGTACGGAAATTTCGTTGTGGGGAATGCTAGGAGTAAAGAAAGATTCGTTGTAGTGGACCGTAGAATCCATTAGAAAATAAGTTTGAAGATAAAGGAGCGTATTAGTTTTAATTTCAAACTTTGTGTGGAACAAGGAATTGAAAATAATTGTGTTCGTGAAATAATTTGAATTCTAGATTCAATGCATTTTAACATTTCATGACCCTTACATGACGAGAAATTTGTTTTTCGATGTCCGTTCGTGTGATTTAGCGAAGCGACCGTCGCTACCAATCGATGTTTAATGTAAAACTTAAGTGTTTATGTTGTTTTAAAGAGTGTCTCCTAGAATTTTCTTTTCGTAAAACGCTAACAAGATTTGTTTAAAATTAAGAGTAAAGCATTAGAATTAACAGCTTTCCCCTAAAGCAGCGTTTCCCAACCGGTGTGCCGCGGCACACTGGTGTGCCGCGAATGGGCCGCTGGTGTGCCGCGAGGAAATCGAAACAAATTATTAATTCTGTAGGAATCAAATTGCAAGACATAGGGGAAAATGTATATTTGTATTTCACATTACTATGAACCTCTACTATAAATCTACAATTTTAAGTTTCATACTGTGTTACTTTTCTGTACATTTTTAATGTTGGAAAACGTGTTTATCACTGTCATGACAATTATTGCTTCTTTATTGTTGCAGACTATTTCGTAACTTGAAATTTTAACATATCATTCAATAAATTCAACAAAGCAAATATGCATACAAATTACCTACATTTGTGTTTTAAAAGTATAGGAGATTTGTTTATTTATTCGTTATTTAGTGACCTTCCCTTTTAGTTAAAGGTTAGATACAGCTTTCGAAAGAGAAAGTGGATTTTTAAAAACCCGAGTCCTATATTTCATTGCAATTCGTTTTCTATTTTAAAATTAGAATGAAAAATAAGCATAATGATTTACCACGAGGGAAAATCAGTGATCGAGCTTTCTTCTCCGTAAGGAGATCAGTAATGACATAAAAATACCACGGTATTTTATATTTCAAATAATAATAGTAATAATATATATATATATATATATATATATATATAATATAGGTGTGCCGCGAGAATTCAAGTTACACCTATAGTGTGCCGCAAGTTGAAAAAGGTTGGGAAACGCTGCCCTAAAGTATAGGAAACTAAGCTACGTGCTGGAAATAATTTTCCAGGAGGATGTGATTTGTCTTCTTCTGATATATCCAATCTATATGTCATCGTTGACAGCAAAATTAATGACTGTCAAAAAATTATGGAAGTTTATTTTTAAAACATATATATGCTATAATAATATTAGGTGAATCACCCACATCATTATTATTATTTCCATTTTATTAGAGATTAATAGAAGAAAGAAGTAGCATTCCAATTTAGTATGTCATCATCCGCACACTGTTCACATTGTGATGTAGGAAGTAAACTGTGCTTGGATAATATCTCATCAATTCATAACTGCTGTCCTTGCATTTTTTCTCCCTAAGTGAAAAATATTCCCTGAAGTGATTTATCATCTTAAACGGTTACCCACACAAGATGAATAACTTCATATCTATTCAACGCTAGTACAAACAAGACTTCTATTGACTTTTCTTTTTCATCTCTCGCAAAAGCTTGATAACGTATGCGTATACATTCTGACAATAAACGGAGTTAATTAATGACTTTCAGGTCACTGAGAAAGCACATGTCAGATTATGAGGCGTTCAGAGCATAAAGGGACTCGAGTTCAGTTACTACATTGTTAGAGAAGATACATAAAATGTGTATGCTCCATTTAAATACATGATAAAGTAAACACTGTTTTTTACATTGTAAATGTTACCTATAATATCTAAACATGAATCTATCAGAACAGGATCTTCAGGTAGAGGCCTTAAATATGAAATATGCCCCAAAAATTACCAAAAAGTGGACTTGAATGGCCTGCGTACTGAAGTCCCATATTTTGTCTCCCATTTACATTACGAATATCGCCAAAATGAGAAAATTCTACGGAATTAAACGGTTATGTCCTTGTCGAGAGGTTTCTTAACTGGACATTCTACTTGGAAGATATCGTTGCTCAGTGATAAAGCGTCTACTTCTGGTGCGAGGGGTCTTTGGTTCGATCTCTAGCGACATGAGTTTGTCGTGGGTAACATCATGTCTGCGGGTTTTCTTAAGTTTCTCCCATTTCTCCAATATTCTCATTCCACCAATTAATTCATAATCATCCCTTTTGATTAACATCGTCTCTTTTAGTCTACAGGTCATCGTCGTGAGACGTAAAAGTAGCAATTTAATTTCATTTTCATTTTCAGTTAGACAACCTTCTTATATCTATTATTTGCATCCAGTCTTTCCTTCACTGGAAAAACAATTTGCTTCAACAGATTACATAATTGTACTTATTTAATTGCATTTTCAGTACTTCAGAGGACTGTATCATATTTTCTTTTCTTTCTTTTCTTGAGGGGGTACGGTGGCTCAGTCCAAGCGGCTAAAAATTCAATTCTTGATGGGTATAAAATTTTCTGTGACCACCAATCATAGCGAGATAATTAGAGTACTATTCAGTGATTCCATTAAGATGTAGCGGGCTCCAGTCTAACGTTGTGTTTGGACTTTGTGCACTGACCAGGTTGAATATGGAGGAAGCCAGAGTTTAGTAGTTTAATGTACCTAAAGTAGTGTCCAGACCTCTTGTCTCACGTTAGATACTCAAAGTCACGATTCACCATTGGGTGCATAATTCCCTATTTTCAAGATAAATAAAATTATATTTCATAAACGTCAACTAAAAATCGACTCTCCCTTTCTTTTACGGTTAACCAAGCACATTGGGAGTCAAGTTTCTGCGTACGCTACACATCAAGTGCTTCATTTGTGTGTTGGTAATTATCCCTTACCCTAAGTTTTATCTGGTATTAGTTAATACGTAGTACCGTAATACGTATATATTTCTCAATCATTAACCAATGTACTTTACAGTGTGTTTGAAAAAGAACTCCCTAGTTTTATTGTGTCCTAGAATCTGTACAAAGTGGCATACACTATTCTAGAGTGTGGTGTTTGATTCGTCAGCTCTCCAAGTTTTGCTCCCCTACAGTTGGCAGGTCTGCTTGACCTTGAGACGGCACCAATGCTGTTTTTTTTTTTTTTTTTTTTTTTTTTTTTTTTTTTTTTTTTTTTTTTTTTGTCTGTTTCCTCAGTTCAGTTCAGGCAGGCGTGCAGTGCAGAGCAACTCTGCAACAAAAAGCGCAGTGTGTTATTTGGCTTGTGAAAACTGAGTCAGTTATAACAGTGCAACGTAAGTTTAGACGTCAGTATGGTGGTGAAACCACCTACAGCAAAAACTATCCGCCATTGGCTAAAGTATTTCAAGGAAAGAAGTCTTTCAAGTGGAATATCGTCTCGACGTGTGCAGGGCCACAAATGGATCCCACGTTGAAGTTTACCAACATTAAACAAAACTTGAAGGAATTCTCTTTCATGATATGTACTCATTATACTCACATATAATGAAGAAACGTGGGCACCACGAGTCCGAAAGAGAACCAAAAACCTTCTAGCTATAGTGAAGACCAAAAAAATGGGCTATATGGAATGAAAGTTCGATTACACGACTACACCACCGACCTGACAATCTTGAAAGGTATCGTCCTCACATATAATGAAGAAAGGTGGGCATCAAGAAAAAAAAGAGAAACAAAAAGCTCCTAGTTATAATGAAGAGCAGAGAAAATGGGCTAGATGGAATGAAAGCTGGATTACACGACTATACCATCGACCCAACTATCTTGCATTGTGTTGTGCATGCGTGTAGTAGAGGAGTATGGACATCATGAATTTCAAAAGAGCAACGGAACGCTTGTGGAAGCATAGAAAATGTAGTTCTCGTGGAAAGGAGAGAAAATAGGCTAGATGGAGTAATGAAATATAGAGATTCAATTTATAACAAAAACATGAAGACAGACAAAAATACTATAGTTGTTAAAAGAAAAAAAATATTTGAACAATATTTGCAAATAAATAATGATGTGTTATGTATTATAATGTATTATAGAAGGTAAAAGAGGATATGGACAATATAATTGCCGAATAATTATAAGAAAGTGCTTCGTCTTGGAACGAAGATACTAGCAGGAGACCGTACTGCATGGAAGTTTTCTCAATAAATGACTGATCACCACATCACTTTCGTAAAGAAAAGGTTATTGTTACACATTGCATACATGAATAATAATTTGTATGAGACTTTCATTTGTATTTTATTCAACACATCGCCTTCTAGATATTAATTTATTGTGTCCTATAGCCAATACAATAATAATAATAATAATAATAATAATAATAATAATAATAATTATTATTATTATTATTATTATTATTATTATTATTATTATTATTATTATTATTATTATTATAAACTCCTTATGGAAGTTATATACTTGTTCGTAACTAGATACCTCAATGTTCCTAAGTAAATGCAAGTGTACAACGACATACAACGGTAGCATCTTTGAAAATTGAATTTTATAAGCGATGCTGATTCATTTGTATCTACTTTACTCAACAGGGCATAAAGATTATGGCTATTAATACTACGTTTTCTGGACAAAATTCAACTTAAACTGCTAAAAAAAAAAAAAAAAAAAAAAAAAAAAAAGTGTTATCCACTTTGTTTGGTAATTCATCGGGAGGGGAATATATGAACCTTAACGATAGCGAGCAAAGGCAGGCTACTATCGCAGAGGGTTAGGTTACCAAAGCCATTGACATGAATGCTATTTACAAATAATTGTACTTAAAATTCCCTAGTTTGTTACCTATTTTTTATGTTTTTTCCTCCATACTTGCTTTTGCACTTTCTTCAATTCATCTCCTGTGCTCGATTTAACTTATTTTCGCGTTAAAACATGAATTTCCTCATTACTTGTCAGTAGCATCAAATATTCGTTACAGTTATCACATTTCTTGCGGCCTCTCTGTTGTAGTTCATACTTTACATAGTTTGGGTTCTCGGCGTACTTTCAAGATTGGTCAAGGTAAGAGAGTGTTTAAAAACAAGGACATACAATACCTTCATCCTTGACAATGTTCAGTTATCTTATTACGGAAAACCAGGTTTGAGACGAGAACACAAATCTGAGCGAGTGGAAACTTAGGTGGGTGACCGACTGAAGCGCCAGCTGTCAATGCAGAACAAATAACCAAACAGAATGAAGATTACTGATTACTGCAACTATTATTGCATATAAATACGTTAAAAATTAGTAATAATAATAATAATAAGCTCTATTCATGAAACTAAAATATTTTAACTAAAAGTCATTTTCTGATCCATTTATTACTTATTAAAGTGTGTGCTGGAAAGTAGTATTTCCTCTACTGCTAATTAACAACACGAAAAAAACTTTATGCACAGTAAAACAAATAAAACAAATTTTCAAACATTTATTTCGTTTATATGTTCAATAAGGGAAAAAAAACAACGCTACTTGTATTTGCTTTTCTGCTTTTTTTGTCATAGCCTATACAAATAGGACATACGCTCCGCTACATGAGTTGTTTGGAAACAGCACGAGTGATCGAATTGACAAAATTTTAACGTCTAGCCACAAGTAATATTGTGTCACCATTACAAAGAGGCAAATAATAATAATAATAATAGTAATAATAATAATAATAATAATAATAATAATAATAATAATAATAATAATAATAATAATAACACTGCTCTACAATGATTTTGCTGTTTGGAAACTATTAAGGTTTTCTTAATGTTTTTGACCTGAGAAATCCAAAAAATGTAGTTAGTTTTGCTCTATCACGTACAGTTTTCTTAAAATACAGGGGAGGGGAAGAGGAAAATAACCGTATAAATGTATATTTCGGAAGAAGCAATGATTATAATTACAAATATAAAAATATACTTTCGATGCCATAGCCTTCTGATTATATTTGAATTTGTAATAAAAGACGTGCAGTTACTTATTCTGCTAACATTGAAAAAATATGTACTGTATCTGGTAGCACTGAATGATATCACAATGCGTTACACGTCGGGAACGCAATAACAGCGCTGTGTAAGCTGTGATTGCGAGAACTATAATCCAGAGGAATGAAGGCTATTCATTGATTCCAACAAGAGAAGTTTGAACGGTCTGCTTCTTCACAACAGCAACCAACAACCCTCTGTATACCCTTTATTCATTCTGTACATGTAAAGAAGATTTACGAAAATATGGAAATGTTTCTTAAAAAATAAAATAGGAGGATCATCATTGGTTATTGTCCTGCGATCTGAAGGTGATATGTATGCTTCTTGGACAGCAGTAAGGGTACACCAAATATCCATGCCACATTTTGCGAATGGAACAGCAGAGCACGCAATAAACACTGGACTCAAATTGATTGTCAGCGAAAGCCGCAATATAGGAAGTAAAAATTTGAAAAACAACTGCCTCGTTGACCCTTCACAAGTCATATTACCACATTTGCATATTAAACTGGGCCTAATGAAACAATTTGTCAAAGCTCTGAATAAAGATGATCAATGCTTCCAGTATCTAGTGACAAAATTCCCACAACTTTCAAGTGCTAAGTTAAAAGATTCATTGGTCCTCAGATCAGAAAGTTGTTTAAGGACTAAGACTTTGAACATTGTATGAGAAGTGTTGAAAAGTAAGCATCTAGTGCATTTGGGAACGTGTGTCATAATTTTCTCTGGAATAACAAAGACGAAAATTACAAGTACATTATGTCTAATATGCTCCAAAAGTTTAAAAGCTTAGGGTACAAAATGAGTCTTAAGATTTATTTTTTGTATTCACATTTAGACAGCTTTCCTTCTAACTTCGATGATTAAAGTGAAGAACATTATGAAAGATTTCACCAGGACATCAAAGCAATGAATTCCATTATCAGGGACGTTGGAGAACAACAATGTTGGCGGATTACTGTTGGAATGTTGGTACGTGAAGATTCACAAACTACTCACAAAAAGAAGTTTAGTTTTAGGAGCTTCCAAGTGAAAAAACAGAGAAAAATTAGGTAAGTTGTTTATCAATGACCTTTAGCGACGTAAATATGCTAGTTGTCGCCTGGGGCAAAAACGCTCCTTAGCGCCCCCTGACCAACCAAACCAAAACGCTCAACCAAATATTTGCCCAATTTTTGCAATCCCAATCCGGCGCCCGGGGCACAAGCCCCATTTGACCCCCTTGGTTACGCCACTGATGACCTTAATTATTTAGAATATCGATGTTCAGATTAGTTCTGACGCAAAATAATGTTCCTTTGTTAGAAATATGTAGTCATAAAGTTACTCTATATTAGCAGCATTGCTATGTAAATAGCACAATTTACGCAATCATGTTTTACTATTTGTGAGAGAACCTGGCCTGATGGAGGTAAACTAATTTCATTTTCGTAATTAGCAACCTCAAATTATATAAAATCAGGTGCCAAATCAAAAATAGCTTTCAAAAAGTTTCATTTTGTAGAGCAGTGATAATAATAATAATAATAATAATAATAATAATAATAATAATAATAATTATTATTATTATTATTATTATTATTATTATTATTATTATTATTATTATTATTATTATTATTATTATATAGATACACTGTGCTAATTAAGAATGTGTATATTTTTACATAACCTGTTCCAGTAGTAGAAATGCCATTTTGTCAGTAGAGATAACGTCAGTTTTGAAGTTGAACTATAGTTTCAAAGCAAAACTGCAGACTCTTACGAACGAGCTTACGAACAGTGAAGAACCGCTAGCAAATATGTGTCGGTAGGCACGAAGACTACCTGGAGTAGGGCTAATACCATCATGGTGTCAGAGTTGTCACGAAAGGATTTCTTCTAGGTGACTGTACGAACATTTTGATACCTCCTCGTATGAATATATATTCATTTTTACAAATTCAATTTCTTCCACCTTTAAAGTGTGTAAACAATAGAGTGTATTTGTCACTTCTTTGCGTCACAACAACAATTTTTTTTTTAAACTTGTATCGCACTGCAGTTTGCCAAATGAAAATAAATGAAAAATTGTATCACAAAATGCAATACGTGCATCTATGATAATAGTTTATAATCGAAATGAGTATTTTAAAGACAAAAAACAAAATTATATTAATATTTATTCGTAACAGAACGGTTCTCTTCTTGTCTCACATAAGTTTCGGTGATAAATGTCATCTCGAGAAACCAACGTTAAAATTAGGTGCCCTTTAGGCTCTAAATACCCCACTATGGACTGCATATTATACTAATAAAGACAAGTCGTAAAATTGTAAACAATGAGATGATATGCTTTTTGACATTTTAATTGATCTGGAAATAAAATTCGTCATTGGACGTTCTAGAAGTAGGGACTCAGTTTAGTTTTGCGCAGCATTGGTTCAGAAATATTCTTTTTGGTATTCCTTCTTTCTTGTTTTTCACTGAAACTGCGAAAGAAATTACTGCTCGGTTTTGAATGTTTAAAACTGAAATAAACAAACTCGATACGAGTATCATTTGGCTACGATATTAGCTAGTGAACGTATGTGTGAAATTAAGTTACTTTATATTTCATGAAAATTGAGGTTCACTTTTCCTGATTATGTGATTCCCATTATCCATTTCCAAATCGACAATACGAATTCTTGTTTCGTATGTCCTCGATCCTCAGAGGAACGTTAAATTCCAATGCAACCAACAAAATTATTATTTCTATGCGAGTGCCGCTACATCACTGGAAACTTGTCTGGTCATTGTAACAAGAAACTTCAGACCGCCACAACTTCTAGCAGTGTTATAAGCGGAAAAGAGAAGAATTTATGTAACGATAAAGAAGTTTCCCACTTTTCTCACATAGGGGAACCCAGAAAAACGTACACGGTGTTTGCCCGCCACAATGCACTCTAGGCGCGAGCTGGAATTAAACCAAAAACCCCACGCACCAGAGTGAACGCTCTATCACTGAGCTACCGCGGAATCACCCAAAAAATGAATAACGTTTTAGAACCAAGACCAAATATTTTTACATTAATAAGACTTAGAAATGGAGGGAAGGTATTATAAGGAGAGTGTATTTGTATTCATGAGAGATTGTGTTTTCATATGTTCATATAGCACATAACTATAAGAAAAACTAGTGGTTAAAAACACTCACATATATCTATAATTGTCATTAATAATCTTGGTCATACAGTCTGGTGATTTCAAAAGGGTCAAAGATGAACATACTTAAATTATTTAGATTGTAAAATAAATACATTACTTTATTAAATTTTCCGTAACGTTCTTAAGCTGAAAGAAATAATTCGGCCAGATGTTTACTTTCGCCTTCTATGGTTGGAAGCTTTTTTCACTTGGAATAATTAATTATCTTCAAACAGGAGCGCAATCACGTGGGGTTTCATCGGGTCGAGCCCCGCTCCCCCCCAAAAAAAATTTGTAACTAAGCATATATTTGTTTGTATACTTTCTTAATACAACTATACTTGTTTAAGAGAGAAATGGTTGATGTAGCCTTATGATTTGATCTTACACTTCTGCACTCTTTCTGTTATATTACACTATGAAACAAATTTTAACTTTTGGTTTGTCCTTGGGTTCTCATGGTTATTTTCCGATTCATATAGTCTGCCCATGACCGAAAATGGTAATTCTTTTCCTGAAACTTTGGTTATTAAAGACAGCCTTAAAATCATGCTATTTTAAAGGAAAAAATGCCGCCTTTTAGTTACAAACACATAATTCTATTGTATTTTGTACAAAATAAATTATTTGTACCTTGTTGTATTAGGAAATAAACAGGCTTTTAATTGGTGTATATTATCTTCCAAATTTTACACAAGGTGGAAACTAGAGCTGAATGATTTGTGAAAATTGCGTTATTTTTTCCAAAATTGTCATTTAAATTTTTGGTATACTGGCAACCCTGATGTTTTGTAAGATTAGTCGGCGTCGCCTAATCGTCTTTTTGAAGTCGACTAATGGCTCAAATTTCACATTTAGGGTACCGATGGTAAAATTTGTTCGTAGTAGCAAACCATTCTTGCACTAATGTGTGTTGGTGGCCATGCTATCCCAGAGGCAAAGATAGCAAAGGAGCTTTATAAAACCTCCCTGCAGACCTTTTAGGATTGCGATAACTTTAGTCTCCGATCACCTTCCATCCACACTTGTTATAAGACAAGGCCTGCAGTACTGTGTTTACGTTGTTGTACTCATCCTTGAGATGAATAGAGGGAGCCAACGGAAGAAACGGATACTTATTCCCATTCTGAAGCAGGGCAGTTTTGATTTTAAAGAAACTGCCAATGAACATGTTTCACTTGTTAGGGTTACAGTCGATTTCAATGTATTCTAACTTCTCGGCTATAATTATTACAGAACCACAATACATCTTGTACAGAGAAAAAAACGTGAAAAAAGGCTAGTGGTGTGACCTCTGAAGTGACATATTTACCGACTCATGTAATTAATACACTGTTTCAGCCTAGAAGTTACAAGTTTGCAGTTGAGCTTAATGAGTTCTATATCTCTGATCAAATCATTCATATCATGCTGATTGGGATCATACTGTTTTGTCTTCGGATCATCACCTTTGTAATCAACATTTTGTGTACCTTCATCATTCTTTGAGGATTCCTGTCCTTCTGATGTTTTCTGTCACTCAGACGAAGAGGGTACAGTTTACTGAGAACTGTATGAAATGGGAGCCATGGATGAAGGATATATCTATAACTTCCGGTGCATTTTTGCCATACCGGCGTTTTATTCGGTTTTCCATACAGAAATAGCAATTAGTAGGACCTATTGTGGGTTGTGGGTTGTGGGTTGTCGCCAAATTCGTAGTATTATAAATCTTAGTTCTCTCAAATTAGTTGTTCTCTCTGTACAATTGTGTCAAAATAGAAGAAACATTATATAAAATAACGTACAAATTATATTTCTAAAGTAAAGGAAATAAACTTTAGAGAAAACAACTATATAAACAATGCAAAGAATGTAGTAATATAGGAGACAACCTTTATTTTAATAGAGTCATTTAATTAGAGATGCAAGGGCTCGGAAAAAAACCGACTTTTTTGGAAAAAAAACTCGGTTTTTTCTGCTTCGCTTTTTTGCTTGGGAAATTTTGGGCTTTTTTTCAAACTTCTGCTTTAAATTGATAAAGCAGACTTTGCTTCGCTTCTCTATAACATAAAAAGTCATTTAATTAGTGGTTGATGCTGATAATAATATAAAAAACTCGAAAATAAACCATGAATTTCGAAAAGATATTTTAAACAATTTTACTTCAACACTTTTACATTATGAATTCCAAAGGATTAACCAATGTATATAATAAAAAAAATTAACCTCCTATATACAAAAGTAAGCAGAGTTGGCAAAAATCATGGTTGATTCTGAAAATGCCAAAAACCTGTTTTTTGGGGGCAGTTTAAACCAGGATTTTTTGGGGTTTAAACCAGGTTTTTTTAATTTAGATATTTTGCTTTATGTACTTATATTACATATTCACAGAAATAAGTTTGTTTCGCCTTGGTGTCATTATGCAACAACGGGGTTATGCTGGAAGAGGTCCCATAAGCTTAAAGAAGTCCGGTCAGCAAATTTCTTAAATTGAGAAACTCCCGCCCTAACCATCGGGAAAATCCCGTCATTATTTTAAATGTAAAACAATAACGGGAAAATCCTGTTATTGCTTTCCATGTAAAATTTAAAGGTCAACGTATTATAATCAGTACGCTAAATTGAGGTATTAAATTACAAATTTAGTATGTAGATATTGAAAGTCCAATCCAAGCTAATGTACGTAGGCAATCGATAAATTTTACCAATTTCAATCAATATATTTAAGCAACCTTGGCTTCTTTATAAAACAACAGGCATGCAGAAATATATAATTTGGTTTCGTTTCGTATGTTTAGGCTTAACATCCTTACGTAATACCGAGGTTATTAAGGAGAAGACTTTCGCTTAAAGTGACATCCGAACCGCTATTTGGTTTACACATGAAAGTGGGGTTGTGGTTCGACTGAGAATTGAACATGGGACACCTTGATTAAAAGGTGAAAAGGAAATAAGACTAATGCAGATGGTCTGACATCTGGAAACGTCACCATGAAGTTAACACGATTCGCATTTTTGTTCTTTTTATTATTATTATTATTTTTTTGTTTGGTTTAAACCAGTTATTAAAAAAAAAGCTGGTGTAAACGAGCCAACCCTAAAAGTAAAAACTTCTTTTAAAAAAATATACAAATAACTAGCAAAATTGTATGTAGTATTTTTACTTCAAAATATTCCATACCCTCTTTTTGAAACAAAATAAAATTAAAATAAAACATAAGAGAAATACTTAGGTTTATATGATACAATTAAAGGCTGCACATCTGGATCTTTTGGTTCTGTATATTCTTGAAATTTTACAGTTAAGTTTTTTTTTATAACCACCACCAAAGGCGCCCATCAGGGGGGCAAGGGGGGCGCTCGCCCCTAGAGGAAAATGTACTTCAGAATATCGAAAATCCAATAGAATTTTTACATTAGTTACAGCAAAATTTGAAACTATTTTTGAAACGTCGTTTATACTTGCCCCCCCCCTTGGAAACCACAACATGGGCGACCTTGACCACAATCACGGTTTACCCAGTCCTCAAGTTTTCTGAATTTTTAACAAGAGGGATTCAACATATTACGGAACTCCCCCCCAAAAAAGGGCTACGGAACAGGGGCGTCATTTAGTGAGGGCAGGAGGGGGCAATGTCCCCCAAAGAGTTTAAGAAATACATATACTTTAATCGGTTGGCTACTAATATACTAGTACAAAACGTGAAAGTCTTATGTCGGTGGTGCTCTTGCCCTTCCCAAGCGAAGTCTGAAATGACGCTCCTGCTACGGAATATATTTAAGTTAAATACAACTGCACAACAAACATGACTGAGTGGTTGGCTTTTGCGCTTCTATCGGGAAGTCCAGGATTCAACCCTGTATTCGACCATTCTGACAAAGCTTTCCTTCATTCCATCTGTGAATGTAGAAATAGTGCGTGTACTGGCCGACTAGGAGTGTAGGAGTTGGCCGACTTCCTTTCTTATTGTTTTTAAATCGTTATTATTACTAATTACCAGCAGTGACGGTTTTGCGAATGTTAGGGGGTCGGTCTTCCGAACTGAAGCCTGTTCCCCAAAGTTGCGGAATGGCTAAAACAAATGATATATCTATTAGTTATGCCTTTACTCATAAACTTTAAGCTCCCGTCAAATAAAAATCACGAATGTTTAGAAAAACTAAACATTAGTAGTAAGAAAACCCCTCCCAAAATACTTTTCTAAATTCGCCACTGATTCTCAGTATAAAATAATTTTCAAGGTTGTATCCGGAAAATTATTGCTAAACATATAAACGAAACGAAATATTAGTTATGCCTGTACTCATAAACTTCAAGCACCTCCCAAATAAAATTAGGACATTTTAGAAAACGAAACAATCAGAGAAACCCCTCCCAAAGTACTTTTCTAAATCCGCTACTGATTATTTGTATAAATTGGTATTCAAGGTTGTATCCGGAAAATTATTGCTAAATCATTGCACAACTACAATATAACAGAAATGTGGAAGTTCGGTTTGACGGACATATTGAAAAATGTATGCTTTGACGGATATATAGAAAAACGTAAGTTTAACTTTTGTGCTAGAGTACTAAGCTCTTAGAAATGAAACACGGATGACAAACTAAAATGATCTAGAGAAGAAAAAAATGTCTATAACTCAAAAGTTAAAATAAAGTTAAATAGCCTGTACCTCAAATACTACATTCTTCATGTTAGCTTTAATTCGTAAAACATGTGCTCCATCCATCTTGATGGTGAATTACAGAGCTAAATATGGCATTTAGGTCACGGAATTCTTATCTAACTATAGAATATACTATAAGAAAGCTATTTGGATAGAAAAATCATGAAAATGAAAAAAGCCAAAATTTCCAAAATTCTCGTTTTTTCCCCAAAAAAAGCCGGCTTTTTATGTGAAAAAAAAAACATCGATTCAAAAAAGCCGGCTTTTTTGCATCTCTACATTTAATGGTTACCTTCCGGGGTTCTTCTGAAGTATTCACGCAATACATGAGTGACTATGGTTTGTCCATATCACTAACAGACATTATAAAATATGGCTTGCTAGCCTCACACATCTTAGAACATGATTGTTATGTGAAATGGTTTCCCCTGCATTTTATGGAGTCGCCACAAGCGTGGCGAAATGAATTAGGAGAATGCTTCAACTTTGATGTTCTCTCTGAAATAGAGGACATAACTACATTTGGTCATCTGATACTTTCCTTGTACCTTGAACATGTACATACTTGCATATAATTTCGAAAATTCTCCAATGAAAAAATAAGAAACAGAGTTCACCATACATCTGTCATACGAAATATTAACAATCATAGAAATCGGATAGTTCGAAAGGTTGGAAACACTGTTATATATACATTTTGTTACTAGTAAACCTACTGTGGAACAGATCTAGGTTTCCAACGTGATTTTCAAAAGCTTCAACAGATTAAACTAGCATTTCTTTCAGTCCAGAGGATACCCCATGGGCACATGTCATCCACTTCCATCCGTGCCAAAAACCGAAGTGCAAACTCAAGTAGTTGCGGCAGATCTTGGGGTTTCAGTTGCTATACTGTGTGAATTCTGTAAGGATATCAGTGTGAATTGACCCTAAGAACTTTCTTTACTGTTGACCATGGGATATCCAACTCCCGTGACACCGTTCGAGCACTGGTAGTAGAATATGGAACACGTGCTGCGTGGTCCACAACAACCACAGCTACCTTGTCAACAACCTCTGTTGGAATTGGGCGTCTTCCTCTTCCTGGAGTCACAAGCAACTCATCCCGTGTCTCGAATTTCAGTACCAACTTCTTTATGCCATTTCTTGATAGCGTTCCTCTTATAATTCCAGACGCCGATATTCTCTCAATGCTGTACTGTAATTGGTCCCATTCTGATAGACTAATTTTGCTAACAGTGCACTGCCTCTCTTACCAATAGCAATGCTGCTCCTCTCGCGATCGTGTGTATGAAATGTCAGCTCGTGTGTGTTAAGGTCAGTAAAACGCCACATTTTCTCCTGATGGCGGAAAGCTGAACTAATATTTTTTCCAACGTAACTGGCTTCTGTACGATCTCATTAGCATATTTACCAAATTTCAGTGTAATACGTTGATTACAGCCAATGCTCGACAGCCATGAATAGCGCCACTGAAATTGTAACCACCTTGTATTATGAACTTAAAATATATTACTTATTTATACATTTCAAATAGGAATTCAATTGACATTGAACATGTTTCATTATGGGAGACTAGTAGCCATTGTTTGTAATTTAATCAGTGGAGAGGCTAGACTTATTAATTCTTATAGACTGGCTTCTAGTAGATTCTGGATACATATATAAACAAAGAAAAAACTCGCGATATTCATTCCATGTCATCTTAGGAACAAAGACTGAAAAGTTAGTGCAAGAACACTACACGAAAGGAACACGACATTAAAAAAATAATACGTAATCAAGTCGTAGCTAAAACGAATTTTTAATATAACTAAATTAAACTATTAACAATAGCTAAAATCATCGGTGGTCACAACGGATGAAGGGAGGCTCATCTCCCTATTAGACTTTTGAAAGGGGCTTAATCGTCTAGATATCCGTCAAGACATATTAGATTTGCTTACTCACCCACTAAACAAATTAATATATTTACTATACTTAATAAAATAGAAAATAAGCGAAGTAGATAACTGTTGGAATTTGGCCTGTTAGAATATAAGGATCTTCGACTGGGTTGTGCAACATGCATGAATAATAATTGTTGTACATAAAGTTTTATGTGAATCAGAGTGTGTATATTCACGACTTCCCTTGTTGTCGGACTTTTGCCCCTCCTCCCTTGCAAAAATTGTGCGAGCATGTCTGGCTAAAATTGACTATTAGTCTATAGAAGAAAAGGATTTTTTAATGAGCCTCCTCAACAGTAAACTATAGAATTATCATATTTCTATTATAGAATTGTTATATTTCTCCACTATAAATATAGGACGGGTATTAAGAAAGAACTGAAAGCATACTTCTTAAAATACATGCAATGCATAAACTGTTTTAGCCATGTAAACTTCTTTAACAGTATTTTAAATGCCTAACAATTTTGATTAATATAGGTGCTTTATAAACTTCATAGGTCCATTTAAGACCAATTAATAATTAACAAATTTAACTTCATTAGTATATTTATATGATGATTTGACATTTCCCAGCAGTTGTCTTGTAATATTTTCCTGTATATGAGAATGTTTAGCAACTCTATTCATACATCATTGTTAACTTTGCAGCGACGAATTGAACTGCTAGTTTAGTAAAGTCTTGAACCACTATAATAGTATTCTTGTTCTATTGACCTTATAGTTTCTGAATAAACTTGTTGTTTCCATTTTCTCTCTCTGAAAAGCTTTTGAAAGATTAATATAATAGTTTGCTTTACTTTAGAGTGCTTATTCATTTAAAATCATCCTAGCATATTATTGCAATGAATAAAGATGTTTCAAAGTTTGTTTTGTGTAGATATTATGTAACTTTGCAAGTTACAAAGACTAAAAGTTCCTATTACAATATAGTGAGAGTTTTAATATGATCCCTCAAAACTTTGGCCGATGAATCAAAAAAGAAAGAGGTCCAGCTGAAGCTAAACGAAACTGAAGGATAGAAAACAATGACCAACAGCCTAACAAGGTAGGGTCCAATAATTTGTCGCTCAAATCTAATTGCCACATTCCACATCTAATAGAGAATCATGAGAAATGAAAATGAGCAAAATTTAAGATACTATGAAACACAAGAATACGACCTACGGTGCTTCAACATTTGAATATCGAATGTATCATGGAAATATATATGTTTTAAGTAAATATCTTGGAAATCGCTAAATCTATCAAAACAAAAGGTGCACAGTATAATGAGAACAAAATGCCATATCGAAAACCACAAACAGTGTTGCCATAGATGAGATAATGTTGCCAACTCAGCATAAAAGGCCTTTTTTGAAACAGCACCATATACAAATGTGCACATATTTAAAGTGCACTATATTCACTAAACGTAACGGTGAAGTGTAGTGGTACAGTGTTACACACCGTTGGAGTTACGTGTACTAAAAATGTACGACGGAGAAATTTTATATGTGGCAACAAAGGAAGGAATCCGGTCCATATTATGAATTTAATTCAAATGCAGAAGAACACCGATAGTATAACATAGCAAAATGTCAGCAGTATCACAAAAGATTGATTCATTTGAAAAACGAAATGAGTGATGCCATTTTTTACGTCTGTGTCAGCTCCGAAGCTACATAGGACAGATCTACAGCTTAAGGTGGGATCCGAACCTCTATGAAAGATGAAAGGCAACAATGAAATGCATGGTGAAAAGTACAACAAAAACCTCCATGTCCGAAGCGCGATTTTAACCCGCGATCCCTAATAACCGATTGTAACCCGCGTTTTCTAGACCACACGACTATCCGGACCAATTAAAAACGAAATAAGATATCATCATTTGCATTATATTAGATTTTTAGCAGAATTGCTCGCAGGACTTTTCCAAGAGGTTGAGAACAAAAAGTCAATATGAAATTAAATAAATCAGTTTTACGTCCCATGATTATGCCGTATAGAATAGAGGAGACAGCGATGATTAGAATGAATAAAAATGTGAGAAAACTGGACAACCAGGGAAAAAAACCCACACGGGGTGAATCTACCACACGATCCATTTGGCGCGAACCCACACATAAGCAAAGACACAAATATATACACCTTGATACATATAATACTTTATGTGAAACAATTAATATTGACGCAAATTGTATAACTTTATTTAGTAGCGTAAATATATTAAATACTGTAGTGGGTGAGTAAGGAAATATCTAATATGTTTTGACATGCATTTCGAAGACCCAAACCTCTTTAGAATATCCAGGGAAGGGCAATTGGCCCCTTGTTCCTCGATGCGGATGCCCATGGGTTTAATGATGAAAAATATTTTAAATTACCTTCAGTCTTGATTCCTCACATTGCTATCTAGAAAAAAATATGACCCTCAATCCCTCCGAGTCTCCTATTACGAGATAAAATACAAACTACTTGCATAAATATGCTTTCCAATGGTGAAAGAATTTTTAAAATTGGTTCATTAGTTGCTCGGATTGTTTCCTAAATAAGAAAACAAAACACGGGCTCAGTGTTCTTGCTGCACCCTACGTCGGGATAAAATACCTACGTATACGTAGTTAAAAATACAGAGTATACGTAGTTTATCGCCATCTGCAATTTTAAGTGCGGTACACTTCCAAATCGTAAAAGAATTTTCCAATGTGCTTCAACCGTTTCTGACGAGTTATTTGGTTTGGAACTCGCAACACAAAGTTGATCAAGTAGCTTTGGTCGTTCATTCCGGCGTGTTTCTCGTTCATGGTGTAGCTATCGTTGGAATATCGACATTGTTTTGTCTTTTTGATTTGCTCAGGTACTGGTATTCATATTTAATTTTTTTCTCTTATCCCGTAATTTCGTTCAAGAATAGAGAGAAAATGTTCTGAACAACCGATATGAGTTTTCTGCATACTTCATTGACAAGCTATTTTACGTATTACTCTACTATCCCACTAGCTGCAAGCTGTCTTCAATGGCGGTACCTAGAGATGGTAAATGAAGTTTGCAACTCACGTATTTCGATACTACTTTCCATAATTTACTTTATATATGTATATATATATATATATATATATATATATATATATATATATATATATATATATATATATATATATATATATTGATCAATATTTAGCATACTCCTGTTAGGATACTGCAGGAAAATTCTATCATAGTTTTATGACATAAAAAAGACGATAGAATGTAAAACTGTTAACTGTATACTCTCTCTATGCTTGAGTGTTGAATGGAGTTGGAGATTATTTAGTTCGACGATACATACAGGAACATTAAAATTTTCCATTTTCCTTGGTGTTTCTAAGACAAATTTCTTAGAATCGATATTAGATTCACAGGGTTTCTTATCTGAATCTATAAAAAGCTTCCTTTTTACTGTGTGTGTCCTTTCTTGTAAGGGAAGGTCCCACAAGTTGTCGCTCAAATCTGATTGCCACATAGCATATATGGTAGAGCATAATGAGAAATGAAAATGAGCAAAATTTAAGGTGCTATGAACCAAAAGGTGATATGGGCCTATGGGGTTTCAACATTTAAATATAAAAAAAAAAAATATCATGGAATTATGTATGTTTAAAGTAATATGGAAACTGTTAAAGCAATAAAATCGAAAGATGTACAATATAATGAGAACAAAATTATTTATCGAAAACCACAAACACTGTTGCCATAGATGAGGCAGTGCTGCTAACTTAGCATAAAAGTATTTTGTTTGAAATAGCACCATATACAAATGTGCATAGATTTAAAATGCACTATTATCACTAAACATAACAATGAATTGTAGTGGTATAGAGTTGCACACTGTTGGAGCTACGTGTGCTGAAAATGTACAATGGAGAAGTCTGATATGTGGCAACAGAGGGTAATAAAGGAATGCATTGAAAAAAAGTGAGGGATTACACTTCAGTAGCTCCGGTGAATAAGGAGACAACTCGCGAAAACAAAATGTTACACGCGAGGAAAGAAACCCGAGTTTTCTAATTCTGTAAACTGCTTTTCCGGATTATCTTATCCAGATTAGGTATGCAGAGGAAGGGCTGGGTCGATTTTTTTAAAAGTCTTTAGAAATTAGAATACTAATTTAATGGACATAGTGATTGCGTGTATTTTCACTGGGATATGGACGGAGAGCGACTGAAGTGTCTACTATTTTATTTCTACGATGAATTTGTTATATAGGTTTCATGATAATTTTATTGGTTATATCACTTCACTTAGGGACTAGTATATGCTAGGAACTAGTAGGAACTAGTAGCAACTAGTCAAGACTTCACTTAGGAACTAGTATGTGCCCTATTCAAATACCCATATTTCTGAATCTTGCGGTATTTCCTCAACAATTTTTATAGAGGTAGTTGGTGAGTACTTCAAATTATATGCTCGTAGTCAAACTCCCTCACTACAATTGTTGCGTTAGTACTGCAGGATTCTGAAACGTGTATTATTGGATAGCGCACATATTAGTTCCTAAGTGAAGTCTTGGCCCGACTACCATAAATTCCATAATATTGGAGCTATGGACCATTTTTAAAATTCATTTTTTCATGTTTTCGGCAGTCTGTAACTCCGAAAGAAAGCGTTAAGTCTATACTTTTTGTCTTACCTTGGTGCCAGGAATCACCTCCCATACGTTGTCGGTGTTGTTTTGAAGCACCCTGTATATATAAAAATAATAGGGACTCATGATCTTGAATCCACCTTGATTAGATTCTATTTACGCTACTGTATGTGTATTGTATAGTTCAAAATCTCGGTTCATCCTGGAGACAACTACGTAGGAATCAAAAACCTAGTCATTTTTAAGACTTTGTAAAAGAAACGGTTAAGATGACGTTGTTCTTTATCATAAATACATTTTCAGTAACAATATATGCACCGAAATCTGGGGGCTCAAACTGCTAGAGCCCCGAATTATCTCGTTGAGAAGGCTGAGTCCCTCCAATGTTTCAGTGCCATTTTCGTCTTCTTATTTTTTCAAAACAATTTTCTTGAGTAACTATTAAAAATGACTGTTCAAATTAACTTCCATTTTGGGAGTACAAATTACTTTTTTAAAATAATATTAGCGCCTTCAAACAAATATTTTCTTTCTTTCAGAATGCTTATTCAGAAGAAGACAAATTGTTCTTGCATTCTTTTCTCTGCTCCTAGCGTCAAGTGTTTGTTGGTGAGCATGGTCGTTGATCTCAATTTATTAGTAGCTAAGTTATAACAGCTTCTTTGTTTCTCGCTCCGAAAGATGTTCAATATTTCTTGTTTCAGCGTTTTGCTTATTAATAGTCTTGAAGAGAATAATATTGTTGTGATAATATGTTGCTGCTTCAATTTTCTGAAGGAGAATTATGAATTTTAGTGAAGTGTCTTATTTTTTGAAATCTAAAACTGAACATTGTTAACTGGGTAAATTTGAAAAATGGATCATTTCAAGAACGAAAAGCGAGCTGAGTGAGTCTATGCCACTGCTTAAACTGCATTATAACACAGTGATTTCAACCTGATATCAAATCCCATCTTGAGAGACAAATTTTTTTCATCTTAATTTCCCACGTTGTACTACTACTACTACTACTACTACTACTACCACCACTACTACTACTACTACTATTACTACTACTACTACTACTACTACTACTACTACTACTACTACTAATAATAATAATAATAATAATAATAATAATAATAATAATAATAATAATAATAATAATAAATGAAAGTTATACTATGTATAGCTATATCATGTGCAACTCTTTTGAATTTCTGGCTGAATTATCTATAAGTTTCGGTCTTACATGTTTATAAAATACATTGAGAATAACTATTTTCCTAAATCGAAAATGGGTATATTTTTTTCTCAGATATGCAGTGATTCCATGACATCTTTGTACTTCACCTTATACTGAGGCAAATGATGCTAGAAAAGTTTTATTCCCCACACATTTCGTTAAGGAACGTTGGGAACTTCTTTGATACGAAGTACCAGGTTATCATAAAATAAGTATCGCTGTTCAGGGAACTCTGGAGACGTAACCACTGGATAGAATAGGTGCATTTCGCCAGCCCCCCCACCTTGGAGTTTCGAAAAAAAAAACCTATGCCAATCGTTTGTGCTACGTTTGTGCCGGAATGTACCGCAAAAATTTTCGTTTGTACTACTTCCGGTACGAAGTTATAAGGGTTTTAAAGTGGGGAGCTAGAGAAACGGCAGCCTCCAAACTTGGAATTTCCAAACTAAACCTATGCCAATCCTTTGTGCTACGTTTTTGCCGGAATGTACCGCAAAAATTTTCGTTTGTACCACTTCCGGTACGAAGTTATAAGGGTTTTAAAGTGGGGGGCTGGAGAAACAGCAGCCTCCAAACTTGGAATTTCGAAACAAAACCTATGGCAATCGTTTGTGCTACGTTTGTGCCGGAATGTACCGCAAAAATTTTCGTTTGTACCACTTCCGGTACGAAGTTATAAGGGTTTTAAAGTGGGAGGGCTGGAGAAACTGCAGCCTCCCTACTTGGAATTTCGAAACAAAACCTATGCCAATCGTTTGTGCTATGTTTGTGTCGGAATGTACCGCAAAAATTTTCGTTTGTACTACTTCCGGTACGAAGTTATAATAGTTTTAAAGTGGGGGGCAAACTTCAGAAACATCAAATTCTATACAAATAGAGATAGAAACGTTGAGTTAACTGCAATCGTTAGTGCACTTAAAAGCACTAAGCACTAACGTTAGTGCTATCATATTTTGGGATTATTCAAGATTTTTGGGGGGGGGGCAACTTCAGAAATATCAAAATCTATACAAATAAAGGTAGAAACATAGTGTTAACGGCAATCATTAGTGCATCATTAGTGCATCATTAAACGCACTAAGCACTAACGTTAGTGCTACTATATTTTGAGATTTATTCAAAAAATTTGGTGGGGCGGTCAACTTCAGAAATATCAAATTCTACACAAATAGGGATGAAACATGGGGTTAATGGCAAACGTTAGTGCATCGTTAGTGCACTTAAACGTACTAAGCACTATCGTTGGTGCTACCATATTTTGGAATTCATTCAAGATTTTCGGTGAGATGGCCAACTTCAGTAATTTCAAATTCTATACAAATAGAGATAGGAACATAGAGTTAACGGCAATCGTTAGTGCATCGTTAGTGCACTTAAAATACTAAACACTGACGTTAGTGCTACAATATTTTGGGATTTATTCAAGATTTTAGATGGGGGCCAACTTCAGAAATATCAAATTCTATACAAATAGAGGTAGAAACATGCAGTTAAAGACAATCGTTATTGCATCGTTAGTGTACTTAAATGCACTAAGCATTAAGGTTAGCATTACCATATTTTGGGATTTAAAGAATGAGTCAGAAAAAACCTGGCCACTTTCCTCCCTCCATATTTTCTAGTATATAAGATGAACATTGGCAGCACTGTGCATAAGCAAGGGCAGACTGTCGATCTTACTCACGAATAGATTGTCAGTTGTGAAGTGTGCATACTGTGGTAAAGAACGATGAGTCAGTTAGAAAAACGAAAACTAATTGTGAACAAATACCTCGAAAATCCAGGTATGTCCTTAAATAAATTAAGCAAACTCGTAAAATACCCTCGGTCTACTGTGCAAAATGTAATTAAAAAGTACGCACAAGATTTAACTGTTGAAAGAAAACCTGGCTCAGGTAGAAAACCGGGGACTAGCCAACCGAAGCTGGAGAAAAGGGTTACTGCATTGCTGCGTCAAAATCCTTATTTATCGGAAAGAGCAGTTGCTGGTGTGGTCAAAGCGTCCCAATCTACAGTGCACAGATTTAAGCAAGGAAAAGTTTACGATCTTTCAAAGTCCAAAAGGTACCTAACCGAGACGAAAAGCAAAAAGTGACGGCAAAATCCAGAGCAAGAAAACTCTATGATCAGTACCTTACTCAATATGGATGTTGCATTATGGACGACGAAACCTATTGTGTCGCTGATTTCAGTCAAATTCCCGGAAAGGAGTAGTACGTGGCACTGAAGAGGGGAGATTTGCAGGATAAATTTAAACAACGGAAGGCATCCAAATATCCCAAACAATATTTGATTTGGCAAGCTATTTGTTCATGCGGTAAAAAAAGCAAAGCGTTCATCACAACAGGGACAATTAACGGCGAAATTTATACGAAGGAGTGTTTACAAAAACGCTTGTATCCATTTGTGATGTCATACAGTAACTCTGTTTTCTTTTGGCCAGATCTTGCTACCTCTCACTACTCTAAAGCAGCCACTGATTGTTATAAAGAAAAGGGTATCGTCGCAGTTCGAAGAGAGGCAAATTCACCAAATTGCCCTGAACTTAGGCCAATTGAAAAATATTGGGCCCACATTAAAAGAACATTGAAAACATCAAAAGGGAAGGCGGCTGACTTGAAAACTTTTCGTCGCAAGTGGACTGCAGCTGCCAATCAAATAACAGAAGAAGATGTGCGAACTCTTATGAAGCGGATTAAGAGTAATGTACGAGCATTTTTCCATAATTAGTTCTTTATAATATATTTTGTGTGTTTATTTTTTTAAACTTTATAGTCAACTAAAATATGCAAACGACCTTTCTTCTTTTCATTTCTTTACCTACTTTTTTGGTCAAAGTTACTGGCCAAGTTTTTTCTGACTCATTCTTTATTCAAGATTTTTGGTGGGGCCAACTTCAGAAATATCAAATTCCATACAAACATTTAGTGCTTTCTAGAAGCACTAACGATACACTAATGAATGGCATTAATTTTTTGTTAATGCTTGAAGTTGAAGCAAGTTTACCGTGCCCTCCAAAGATATTGTGCCTGTAGAACCTACACTAATGAAGTACTAACATTAGGGCTTGGTGCACTAAGAACCACTAACAATTGCACTAGAAGATATCATTAGTGCTTTTGAATATGGCGGAAATTTGGTGCAATTAAAAATTCCCAATAAATGTCTTATAGGAGTTTAGTGACATGTAATTGTCCATAACTACACTAATATTGAAGGACAAACGAAACTGTTAGTATTTTCTAGAAGCAGTAACGATGCACTAACGATTGCACTAGAATAGATCATTAGTACTCTTGAATTTGACGGAAATTTGATGCAATGAAAAATTTCCCATAAATTTATTATGTGTTTCGTTACATGTAATTGGCCATAACTAAACTAATATTGAAGTTCTAACTAAATTGTTAGTGTTTTCTAGAAGCACTACCAATGCACTAACGAATAGCACTAAGTTTTTAGTTAGTGCTTGAAGTGGGGGCGCTAAGTTCACTCTGGCCTCAAAAGGTATTTTAATTGTAGCACATTTACTAATGAATCACTAACTTTAGGTGTAGATGCGCTAAGAAGCACTAACAGTGCACTAACGATCGCTCTAGAAGAGATCATTAGTGATTTTGAATTTGGCGGAAATTTGATTCAATGAAAAATTTGCCTAAATTTCTTGTGAGTCTCGTGATATGTAATTGGCCATAACTACACTAATAGTGAAGCACTAACGAAATTGTTAGTGCTTTATAGAAGCACTAACGAATTGGACTTTTTTTCCGTTAGTGCTTAAAGTGTCGGTGCGAAATTCACGCTGACTTCTCCATAGTTTTTTTTACTTGTAACACCTACACTAATGAAGCACTAACGTTAGATGTTTGTGCTCTAAGAAGCAATTACGATGCACTTACAATAGCACTAACAGAGGTAATTAGTGCTTTTGAATGCGATGGGAATTTGATACAATGAATAATTCAACATGTGTTTCTTATGGGAGTTTTGAGACTTATAATTGGCCATTTCTACACTAATGGTGAAACACTAACGAAACTACTTGTATCTTCTAGAAGTACTAACAATGCACTAACGTATAAAACTATTTTTTTTTGTTTGTGCTTGTAGTGTGCGCTAAGTTCACGATAATTTCGAAAATTTTCTTTCCTTGTAACATTAGTGCTTCCTAGTGCACCAACACCTAAGTTTCGTGCTTCATTAGTGTAGGTGCTACAAGTAAGAAACCTTTGCGGGCCAGCGTGAACTTGGTTCCCACTTCAAGCAGTAATGAAAAATAAGTCCATTCGTTAATGTATCGTTAGCGCTTCTGCAAAACACTCATAGTTCCGTTAATGCTTAACTATTGATGTTGATATGGCCAATTATATGCCACAAAAATCCCATAAGAGATTTATGTGGAATTTTTCATTGCGTCAAATTTCCACCAAAATCAAAAGCACTAATGACCTCTTCTACTGAAATCGTTAGTGCTTCTTAGTGCATTAACACCTAACGTTAGTTCTTCATTAATGTAGGTCCTACAAGTAAAAAAAACCTTTGGAAGCTTTCATGAACTTGGCGCCCCACTTCAACCAATAACGAAAAAATTAGAGCCGTTTTCGTTACTGCTGCACTATTAGTGTAGTTATGGCCAGTTACATCTCAGGAAACTCACATAAGAAATTTAAGGGGAGTTTTTCACTGTGTCCAATTTCTGTCAAATTAAAAACACTAATGATAATTTCCAGTACAATCCTTAGTGCATCGTTAGTGCTTCTTCGTGCACCAACACCTAACGTTAGTGCTTAATTAGTGTAGGTGCTACAAGTAAAATATCTTTGGTGGTCAGCGTGAATTTGCGCCCTCTTCAAGCACTAACAAAGTAATTAGTGCATTCGTTACTGATTCCTGAAAATACTGACACTTTGTATGGAATTCTATATTTCTGAAGTTGGCCCCTACCAAAAATTTTGAATAAATCTCAAAATGTGGTAACACTAACGTTAGTGCTTAGTGCTTTTAAGTGCACTAACGATGCACTAACGATTACCGTCAACCCCATGTTTCTACCTCTATTTGTATAGAATTTGATATTTCTGAAGTTGGCCCCCCCAACGAAAATCTTGAATAATCCCAAAATATGGTAGCACTTACGGTAGTGCTTAGTGTGTTTAAGTGCACTAACGATGCACTAACGATTACCGTCAACCCCATGTTTTTACCTCTATTTGTATAGAATTTGATATTTCTGAAGTTGGCCCCCCCACCGAAAATCTTGAATAATCCCAAAATATGGTAGCACTTACGGTAGTGCTTAGTGTGTTTAAGTGCACTAACGATGCACTAACGATGCGCTAAGTTTAGTGAAAATCTGTCTGCATAAAGATGAGTGGGAGGCTAACTTCATATGAAGTTGGTCCCCCACCAAAATCTTCAATATCTCGTAAACGCTGATAGCACTAACGTTAGTTCTAAATGCACTAACGTGCACTAACGATGTGCAACGTTTGGTGTAATTTGGGAGAGAGGGGGGGCAACTTCAGGCACGTAATTTTTTTGCGGTACATTCCGGTAAAAACGTACCACAAAAGATTGACATAGTCTTATCTCGAGATTCGAAGGTGGTGGGTTCTGGAAACGGCAGCCCCCTAGTTAAAACTGTCATACTTTTGTACTGGAAGTGATACAAACAAAAATTTTTGCGGTACATTCCGGCACAAACATAGCACAAACGATTGACATAAGTTTTGTTTTGAAATTCCTAGGTGGGAGGCTGCCGTTTCCCAGCCCCCCACTTCAAAACTCTTATAATTTCGTACCGGAAGTGGTACAAACGAAAATTTTTGGGGTACTTTCCGGCACAAACGTAGCACAAAGGATTGGCATAGGTTTAGTTTTGAAATTCCAAGTTTGGAGGCTGCCGTTTCTCTAGCTCCCCACTTTAAAACCCTTATAACTTCGTACCGGAAGTAGTACAAACGAAAATTTTTCTGGTACATTCCGGCACAAACGTAGCACAAACGATTGGCATAGTTTTTGTTTCGTAATTTCAAGGTTGGAGGCTTTCGTTTCTCCAGCCCCGCACTTTAAAACCCTTATAACTTCGTACCGGAAGTGGTACAAACGAAAATTTTTCCGGTACATTCCGGCACAAACGTAGCACAAACGATTGCCATAGGTTTTGTTTCGAAATTCCAAGTTTGGAGGCTGCCGTTTCTCCAGCCCCTCCCACTTTAAAACCCTTATAACTTCGTACCGGAAGTGGTACAAACGAAAATTTTTGCGGTACATTCCGGCACAAACGTAGCACAAACGATTGGCATAGGTTTCGTTTCGAAATTTCAAGGTGGGGGGCTGCCGTTTCCCCAGCCCCCCACTTTAAAACTATTATGACTTCGTACCGGAAGTGGTACAAACGAAAATTTTTGCGGTACATTCCGGCACAAACGTAGCACAAACGATTGGCATAGGCTTTTTTTCGAAACTCCAAGGTGGGGGGGGGGGGGCTGGCGAAATGCACCTGGATAGAATGCAACCGAACTTGGTTGTAGCACACTTGTGAACATGCAGAAGCGATTGGTGTAGAAAACATAATTAGTTCCAATTTTCGCCACCAGAGGTAATTGTGGCGCTGTACAACGCCATGTAAGTGCAGCATGTAATGAAAACGACACTAGTGATTCTAGATGATAAGAAAGACTGTAATTACCTCCCTATGTGCTTACTTATACCTGCATGTGTTTCAGTTATAAGGGTTTGAGGACTACTATGTGCCAGAAGTGAACTGATGGTGATCCGATGTTTGCTTCTTTTTTCTTCCTATACTCTTTGTATTGTGTTCAAGGCGTCCCGGGTTCGATTTCCGGTGAAGACACATGTTAGTCTGATCCCACGTTACCCTGTAGGTCCCGTCCTTAGAAAGACATCATCATCTCATACGATACTAGCCACCATGCAGTTTCCTTGCTCAAGGATCTCCACATCATCATCGCTCATAACACATTGCTACACCACGAGCAGTAGCGTACGCAGGAATTTACTTCGGGAGGGGTCCAAACTCAATATGAGGGTATTTTATATTAAAATTCCTAAAATTGCCCCTAAAATTAGGCTAAATTTACACAAAAGTAGAAATTTCGGGGTGGGTCCGGATCCCCAGGTCCCACCCCCTGCGTACGTCCCTGACCACGGGATTATTAATAGGAGTACAAATAAATGCCACACGTCGCAAGGGGGTAATTATGGCCTTTCTTTCATTGAATATCAATATCATTTGTCTTCCATATCACACTCACCGGTTTTAACACTGAACAAAAACTCAGCCTCTGGAGACGAGATTTGACACTAATCTTTTCCTGGAATTTTGAAGAGAGCTTGCATTTTAGGGACCACATTTTAGGAAATACTAACATTTAACTTTGTTTTTGTAAAGTATTCAAGAATTTTAAAGAGACGCTTCAGTTCCAAAGGCCTCTTCCCCATAAATACGATACTAACCATGGGGTATTAATAACATTAGTAATCAATGCCATGAGACCCACAGAAGGGGTAATTACAGCCTTTCTTATCAGTTAGCATCACTACTGTATTTTTCTTTCACTCTGCACTTACTTGGTGTTGTACACTGCCACAATTGTTGCGAAAATTGGAATTTCGGGTAAAAATTTTGCAAGATGTATAAATCCTCCGCTGATTAAGATAAATTGCTTTTCAATCAACCAACCTATCATGTAATAATTCTCTTATTTCGATTTACAGCTTCCTAAAGTTGCTCACTGTTATTTACAAAAGCGCAAATTTATGTTAATCACTAATTAAGAAAATTAATGAACGTGATTAATTCATTTTACTTAACACTAATCAGAGCTAAATTTAACAAATTTCAATAACGTGTTTACATTTCACAAACAAATCATTTCTCACTTCAACTCAAATATTTATTTCTTGCTATTTTCTATACGAGCACTTTTACTCCAAGTTTAAACACAGAACTTAAATCTTCTAAATCAATAAAAGTAAACAGAAAACTGTCCTAGTCCTCGTATATTTTGGGTCTTTCACCAGAAATCGAACCCGGTTAAACGCGATAGCCACTAGATTTGCATGAAGAGCTGATTTCGATAAAGAATAGTGTAGTTATACTACTTTCTTTAAGATATCCCAATCCTTGCCATTGGTTGGGCTGAAATCGGCCAGGGTTAAGCTTTAAAAGGAGGTAGGTTCCTAAATTTTGAAATGTCCTTAATTAAGTGGAAAAAATAGCTTCTTGATTAACTTTTACAGAAATGATACGATGCAATGTGGCTTATACTTTCCTTCGTAATGACCCCTCTGCGTAAAGTTAAAATCTGCTATGGATGAGACCCCAAATTAAATATATATGATTTTGTAGCAATATGGCGTGTATTTTAATTACTTCTTTCCAATGAGTCTCCCTGGATGCAGTTAAATTAAAGTGAGAATACGATTTCCTGGATGCAGTTAAGAATAGACTGGAATAGTGATGTCGTCATTTCCTTTCCGTCACCATGGTGATCGCCATATTTTTTTCTATACAAACGCGTGATCCTAATGAGCTAAAGGAGCTTATTTCTAAAAGCGCCACATCCCTAAATAATAAGGTAGAAATCGAATAGTTAATGTAAGCAAAATTATGATGTAATCCACCATAAGAAGCAATATAAACTCCCTAACGTTTAGATTAATAAACTGTCGGCACAGAGAAAGATGTAAAAATATATGATTTTAGAAACAGAAAAATGTATTTTAGAATAATGTTAATTCTATTGGGGCAGTTACACTTCTAATGTCTACTCTTTATAATGGGAGTGCACAATATTATTTCTAAGTATACAACATTACAAAAGAAAGAAAAGGTAGCCTTTAGAAATATTCAATCCAGATCATCAGTGGATATTGGTAACATCTTTTCTTATATTCTCTATCAACTTTTTTTAAACAAAAGCATTTTAAAAAGGTACAGTAATTACACACGCAATTATGAATGGTTCAGTATATATTTTAAACAACTGTTAAACAATAATCCTGTTCAAAGTTGCAATAGTATATCTATATCATACTCATATTATTGAATGAAAAATTTTAATATATGAACAAGGTAAGGATACTTTAAAGTTTAATTTAACCTGAAAATGTAGAAATTTTCAAAATATACGATATCAGAGGAAAAATTTCACAAGACATGTGAACTCGTTGATTTCAGTTTCAATGTTTGTCATGCACGTAACAGTATTTAACATTTTTTTCTAATTACCTTTTCTAACTTTTTTCTTCAGTTTCATTGATTAGAAGTATTTAAAAAAGAAACATAAGTATTTCTTTCACCCTAATGTTTGCAGTTCCGAATTATTTCATCACTGTTTTCGGTTTTCATATTGGTTTTAGGTATTTAGGCTACTTGTTGTTTAGAAAATAAAATGGCGATCACCATGGCAACGAGAAGGATGTGACGTCACACTATTTCAGTCTATAAAAGGATAAATTAAACTTAACAGTTCAAAAAATGTGCCACCTAAACAAATATTTTTTGTGGAATTTTAGGTAAATGTTTCTGAGGTATTCTATTCATCCACTATGCGTTAGTTTAGTATCAGTCAAGGATATTGAAGAGACTGTCCTCGTGATTTGAAAAGCACCATAGCTTTTCTTTAAGCAAAATCGATTTTGATAAATTTTGTGTATATGTTCTGTGAGTTTTTTTTTTTTTTTCAAAATTCTACTATATGAGCACGGAATCATTCATTAATAAGGGAGGCAAGTAACTCTATTCTAATCAATGAAACTCTGTTCCGTCAATATTGCTACAAGAATCTCCTAAGTTTATCAAACATAATGAAATTGGTAAAATATAAGGCGAAGAAAGTCAGCAATTCAACAAAAAGAGAAGAAACAAAGGATTTATCTTTCTTCTTCAGTGCATAGTATCATTAGTTATAGTCAGTGGCGTATTTAGGAGTTGACTATCGGCCTCAATAACTCCCCGCGAAACAAATATGTTATATGTACAACTTCATTAAATTTTTTCTGTACCCAAAAGAAAAATGTAAGTAATTATTCACGTGTTGTGTATAGTCCCCCCGAAACAAAATCCTAAATACGCCATTGGTTATAGTTGAAGCAAGAGTAACAAGCTTGTGTCATTCGGCTCAACTAGGACTTGTGTTTCTGCGTCCTCGTCTGTCTTTTCCACAGAAACACTCGCACAAGTAATCCGACATTAATTAATGTTGGTTTGTGGGTTTCTACAGTCTTTCGAAATAATCATGTTGTTTGAGCTTGAACTATATCAAGAATAAAAGTGAAATGAGGGCAACATTCACCCCATGCTGCCCTCATTCGAGTTTTATATGTATACGTGAAAAATAATTTTATAGTATAAATTACGTGAAGATTATTCGACTTTGACAAAATTATATTATCTTTTTGTCGTCTGGATAAGTACGTAAAACATATTAAGTTTCCTGAAACTTCAAAATTTCCTTATTTAAATAATATAATAAGGATTTTTTTTACTTGTTAATTTTAACAAAGATGATTAACTCAATATGTCATAATATGGTATATAAATTTATTTAGGGCTCCAAGTCTTCCTCATGTGATGAAGTTTAAATCAGCTAAGAATAAATGGTTGAATAACCCCGCTCTAAAATTCTAAAAATAAGTTCGGCGAGTATTTCTGTACGCATCATTTGATTTTTTAAACAACGTGGTATGTGTACTGTATGAGATTTGCAGCTTATCTACAATATTTACTTTTTGCGGTTGTAATCAATCAAGAATGAGGACTGAAGACCTTTTGTGATTAAAATATTCTTCTATAATTTTTCTGAAATCATTAGATTCTAATGCAATATGGCATATGCCTGTTATTTCTGTAGCCACGTGATCACCTTCATTCCTTGAGTTTAAATTCAACCAGAAATGAGAAAGTGAAGTTTGCTCTCCTTTTGGAAATACAAATATTATGTTTCATTATATTGTAATGTATAATAAAACTGGTTTGTTTTGGTCCAATATACTGTAGCATATCTGAGAGACTTCGTAGTCATCTCTACTGCTTGGAGTAAACAATCATTTATGAAGGAGTAAATTTTGTCCTTTCTCATTTAAAAGAAAAATGTTTTTTGAAGGTGTAAAATCTGTCAGAAGTTTTTGAAAAAGAGTGTATGTTTCGTTCGACCACATACTTATAGTTGTTATTTCGAGTTGAAGTTAGTTAGATAGGAGAGAGCAATTCATGCTACTTATGAAAGCGTGTTAACATTAACTTCCCTTCAAGTATCTCATTTTCACAGAACATCATGTAGAGCGCTCGTCGAGCGGTTTGAAATGTTAGACTGACGATCTTGAGGTGAAACTCATGGGGATTCAAGTCGCTCTGTGGAGCATGCACGAAATTTTAACTCTTCTCAAAGTTTCTGTATTCATGTCCGTGTTGCATTGGATTAAGTAGAATAGATATTAACTTGATCTGAAGACAAATGTTCCTGTTGCGGCTAGTTCAAAAAATATATACAGTTGTGTTCGAGTACGAGGGATCGCTGATTCAATTCCAGACTATATGATTTTGTGGTGCACAACATTATATCAGTGGGTTTTCTCGAAGTTTTTTCAGTTTCCGGCCACATTACAATTCCCAATTATTTTATAATCAATCACTTTCATTAATGATCCGTCTCAATGAATCTAAAGTCCATAATTGCGGGACGTAAAACTAAAAATATCATATCATTATTTCTTTTACTCATTAACTGAATGTGAATGGCTGTAGTAAGATTTTGTATTGGTTGTTTTATTCTATTGTTTAAGAATAATGAATGCTTCCATTCAAAATTATATTATTTTTTTCTTTTTGGAAAAAAATATGATAAGTGTTTATTTTTCAGAGCATTAGGCCCAGAGGCACATTCACGGGAGATCTACCGAGATTAGACACTTCAAAACTTCAAACTCAGTATACACTCGTACACTTTTTCAATAAAACTATTCTTGTTTAACAGGGAAGTGGTTAATATAACATTAAAATTTGGTCTTATTATTCATCTGTACTCTTGTAAAAACAATCTACCGATAGTTCTATCATTTTTTTCCCTAAAAATATTGAAGGAGCTATTTTACAATTACTTATCGTCTTTTGAGGAGCGGAAAATATTCGTTTAATACTACCTAGACGTAGTGGCTTGCAGTATTGTACCGATACAGAAAGTATGGGCCCCTCCCAACAAATATTTCTAGGTGCGAGCCTGATTACGGCTGCACTATGCGGACGCTGTTAACGTGGAATTAGAAACGAGGGAAAGTGCGCGTTATTGCTTTGGACTATAGCGACTCTAGCGACTCTAACTGCGAAACGTATGCACGTCATGTCAAAGCTTTTTTTCAATAGCTTAAAATAGGTCCCTTCTCAATGTTATATTTTCTCATTTACAAGAATCACTTTTGCAGTTCTACACTCGGAGTTTTATACTCAGACGAAGCTACTTATTGCTTCCAAGTTTTGAAAAATATTTCTGTATAAAAAAGTTTCTAAGACTGAATTTTGTCTGTAAGATTTATCTTAAGCTAAATATAATCTGTCACACTAGTGGCGATTCAATCTTTAATGCTTAAACATTATTTCCCTTTTGAGAGTTTCATCCCTCTCTATGCGAAACGTTGACGCCAGATTTTTATCACACACTCTCTTTAACTTTAACTCATATATTTTACTTAGTTTTCTAGATATAATTGAATCTTTTCCCTTCACACCTTTTCAATATCGAAAATCATACATGTAACAATTTACTATTGGCTTCTAACTCCTTCTACCTGCTTGTGATAAAACGGAAACAACTGAAACCACACGATAACATTTTAAGATTGTTCATTTTGAAATAATTTCTATGCTACTGATACACTCATATTTCTTGGTAAATCATTTATTATTTCACAATGAGTTGATAGTCTTTGAAGGCCTGAGGTAGGCACGGCTAGAATGTAGTTAGTCTCTTCTAGCTTTCCAGAAGTTTCCATGTTGAGATGGTCTGTGCTGGAGTGTGATTTCCTGGAACGATAATCGGATTGTGTTGCATGTATGGTAGTGAATGTACAATGTTTTGCAGTATGAATATATTAATTTCAATGATGTTTTTTTATCAATGTATATGTACTAAAACAAAATGATATAACAATATTTTGAAACGTGTTCTCTGTTTGTAAAGAAAGAAAAACATGCTTTTAATTAAAATAATTTTCAGAAATAAAGATGATCGAAACAAATGTGCTACCTACACTTCAAATAACTATACCCCATCTGGTCGATCATATGTAATGGAAGAAAACTTAATTTAGTTATTAGTTCTAAACCTGTTCCTACATTTTCAATAATAGAAAAATATAGAACTCTTTCTTCCTTTTAAAAAGTACTATTTCACTCTCTTTACTTTTGCTTTATACTAACGAATAACATTGCCTTTTTTAAAAAAATCATTCATTTATTTGCAATTTTGTATGTGGTAAATTTGTAGTGATGATATTGTAACGAGCAAGAGGGGTAACTACCTGGCAATGTTATTTACAAAAGAGATTGAAATTCTTACTATTAACGAACTAAATAAATAAATAAATAAATGAAAGAAAAGCAAAAATAAGAAACGAAAATTGGAAAACTATAAAAATATATAAAGGAAATCCATTTAAAAATCATAAAATAATGAAACTAATAAACCGCAAACTGTGAGGGAAAGATTCATTTTGCTATCGATAGAACAAAGAAGATACCTAGGTGTATTTTTTTTCACTGAATATTTCTCAGTGACCTAAAAGAATATTTTACCTAGGGAATTCTTCAATATACAACAAGAGAGTTATCAATTATAAAATACACCATGATTATAAAATGTGGTTCTTTTTGAACATACATATTTCCTAAACAACATAGCAACTATCTCTAACGTATGACTTGCACCAAAAATCAATATCGGAAGACCAGCTAAAACACAGCTATATATTCTTGCACGAGAAGAATAGATTTAAGCAAAATATTTAAAAGGTGTAATTAAACCTCTTTTCTCCTTCCTAGAATGAATATTTGAATGGAAATTAAGTTATAAGAGTTCACCTTGGCCCAAATGTTAACTACTTTCTAAAATTCATCTCATACAGTTCAAACTTTTTCCTGTGATAGTAAGAGATAATGTTGATATAATTTTTTATTCATTGACAAAAATATTATAGAACTTGCTCCCTTCTCCCCTCCTTCTCAGAAGTGAATGTTTCGGAAACACTGAGCAAGTCTTCTTTACTTTTTATTAAAAACTTCATATTTCAAGTTTGAACTCTCTAAAATGAGAACTCGTCAAATACTCCGTTTTGGCATACATTTTTAATTTCCTACTTTCCCCTTAGGATATGCAGTGTAATTAAAGGGATACGATAAAAATTCCAGTTCCTTGTATACACAGAGTGGTACAAGATTTCCAACGTAGTCCTCATCTTTCTGCTCGTAGCTACTCAACCGATTTACATGTAACCGCTGGAATCGTTCGACGCATCTTATGTGACGATTTAAAGTTCTGTCCCTTTAAAGTTAATATACAGCAACAACTTCTTCCTTGTAACTCGAATCAGCGAAGTGAATTTTGTAGGAAATTGTTTCCAATGATTGAAGAAAAACGCCACAATTCCTCTATAGTATTAGGTTGGTGTAGGCCAAATGAACTAAATTGTTCCATAAGAAAAAAATCACATTTTGATAATTCAGGTTAGTATTAACGCCATTCAACATATTCAAAACGAGAGATTATATGCTACGAAAATATTTTTCAATTAACTGACATTAAATTTCATGTAGTGTGGGCTGAAATTTGGACAGAATATTCCTTTTGTCACAAAACCCAGAAACATCATAGTAAGGATTTTATTTAAATATGCGTGTGTATCCTACAAGGTCTTAAAGGTGGAGTAAATTTCCTACCAAGAATTGAGTGTCTCCCGAGTTCCTGAATTTGAGAGATGAAATTCGGCGTGCAGACTTCTCACTATAAACAAGGATATATATCATTTAGAATTTTCCAAACTTTACTTCTAAGACAGAATGTGTATCGCTTCTATAATATTCAAATTTCTTTTCATTTAGAATGTCCTGGATGTAAAGATACGCTTAAGTTGGAAGTGTGGGGTCTATAAGCTCTTAATTAAAAGTAAGGACATATGTCACATCATTTTTAAAAAATCATTTCTAAGAGAACAATTCTTATACGCAAATTTCACTTTCTGTTCTTCATTTTAAAAGTGCCAAATGTAAGGATTTGCTTAAGATGAAGGTGTGGACTTCCGAAAAAAAAATCTGAATTAAAAATAAAGAAATACATGTTTCTGTATTTGTGAAAATTCCGTTCCTAAGTGTGGAAAGGAAATCATTTGTATAGTATCCAAATTTCCTTTTTTATATACAGATAATCTTTAGTCCAAGAGTGTTCAAATTGGAGCTATGAAATTAGGTATATAAACTATTAATTAAACATAAAGGAATACATGTTTCAGATATTTTGGAAATTCCGCTCCTGAGGAAGAAATAGTGAAAATTTCTGAAATATTTTAAAGTTATCTTTCTTTATTTAATAAATTACCCATATTAGGATAGTTTAAGTTGGAGGTGTGCTCTTCGGTACGTAATCTATTTATTTTAAAAAATACGTGATTCAGCATTTTCCAAATGAAGCGAAATAATTCAGTTTAAGGTCCCACAATTATACCTGTTAGGTTAAGAGGTACGATGATTAAAACAAGTGAATGGTGTTAGTTGGTAGAATGAGAAAGTAGGTGGAAAGGAGAGTACCCCGAGAAGACCCATGGATAACACGTTGTCCTCCAAAAACTTACTTATTGTTCCCGTACACACAGAGCCTGAAGACATTGATATGGCATTGGTATGGCATATGTCAAACCTGTCCGTAATAGGGCACACACACATATCATAATGATACTAAACACACTGCCAACAATGTGAATAATATTGTCACAAAACACACTGCAAGAAGACGCTAGAAATATTAATTTTAGTGGAAATAATGCTAGTTTAGTCACTAGACAACATTTAAAAGGTGCTAAATTTCTATTCTAACAATGATAAATGAACCAATTGTTTTTGATTTTAAAAAATCCTTAAAAATTTCTAGATCAAGCGACAAAATGCTACATAACAAGAGACAAACGACAACCGCCTCACATTTCCGCGCATGTGTATACATTTTTGACGTACAATTATATCATCTCAAACAATGATATAATTGCTCCAGTGATCAAAACATAACATACTAATCCTGTCAAAGCTAATGAAAACAAGGCAATAGATCATTTTGACATACTATAGTTGCTCACATTTTTTATATTCATGGCGAACATATCCGTAATGCCAAAAAATAGACATATTTCCTTATGTCCACCATTAGAAGGCAATTCATTTATACGCACTAAAGTATGTCCAAATTTGAAGACATGCATTTTTGTGTCGTTTTGAGTCGTTTCGGGCTCTGTGTACGCAGAAAGAATGCTTCTGTTAGTATTGATACAATTTAGCCACCATTTATTTTCATATGCAATGATTCTCTTTGGGTATCGTCATTTTAGATTTTGCTTGAGGAGGGAAGTTCTCCTATATACATGGAGTATTATGTTCCTCATATCTATATTATTACACTATTGATTTAAATGTATATACATTTTAGAGGCGCAATTGCTTGCTTGCTCCAATTTACATGTAAAATACTAAAGAATTTGTTTTTAGGATGAACATCTTTCCATATTGCTTTCTGTTCAAGAGTAAACATGTGTTGGGGTTTAGTCTCTTTTTTCAACATCGCAGTTATAATCTTTTTTTCCATTCAAATATGAATATTCTTTCTCAGTAAACTACAAGTTTATTTATTTACAAAAAAAAGAGAAACAGCTTGTGTAGACAGAATTCGAAAATAAACAATGCTACGCGAATCCATTACGTCACTCACTAGACCAAGTGCATATGTCTGTTATCTACTTCCGTTTCATTCAGTTGCCATTCTGTTTATGGTGTATTTTCCACAGGCTTTATTCTCGTATCATCTAGTACACCAGTTTCTTCTGCCTTTATCTTCTTCCTTTGTCACCAGGGTTGCCAACCGTCCCGATTCTGCCAGGACTGTACCGATTTATGACTTACTTGTCTCGTGTCCCGACCGGACACTCGTCAGGACGCATATTGTCCCGATTTAACGATTTTCATAATTAATATTTCAGTCGCCATTTTTACATACTTTCTCTTTTACACGCACAGTTTTATGTATAAAATCAATTTAACAAATTTGTGTTTTAATTTGATCCATGAAAAAAATGGCTAGCAGCTCGTCTTTAATTTATAGTTATTCCCTAATTGTTTTGAGTTGATAATGCAGCTGATGATTCCATGCAGCGCTAAAAAAATATTGTTTCTGCAACCTCGACTGCCACCGCACTGGTAGTAACACTAGCGCTCACTTCAGCGGGTGGCCGTCACGCTAACTGTAACTCATTTGTTTGTGATAAAAACCAACCATTCTATACAGCTTTCTTTTGAAGCGTTGTTTATGTTAAATAAATTACAATTGTTTTCGTTTGAATTTGTTATATGATGATAGCCAAAGAATAAAACTTGATTTTAGTAATACTTTTAATCACTTAACAAGGTTATGCGCTCATTTGTCATTAAAAATTCTATAAAATTCTCTCTCTCTAAACTTTGTTTATATTAAGTAAATAGCAGTTGTTTTGGTTTGAATTTGGTACTGTAATATTGTTTATATATAATGATGAACAGTGGTGGGAAAATAAAAAAAAAATAAGGTGCCGCATTGATTCAGGTTAATGTTATTCAACTGATTATTTATATTGTTTTTAACGAATCGCCGTATGTGTAGTCGTCTCCACAGGGGGGCTCCAACACAGATTTGCCCGTCGCGATTTTTTCTTAAGAAAAGTTGGCAATCCTGTTTGGCACATTTTATGATTGTTTTCTACATGTCATTTGAATATTTACCTGAAGGCAACGTCTAGATGGTCTATTTCCATTAGAAAATTCGCATATTGGTCTGTAACAGAACGGAGGAAAAATACGTAAAGTTTTCTTGTAAAATGATCCGAAGGACGTAGGATCTAGGGTACACGTTTTTGACTTAGACTCTGCAAGGCAGTGTAGGTTTTTGAGACCAGGAGTGTACAAGTTACGAGGTAGGTTTCTAGTTTGAACTTAATTTTCTTTTTCAGCGCAAGGGCTCTCTGAAACTGTGCCTACTGTTTAAAGTGAGATCTGAAAGACTACTTGGGTTTATGTGTGAGGCAAAATGCACCCACCGAGAATCGAATTCGGGACAAATCTCACAGAATCAAAGCGCGATGGACACTCAACTGCAAATGAGCACTTCGCATTTATTTCTCACCGTGCTCAAGTAGATATTGAGCATATCTTATTTAAGTGGGTCATCGGTTCGATTCTCGGCGGTGCCTGGGATACAAAACCCATACATGATTAGTGTTTCAGATCTCTTTAAACTATACTTAAAGTGCTACAAAAATCTGCACATGTAAGAAATTATAGTTGTGAGGTACATAGTCGTGAAAACATTAAGGATGATAGAAGCTATTGTAATAACACGAGTTTAATTATTTCCAACAACGAAATAAGAAGCTTAGAATAATAACAAATAAGATTAATATTGCAAGAAGACAGTTAAATGAATAATATATTGAAGAGTTGTAGAAGATTAATAAAGTAGTCAAATATAGTTATGTGTAATTTCATTTGCAATTTATTTACATTAGGAATTGCGCATTCTTCCTTACGAAGACTTACGCTTTCAGTTTGGTGTAAACAAGAAAAAAAAAACTTGTTATATATGAATATAGAAAGTTGGATTTTGTCAGAACTTACACTACGAGACAAGGTGATTTTAGTTTAGCGTCTCGTTCAGCAGCGAAGCTATATGAGACGTAGACCTACTGATAAACGTGGAATCCGAACCACATGAGTTCTCGCCGGGAATTGAACCCGGGTCTCCCACGCCAACGGCGTGTACGCTAACCGCTTAGCCATGAGGGAACTCGAAGAAATTTTTGAGTTAAAACTCCTGACTTGGTCTAAACATCAAAGTTCAACCAAGTTCTGCACTTGAGATGAATCGAATTATGATACTATTTCTAGATTTTGTAAAGATATCGTCTTCTACTTTGCATGAAGCTCTGCCTTGCAAGAAACAAAAGATGCTTTTGATGTCTAACTATATATTGGCCATTTAGCTAGAGCCCGTTTCGTGTAAAAGCTACATCCTACATTTCAATTAGAACAGAAAGGCACCCAATTCAAATTAGATACTATTACGAGTTCTCAGATGGAACATAATACTACGGTTAAAGGGAATGTACAGCAGACTAAGAAGGAAAGTTAATCTAACCCAAGTTGTCAATAAGTTTTGCCAAAGAATGTCAATGCGTAATGCAAAAAAGTTTGTTAGAAGTCAACTTGTCCTGTGTACGAAGTATTAAGAAGAACGGTCGGTCATTTGCAAGAACGTGGGCAATGAGAATGAAGGAAGTTATAGAGGAGAAGAATTTCAGGTTGTGCTGAACACCTGCTGGAGTTAGGAGTCTCTCAGTCATCAACGAGCAGGACAGTCTTGTTTGCCTGAATATCCAAGAACTTCAATTCAGACATTTTACACTTGTAAGATTATTTCAGACAAACTAGAAGAAGATAATTAAAGATTCCTTAATTTGGATTGATCTGATTGATGCTTTCAGCCAGCCAACGATAGGACTCCATAACGAAATATGCCTGAGGTTCGATGCAAAAAAGTCCTGAACTGCACGTTAACTGTCCGGTTAGGAAAGTTGTTTTTCCGTCATGAAATAATCAAGATGTAAGAAAATTTGGCAGGCAGTCAGAAACACATCAGAAGAATAGGGTAGATAGGATAGGCTGCTTCAAGTGCAACTTACGGAGAGTTTTTGAACGATGCATAAGCGTGGATTATCACTCAGCATCAGGGGTAAAAGTGGCTTTGAAAAGGTAGGGGGACGGTAGGTAGCTGCATGACGTCACGCCGTCCCCCCATCTATCTTTACCCATTATAGTTTTTCACGAACTGAGGACAAGCCGTACATATTTTTTGGTGGTAGGGGACGGTGCCATCCCGCGTTCTTCTGCACTTTTACCCGTGCTCAGCATAAGAACAGCAAGTCCATTGCTGGATTGTTGTGAACAAGTTTTCGGTGCATTTAGTACAGTTCAGGACTGTAGTGATCTATAACGACATTTTCACCTCGACACAGAAAGTGAACTCTTGTGGCTAAGCGATTAGCGTACGCACATTTGATGTGGGATACTAATATTGAATTCTCGGCAGAAGCCTCATGTGGTTTGGATCCCACGTTAAACTGTAGGCCCACGTCTCATATAGCTTCACTGCTGAGCTCAAAATCAAATTAAAAATCATAATGGATTACTTCTACTACAGACCACCATACCAGCGACAAACTGTCAGTGGAGGTTCGTTCCTGCAAAATTTCCTGGATATTGATCAGGATCCAATAGCTGTCCTTGTATACGTTTGTTGTAGAAGATCCTATTAAGTCAGAGGTTACAATTCGATTCAGAAAACCTTCCCGACTAGAACTGTACACCTCCAAAAGGATGCGATCCTTGTTAGCCAAAATCATCTCATGTGGTATTCATGAATGTAACTTTCACTTTACCGATTGCGCTGAGGAGCTGAATAGCAGTGTTATGGTATATGTGTCACTTGTTACAGTTTCAAGAACTTTTTTCCAAGATCAAGATTCCACGATGTTATAGGGGAGCTTCTCAGAACATGCTATATTAGTCGATTGTCCCAGAGTTCATTTTTCAATACTGTGTCACCAGTATAAAATTATACAAAACAACGGCGAATGGTGCGCTCTTTCATATTTTCCCCGAATGCTCTGTAGATACTTTTGCGGCGTGAAGAATATCCCAGGTTAATTTGTAAAGTAAACTGGCAATTGTATCTTCTCCATTATGCAACTTCAAACGAGTAACTTCAATTACACACTACTTCGTAACTGAACGAACACCCCAGAATTTTTTCTGAACTTTACGGGAGAGCCTCTTCGTGGTTATGTGGTAATTGGTCATGCCTTTGGTGTGAGAAATCCTAGTTTGATTCCGTCTTAACCTGCAGATCCATGTCTCGTATAGTCTCAGTGCTGAAAAGGGCTCTGTACTCTAACCCGACCAGTCAACCAAAGTTAATATTACAGAGTTTTAGACGTCGTACGCGTGGCCTTGGACCATCCATTGGTTGCGTTACGGAGGCTGGTTTCTATCAGATATAAAGTCAGACGTTTCGAATCGCACCTACCCAATGCACTAACACTTGTTCAGTCATCGTCAAAGGAAAACAGGAAACGTGTATTATTTTTTAAAATATAAAACATGCTATTTACTTGTGTTAATTATTGTCATCAGTGAGCACAATTAGTACAGAATCAGTGATCCTATAAACAAGTACCGCATTTCTTCTCTTACTCAAAATTTATTTTTCCTCTCCGTAACATATGTTATTTTGAGGCCCTTGGTATCCTACACTTGTAGGGTACAATATGATATCCTGCAAGTGGTAGATAGCACATGGTATCCTCAATAAGTGGCCCCTGATGTAATAAAGGGGCCGCGATGGTTCAGTGGTAGAGCACTAACCTTTGGCGCGTTTGGTCTCTAGTTTGACCTCAGCTCGTACCATGATAACTTTGTGATGGATAAATATTGTGTACGTGCATTTTATCGAGGTTCATATATTTCTTTCAACTTTCTTTATTAGACCTTTTCAGTCATTACCGTCATCACAAACCCCCTCAACCTTGGTATATAACTATGGGACGTTACAGTAGAAACTTCATTTCACATTTTACCTGATGTAGTAACTAATATATATATATATATATATATATATATATATATATATATATATATATATATATATATATATATATATATAGGGTGTTTCAAAAGAACACCGACAACGTTTGATTCCTGCCACCAAGATAAGACAAAAAGTATAGACCAACATGGGTGCACAAATGCTTCGTTTCGGAGTTATAGGCTAGCGAAAACATGAAAAAATAAACTTTAAAGGTCCATAGCTCCAAAACTATTTGAACTACCGTAGTCGGCTCAAGACTTCACTTAGGAACTAGTGTGTTCCCTATCCAAATATCCAAGTTTCAGAATTCTGCGGTACTCCCACAACAGCTTTTTTTAGGGGTAGTTAGAGAGTACTTCAAATTACATGCCCGTAGTCAAACTCCCTTTATAAAAATAGCTTCGTAAGTACCTTAGAATTCTGAAACATGTATATTTGGAGAGCCCACATATTAGTTCCTAAGTGAAGTCTTAACCCGACTACAATAAGTCTCATAGTTTTAGAGCTATGGATATTCAAAGTTCATTTTTTCATGTTTTCGGCAGCCTATAACTCCGAAAGGAAGCATTTGTAACCAGACACCAAGGTTAGTCTATACTTTTTGCCTTATCTTGATGTCAGGAATCATCTTCCACCAAACGTTGCCTGTATTGTTTTGAAGCACCCTGTATATATATACATATATACTAGCAGCGTTCACCCCGCTTCGCTGGGGTCACCCCGGAACGCAATAAACTTTGTTACTTAGATAATTTTTACTTTTTCGCTTTCAAGTGATATGATAAAAACCATAGAAGATTGGAGTAAATGTTAACATTATATCGCCTGTCATTTATGTTAACCCGCCGAGTGACACGGTCATGTGGGTTGCATATAAATACGGTTAGATTTAGCTATGATGAGCTAACAAAGGATTTGTACGTTATGGACACTTGAATGGTCAATTATCTCAAGACACTGGTAATTGAAAATTAAAGTGATATGATAAAAACCATCTAGGGTCCAAATCTTAATAACCCCCCAAAAATGAAAGAAATTGGTTCAGCCGTATTAGCGTGATGAGCTAACAAAGGATTTGTACGTTCTCTTTTATATATATATATATATATATATATATATATCCTCAGTAGCGCCCAAAGTATTTTAATATGAAGGGGATAATGCATGTGAAAGGAGTGTATATTCTTTACAGATTCTTTATGCCCTGTACATCAAAGTTCTTTTCCGCCATTGAATATAAGTTTCAAAGTTTCAAAGAAAAGAACAGGCAGAGATATTTGCTTTGATATATTGCATACTATTTTATACATACTATATTGCATACTATTGCATACAGGCCCGGGCCCGATAAATTTTAAAAGTTTCATTTTGTTACATTTTTCACGGGCACACTTCTTCAACGTTTGCCTTTATTCTAATTATCGTTTAACGAAAGTCAATAATTATTAAATAATTGCAATTAATCGGCCCAAGCCCGGCCCGACCTGAAAAGAAATCAGTGTCGGCCCGCCCAAGCCCGGCCCGCAGGCCGCGCCGGGTTTCGGGTCTCGGGCCGAGCCTGGCCCGTGCAGGTCTCTACCTTACGGTCAATAAAAAAAAAACCTGCATAAAGGGACGAGATGGAACTCCCATATAGGTCTACCTGTGTTCCAATGCGTTGTTGCATTAGAAATTGAGATGTCGGGTGAAAGTACATATTGCTGATGGTCTGATACAACCCAACCGGTGGTGGTGGCATAGCCTTTCACTTACGGTAAGTGCACTTTGAAAATCGGTAAGATACAAAACGAACAAACTTCTGTGTCTGTACTTGTAAAGAATCACATGAGTCCCTTCTTGGAAAAGTAAACTTTAAGCTACACGTTTTCCTTTAAAGAAATATAAGAATATCCCAATTATAAATTCATTTAGAAAATACAAAGGGCAAGTTTAAGTAGATTTTTGATTCTACTATTTTTATTGTTCTTTAACATTTCCCAAGCTCTCTAGCTTTCATTTTTAAGCAATAAGATTACTATTGAATATTTTATTTGGCTTTCGTAAATCTTAATCACGTTTTTATCTTCTTTGTTTTCTTTGTTTGACCTTTCTCCGGTAGAATTCCCAAGTGGGATTTACCCGTAGGCGTTAACATCCAGCGAATGGATTTCCTTATAAATATCCACTCACGAGATAAGGAATAATTTTTTAGCAAATATAACTTCACTGCATCTATGATTTTCAAGCTTAAAAATATTAAGCTTTCAAATAATAAAAACCAGAAAAAAAGACATGAAACAATAAGTCGACTACTTCTGGTTATAACAGAGAAATAAGAGATAGAACCTACGTATTTGTCATATTACCCTTATCCTTCATAATAATCCAATATGGAGACCAGAACTTTTAGTTCTAGTAGAGAGATCAGACAGCAGATGAAATCTATTTTTGGGACTTTGAACGTAAAAGATATCTCGCTGTCTCTTGCAGTTCTCATCCTGAAATTGGAAGTGGATGAATCTTCCAATTCAGTTTGAATAGAGAGAGAAAGATAAGAGCGGATATGAAACCAATCTTTGTGATGTTGAGTCGATATACAGGGTGTATCGGAAATTCGGGGCCAAAGGCGAACTCCGTTATGGATAAAGATACGAAGAAAATTAAAAGAAAGAAAAGTTGTTGAAAATGGGTGACTTTCAATTCAAAATGGACTTTTTTTGTCTACAATAGGAATGTTTTAATCCAATAGACACCTTATTGGTTTTGTCGTGTAGGTGACGTTAGTTGTCAGCAAACCCATCAAATGAGGTCATTGCTATTTGGCGGGTAATTGAAGTGCTTATTTGCCACACGCAAAGAAGAGTGTTACAGTGATTTGTGAGATGTGTGGCGTTTCGCTGTTTCCTAGCACATTGTAACTCTCAACCATGGCGTAGGGACAACGTGTTGCAGACTGAGCCATCCTTTAGTGCGTTTGCACACGGCAACGATAATATCGGTGGAAGCCCCGATAATATCGGTGTCGGTGTCGGCGTACTTTGCACATTTCGCCGACAATATCGGTGGAAGCCCCGACAATATCGTTGCCGGTGACGAGCGAAGTAAGCGACACACTCAAAAAAATCTTCTCCATATATAAAAACAAATAATAAAAAAAATAATAATTGGGAAAATTATTTTTTTAAAACAAGGACTACAAAAACTGTTCTTAAGGAGTGTGGAGGACGGTACAAAACTTAGAAAAAATAGCCCTATGCCTAAACATGTTTAGATTTAACAGTGCCGTTTTAAATAGATGCTATAAACATATTATTTTCGTTTCGATGAGAATTGATGCTGTACATTGCAAACTATATTAGTTTTAATTTTTGTTGGAACACTGTTACATATTGTATGTATATTATTTTGTTTTCCATGCAATTAACATTAATGTCATAGTAGATTAAATGATAAGATTCGAATTAGTAATTCTTTTTTACATTCCTCCATACATACACTGGCGCAAATCCCGGGGGGATGAAGGGGACATGTCCCCTCCAATCTTGGAACTGGGAAGATTGTCCCCCCCCCCAATAATCCGATTTGAAATATGTTTTTTGGGAGAGAAATTTGATTGTGTCCGATCGTTAGAAAGGAAAGTGAGATGAAATTAATGTCCACTCAGAATAAGCCTCAAATCAGCCCGCCTCCCAATGTTGAAGACAACTCTGCTCCCCTGATCCTCCACAGCATTGTTTCTCGACTACAGAAATAGTTTGAACATCGCTATATATATAATATGGGAACGATCTTACCCCCCCCCCCAATGTTGAAGACAGATTTGCGCTGTTGCATACATACCTGTTGTTTATCATTTCTTTTTGTCCATGAACTAAAAATCCTGGGCAAGGCTTGCATAAAATTTTCGCCATGCTTTTTACTTTTCAATTCTGTTCTTGAAAGAGTCTGTTATCTTATCCCATATGCAAGATGTACATTCCACAAGTTCAATAAGGGTTAAAATATCGAATGGAAAAATTCCTGCCATCTCTAAAAATCTAAGCAAAACTAGAAAGATACGAATGCAATAATATACAACCTTTTCATTCAGTCACTGTAGCTAAACTGCAGAACTCTATGAGGGGGGTCGATCCCGGTACAAAGGGAAGAGGGAAAACTTGGATACATAGCTTTGGTCTTTGTTTTCAATTGCCATTCCACAAATTATTTTTAAAAAGGGGGGATTTGGGATAGTTTTGGAAATGAGAGAAAAAATCTGCAACAAGTGAAGCATGAAGTCACATCCCTATTGTTGAGATCACAATCAAGAAAATGCCAAATGAGTAACTTGTCCTTGGAGCTTTGGAAAGAGTGTTTGATTGTGCTGGTTTCGTTTCAAAATAATAATAATTCTACTTTGACTTGTCAACAAATATTCTATTCAATCATTGCTTATTGAGTGGAACCGGGAAAAGTGGTCTGCACACAATTCTGATGAAAATAAAAGAAAGTGTATCAAACTTTGAAAATTACGCTTAAATTAATTTCCAGAATGTATTAAAATTTAAAAGCATTAATAGATTAAAAAATATACTATCAAAGAGTGTGTGTGTGTAAGAGAGAGAGAGAGAGAGAAAGAACAAAAATGAAAAAAAGGAGTGGAAAATAATCAAGAAATTGGTTATCTAAATTTCCTATATTCTATTTGGTAATAGCTATTTAGAGAGAAACCAGTACTCTTCAGACTTCCCACATTTTATATTTATTTAATAAAGGGAATTAGCTACTCCAAAACAGAGACTGTAAAAAAATAATAAGATGTTCCGAAGTTGTTTATAGGACAAGATAATAATAATAATAATATACAATTGTAATAGAAAAAAATGGAAACAACAAATTCCAAAGACAAGAAACGAAACAAAAATACACAGCGCCTTGTCACTCACTCTCTTCATCTAACCCGCTGGCCGGCCGACATTATCGGTGGCTTGGCCGACAGCATCTGCGTGTCGGAGGATCGGCCGATAATATCGGTGGCGTGTGCAAGCTACGATTTGGATACATTGAAGTCGATTTCACCGCCGACATTATCGGTGCTTCCACCGATATTATCGTTGCCGTGTGCAAACGCACTTAGGCGGGAAGCGTGCCAAGAGAAAACAAACGTGCTCTAGCAGATTCTACAATTGAAAACGTCTTTACAACATTCATTACTTGTGAATTCTATGTTTAGTTCGAGGCTGGCTACCTTTATTTTCTTTCAAAATGGTATTTTATAGCTGGCGAACAAGTTTGGGTTATGCAACGAACATATCACTAGGACCATATTGGTTGCCTAACCAGCTTATTAAGTTCCTTAAAGTTATAATCTTATCATGCGTGGTTTACAAGTTGTGTAAATTCAAACTGACAGACAAGAATAAACCAAGTAACAACGCAAACCCATATTTTTCTTGCTGTAAATTTTCAGTTATATCTTGTTCTTCGTTCCGGAAAAATACGTTATTGTGATCTTCAAATATTCTATTAAAACATAACTTAAGTTCATTTTGAAAAATTAAAGACATAAACGCGCATTTTGGGCATGATATTAATTTAACGGTAGTAAAAGTTCATTATTTACAGAATTTATTCTTCTTTTCTTTGTATTATGTCAATATACTTAAAATAAGAAACTTTGGTATACCGTTTTAAAGCTTCTCTTCTAGGGAAAAATATTTTTGAAAACGACGAAACGCGTGCCTAAATATTTTAAACTAGTTGAATGTACCCATGCTTCGCAAGGGGGCTGTATTTGGAAGTCAACACCTATCGGAGTATCACCATTGATCTCAGCGACGACGAAAACTATGGACTTCATACTAATATCGGTCATTTTGGGCTACTTTTTACATGTGTCTCGGTATCCCCCTCCACCCCGGTGACCCCGGCCCGGAGCCGAATAACGTGAATTTGGAAGTTTATGCAATCGGAGTTTCACGATTGATTTCAGCAACCGCAAAAACTATGAATTCGACACTAATATCGGTCATTTTCCAATACTTTTACATGTCCCGGTAAACGCCCCACTGAGACCCCCTGGTTCGAATTTTGACAAAAACGTTTAACTTTGGTCTGGAGCCTGGTAACTCTCGGTCAATTTGTCTGCTTTCCAAGCCGGTTACGGTAAACGCCCCCCTGAGACCCCCCAGGTTCGAAATGTGAAAAAAGGGACTACGCCTTGATCTGGGGTCTGGGCCAAGGTACCCCTGGCCAAAATTTGGTAACTCTCGGTCCACTCGTCTGGTCCTCAGGCCGCACACAGACAGACAAACACACAAACAAACTCTTTATTTTATTTATATTAGAAGAAGATTAGATAGAAGATAAGAATTCCATATACAAAGTTTCATGTCTCTATCTTCCTTAGATTCTAAGATATTTATCTATTTATTGTCAACACAGCAGACTATAGCCCAATTATAGTGTTGAGAATTACATAATTACATATTCATAACGGCATTTCTAAATTTCTTAGGCGACGTATTATATATATATATATATATATCCAATTTCATTGTTATTTGCACACATTCTATTATACGAAGCTGTTGTACTCCAGATTGGCGATTTCATCAATATATTAGTGTTTGATTTTTTACAGTAAGAGAGGCCCGTGTTTTTAATTAAGGGACATGAAAATTTAATGAAAGTCAGGACAGTCCAAATTATTTTGAGTTACTTTCTGAATAAATAATAAATCAATCATATGACGTCTCTGTTCTAGCTTTGGAAGACGAAAATTCTCAAGGATGGTGTTATAGCTGTCATAAGTGGGATAAATGATGTGAGATTCTTTGTAAGTTAGAAATTTCAAAAATTATCCGTGTATTCTTTCTAAGTGCTTATGACTTTTTTAATTGAGATAAATTCCAAATAGTAGACGCATACTTTAACTTTGAACGTACATATGCATTGCACAACTTCTGTAATGTTTAAGAATTCTTAAATTCTTCTCCTGTTCTAATCACGAATCCTAATAGTTTGAATGCTTCACTTGTTATATTTGCAATGTGACTGTCAAGGGTTAACTTAGCATCAAACGTAACACCAACAGCCTTAACTAAATCATGTCTTTTTACTACATATTTATTATATTACATAATCAAAGTGAAAAGGTGATTTTTTCCTAGTAAACGATAACACTTTGCACTTGCTTGCATTGACTGCAAGTTGATTAGAGGAGCACCAGTTACTAATACGATCTAGATCTTGCTGCAATTTTATGTTATCATTTAGAGAATTGATTTTAGCACATACTTTTAGATCATCCGCATATAGTTATTTTTCATGGTCAGGAATGTAGTCTAGTAAGTCATTAATAAACAAGAGAAATAACAATGGTCCTAAGTTTGAACCCTGAGGAACTTCTGAGGATGCAATATATTCTTTAGATTTGTATGCACTAAAAAGAACGGATTGTCTACAATTAGATAGGTATGACGAGAAGAATTTAATCAAGGGCGGAGAAAAGTAAAAAAAAAAAAAAAACTAATTTTTCCAATAATATGTTGTGATTAATTTTTTCGAAAGCCTTTTCAAAGTCAATATAAATCACATCGACTTGGCTACCAATATCTAATGAATTCGCTATAAAATCTGTAATGGTTGCAAGATTCGTTACTGTGGATCTTTGTGGAATAAAGCCATGCTGTTTAACTGAGATAGTTTGGCATAATTAAAGATTCACCGGTACAAGATACACTGAGAAAAATCCGTTCTCCGGATAGCGGTATATTGTACAAATATATGGAATCCTCATACGTTAGCCATATGCTACATACGCACTGCCGTTAGATGTTACATCATGCCATTGCAGGGTGTCTGAAATCTAACAGTTTTCCGTATATCACATGCATATACCTATGTTACATTCCTCAGCTATATGTTATATACGTCAATTTGTATGTGAGATCCTGACCGCCTATATTGTTCCATACTGAAAGTACGTATAGATGGAACACTTATACGGAAAGTATATTATAAAACATGCGTTTCCAGTTTTACGTTTGCTGTACATTAAGTCCAAAAACTACAGGAATTACGCATCTAACCTACCTTTTTAAGTACGCCACCTACATTTTCAGTATATGCTCAAATACTTGGGCAAAAGCAGGTAATATTGCTATTGGTCGAAAGTTGATTTTGGCTATTATTGGATTTTAGAATTGGGTAAATTAAAGGTGATTTCCATTTGTCTGGGAAAAGTGTTTGTTTTTAGTGATAAATTGAATGCAATGAGTAGGGGATATTTAAATATATCAGCACAACCCTTCACAATGTAGGAGGGAATTCCGTCAGAAACAACATCCGTTTCGGTCTTAAGGTTCTTAATAGCCATTTCTACATCTTTCAAATTTACTTGGTAAATATTTAGTGAATCTATGTTTCCATACGTATTATCTCGCAGATTTATGTTACAGTCAATTATCGTTTCTGAGGAGGGAAAGAACACTGTTCTAAAATACTGCGTGAAAGTATTCGCTATTTCTTTATTACTATAAATTTTATGGCCCTGAAACTTTAATGCTTTCGACAATAGATGTATCTTCCTGTTTTTTTCTTCCTGTTTTTAATAAAATTCCACAATTCATTTGAGTTCTAAATGATAGGAAATAATTTAGTTTCCCGGGTTGGGGTATAATCAGCAACGAAACATATACAATCTATATATCAATCGATTCAGCTTGACAAAAGAAATCGATCGATACCAAATTTAACTACTTCCAGTTTAATTAGCCTAATTTAGTTTCCGGGGGTGGCGTATAATCAGCAACGAAACATATACAATCTATATATCAATCGATTCAGCTTGACAAAACAAATCGATCGATACCAACTTTAACTACTTCCGGTTTACTGAGCCTAATTTAGTTTCCGGGGGTGGCGTATAATCAGCAACGTAACATATACAATCTATATATAAATCGATTCAGCTTGACAAAACAAATCGATCGATACCAAATTTATTTTGTCAAGCTGAATCGATTGATATATAGATTGTATATGTTTCGTTGCTGATTATACCCCACCCCGGAAACTAAATTATTCCAAATAATAATATTTTCAGAATTACGTAAAAATGTTTCATGGGCTAATTTGATGTAATTTTTAACCTGTATTCCCAAACGAAAAAATTCCATGTAATAGGAGGTACTACTACTAGTTTTTAGTTGATATATTTTTTTATGATAACTTGCCTTGGCCTTTAACTTATTAATTACCTCCTTAGTGAACCAGTACGGAAATTTTGAAGCAGAGATTTTCCTACGAGGGACATACATATCGAATACTTCATAGATCATATCATATAGCTTACTCACTAGGTCATTAATATTACTGTATTCCCATAGGCAATCCCAATCAACACACTTTAGATTGATACACAATTTCATAAATTTCGCCTTTCTAAAATTGTAATCAGGTATGTTAGAATTATGGCTTACTTTTGAATGGCTTTCATGACTCACATTTATTACTATAGCGGGATGATGTTGATCTTCCGGCACTAATGGGAATAATTCCCTGATAATTTCAACAGATTCTAAAGTTGATAAAACTGGATCTATGGTAGGATTATTACTGTTTTGTATATGATTAAAAGAATCCAAATCATTAAAAAATCATGAAATTATGTAAATTTTGACATTTTACGGTACTATTTTCGAGACTAAATTCATGGATATTTTACTATAATAACAGCGACCTCTATTACCCCTTTCACCACCTAATTTCCAAAATCATTCCTTAGTGGTATCTTACGTTAAAATCCTATGCACTGTCAAAAGTCTCAAGTTTCTGGCTTAAGCAGTTTCGCCTGGACTTTATCAGTCACCTACTCAGTCAGTATTTCTCAGTCAGTAGCTTAACGTAGGGTGAACCTATAGCTTAACGTGGGGTCCGAACCATGTGTACTTCCGCTGGAAATTGAACCCGGATTTCGCATGTCAAAGGCGCGTACGCTAATCGCTTAGCCACGAGGGAGCTTTTACTTTCATTACGTCTTAATTAACACACTTAGAGAACAGTTATAGCTAGCACTTACTAAATTTTCAATATAACATCTAGATCCTATGTGATAAAATATTACTCTAATAGCTCGCTGAAATAAGAAAACTCATTGCGTCCAGCTGTCTACTTATTTTTCTTTTCTATCAAAAGATCTATTTACCCTTGGTTATTGAACTAAATATTTTTTCTTCTTCAGAATGTAGTAATTAAATGCTCTTTCGTGTTATAATGAGAAAAGAAAAATGTGATGTACTGTTATTTTTTTTTATTAAAGTTGAAATATTCAAATAAGTCCTAATTTCCTAGGCAAAAAAGCACTGGAAAAAACTCATTTTCTTGAAAAAAAAAAAGCTGCCTCTTTCCCAACTCTTATATCTCTACCCTTTCTATTACTGCTTTAAAGGATCCAATTTCGAAGCTCGAAAAGATAAAGTTACCAACTGCAATTTCAATAGCAGGATAAAGAAATGGTATTTTTTCATGGAAACAGGTAGAATATATATGATATTTCTAGTTATTTCTTAAACGTTTTGCTTTACTTTAACTCCTGGGCCGCGGTGGCTCAGTGCTAGAGCGTTCACTTCTGGTGCATGGGGTCCTTAATTTCATTCTAGCTTGCGCCAAGTGAATTTTCTGATGGACAAACATCATGTTCGTATGTTTTCTCGGGGTTTTCCCGTTTCCTCCAATTTTCTTCATTTCATCATTTTATTCATTTGTCATCATCACCATCTCCCTTGGCTCAGCCGGCATTAGCGCGGGACGTAAAACGTAAAGATTTCATTTTTTTGTTTTTTTAATTTTCACCCAACATTGAAACCGAAAGTTGATAAATTTACCATTTTTGATTTGAGCAAAAAAGATAGAAGATGAGACATGTTTGTGTAAATGTTGAGTCCACCTCCTGGGTACTTCTTATGGTTTTCGCTCTATGGAACCCAATACTAAAACCGGAAGTAGACACATTTATGACTTCCTGTATCTATAGAAGATAATAAGGGCAGAGTTATTCTTTGAATCTATTTATAAATATTGCTCAACAAAAGAGACACTGACCAAAGCTTAAAACTTTACTTTATTTTAAATTATAATTTGTAACTGTTTCGGATATTTAGCATATCCTTCTTCAGACACGATCGAAATTAATGAAAATACAGACATATATATAAAAGTTGTTATAACAGAGTTTAAATTCTTTAACCGTCATATATATATATTCATTGTTATAAAAAAAATTTAAATTCTTTTAACAGTCATATATAGAGTCATTGTTGTACTTTTTATTTTTATTTATTTACTTATTTTTCTTATTTACCGAGGCCTTCAGCCCATCCTATAAGTCTTCGTGTTCACTTTCCAATTAATCACTTCCTTTATTTTTGGTTCTTATAAGGGCCTTTTATTTTTATTTATTTTTTTATTTTTATTTATTTATTTATTTATTTTCTTTTTTTTCTTCTCTATGTTATTCAAACTTCCTTGCCATGATTCATTAATTGGTAAGCCCCCTGTCCAGTTCATCAGTTTATCTCTTCCTACCTTCTTTATCCAATCCGCTTCTTTCCACTTCCTTATTATCATTCTTTTCTCCATCTCCAATACTTCCGTCTTATCCCAATTAATTGCGTGATTCGTCTCCTTAACATGTTAAAGGAAGTTTGAATAACATAGAGAAGAAAAAAAAGAAAATAAATAAATAAAAATAAAAAGAATAAATAAAAATAAAAGGCCCTTATAAGAACCAAAAATAAAGGAAGTGATTAATTGGAAAGTGAACACGAAGACTTATAGGATGGGCTGAAGGCCTCGGTAAATAAGAAAAATAAATAAATAAATAAAAATAAAAAAGTACAACAATGACTCTATATATGACTGTTAAAAGAATTTAAAATATTTTATAACAATGAATATATATATGACGGTTAAATAATTTAAACTCTGTTATAACAACATTTATATATATATATGTCTGTATTTTCATTAATTTCGATCGTGTCTGAAGAAGGATATGCTAGATATCCGAAACAGTTACAAATTATAATTTAAAATAAAGTAAAGTTTTAAGCTTTGGTAGTGTCTCTTTTGTTAAAACAATTAATCCAAAGCCATGAATAGTCTTACTAAATATTGCTCACTGTTACATTTTTTACTTCATTGGGATCCAGTATTGAAACGTGAAATAGGGATACAATTTTCTATTTTGAAAGGCTGCTCTTTGCTCTCTTACCTTTGTTGCTCGATATGAATCTATATTGAAACCTGAAGTATTAATAATAGTAGATTTCTACTACTTCCGGCTTTTATAAAGTGGCAATTGGAAAGGTACATTTGTAATACTTGAACTCATGTCAGAAAAAAAAATATTATTTTCAGTATCTGCTAAATTATTTCCAAAATGAAATCTGTCAGCAGATGGATGGACGGGCGTACTTTCCTATAAATCTTTTCATTCTTACACATACCGTAGTTAAAAAGTCTAAGATATGTTTTAGTAAAATTTGTAGTGGGGATTTTGCCCTCAAAGAGAGATCATTACAGAAAGTTAATGATTATAGAATAATTGTCGGGATGAGAATGTAGGAGAAACCGGCAAAATATGAAGAAAAACATTATGGACTCGACAGTAACCACCACAAACTTATATGGCTTCGGATCACGATGAGGACTCTTCGTATAACACGTGCACGCAATATCACTTTTTCCTTTAATTTGACCCAACTGACTTTTACCCATGGTCTACCCATTAAGTGTATTCAATGTTCTACTATTTCACTAAGACAGGGACACGAATATAGAAAATAGTGTTGAGCGCAAGAGTCTTGGTCGTGCAGTTTGTGCAAGAGTCTTACATGGAAAACCAAGACCAAGACAATGGAGTGCAAGACCAAGATCAAGACTCTTGCACAAGAGTCTTGCATAAGTACCGACTCAGTGGTAGAGCGTTCACTTCTGGTGCATGGTATCCCTGGTTAGATCTCATCTTGCGCCATGTGAGCTTTTTTCGTGGACAAACACAGTGTGCGTGGTTTTTCTCGGGGTTTTCCCGTTTCCTTCTACTTTCTTCATTCCATCATTTCATTCATTTCTCATCATCACCGTCTTCCTTAGCGTCAGTGTATAAACGTGGGACGTTAAACTAGATACTTCATTTCATTTCAAAACATATTAGTGGTGTTCTTCAGCTAGTCTCTTACTCTTGACGCAGCAATTTTCTATTTTAATAACTTCCTTCAACTACAGCCTCCTTTGCTTCCTCCCTCTCTTTCCTCTAGCACGTCCCTCATAATACAGTTCCTCCTCAGCTAATGTTCCAACCAGTTCCCCTTCTTCCTCTTAATTAAATCATTTTTCTTTTCTTTCCTACTGCTACTATTTCTAACAACTTCTCATCCGTTTGCCGTTCAACCCAGCTAATTTTCTCCTTTTTTCTCCATGCAAACGTTTCGAAAGCCTCCAATTTTTTAAAATCGTTTTTGCGTAATATCCATGTTTCTGCTCGATAGAGTATATATTGGAATCAGTAAAACAAAATCTCAATATTTAACTGGAAGTTTTTTCAATAGAAAGATTAGTTAATCCTGGTTGAAAAGATAAGAAATCTGACGCCTTTAGAATGTAAAAATAATTTTGAAATTCAAGGTATTTCAGTAATCTGTGCCGTCTTAATTTGCTTTCGTGCGTCTCAGTTGTAGCCTCCCCAATTTGGGAACTAATGGAATATTGGATCTGTTAGAAAATATAAAAAGATTACGAAACGTTGTGATTTATTTATCTTATAGGTAGCGAAACGTGGGTGGCCAGAAAAAAAAACTTTTTTTTCTTTGAATTTCGATTGGCCGAGTTGCAGAAAAGATGTCTCGTGTTAGTAGTAGTCTACTCACAAAATTTGGATATTTTTGGTCAACCCCTTCCTTTGCCTCATGGGTCTTGAATATTTTTATAGCCGCGGCTATGCAACTCGCACGACACTACGAAAAAATTGCGCTACACAGCTATTTCTTTTTTTTTTTTAATTTCGATTGGACGATTTGCCAAAAAGTTGCCTCGTGTTATGGTAGTATACACAGAAAATTTGATTTTTTTTTTTTTTTGGTCAACCACTTCTTTTACCTCATGAGATTTGAATATTTTTATAGCTGCGGCTATGCAATCCGCATGACACCACGAAGAATATATGCTGCATAGCTATAACCTTCGATTCGTTTTCACACTGAAGCATTCTGAGGTTGTGCAAAAGAAAAGTGGGATGGGACAGTGTTCCTATGTGGTTAAAAATGGTATAATTCCTCAAACAGTCAGTCCTCTTTACTTTGTATATATATATATATATATATATATATATATATGTACTATGTGATCAAAAGTATCCGGACACCTCCAAAAGCATAGGTATTTCATATTAGTGCATTGTGCTGCCACCTACTGCGATGTACTCATTATCAGCGACCTCAGTAGTCATAAGCCGGGATCTGATGGGTGTTGAGCATCCATGGAAAGCCTAACGCAATTTTATTTCTGATTATTGTTATAAGCACTATAGTGATCGTGAAAACCAATGTCATCGCCCCTCAGAGTGGTCGATAATTGGGGGCAGGGAAAAAAGGGGTGGGGCGCAGAAAATCGTAGACTTTCACGTTGGCGGTCCTAGTATCCCTCCTAATTGTCACAGGGACATGAGCCATACCTCGTTGGAAAGCTTATAAAACACAAATTGCGATGACGTAACTTTTGTGCCCCCAGTGCCCAACACGTAAAAGAAGAAGAAGAAGAAGAAGAAAATAAAAAATTAGGAAGAAAAACTAATTTTTGTAAAATTTGTAGGACTCTGGCAACATTGTTGTTTGTCGTACGCAGAAAGAAATAATCCCACATGTACGCCATACATAGGTAATAATCATATAATAAAATGAAGGGCGTAGATGGAATAACAAGAGAGATAAGGTTTCGGAAGTATTTACTTCCGATGATCCCTCTGTACATATTTCCCGATGGACTGTCGTCACGTTGGCAGCCCTAGCGACGCCCCTAATTGTCACAGGTATATAAACTATGCCTCTTTGGAAAGCATATGGGACACAGATTTCAGGAAGGTAACTTTCGTGCTCACCCTGCGTAAGACAAGCAAGAGAGTTGCCAGAGCTCTACAAATTTAAAATCGTGTTTTCAATTTTTTATTTTCTTTTTCTTCTTTTACACGTTGGGCATTGGGACATAAAAGTTATTTAGTTCGAAGTTGTGTTCTATAAGCTTTCCAAGGAGGTATTGTTCATGGTCCAATGACTAGTAGGGGCGTCGCTAGGGCTGCCAGACAACATGAAGGTAGACGAAAAATATACAAGAGTAGTACGAGCTTTCTAATTTTTATCTCCCTTGCTATTGCACTTACGCCCTGTATTGTTTTCATATGACTGTTCCTAATGTCTGGCGTACATGTGAGATTTTTTCCTGAGTACGACAATTAATAGTGTTGTCAGCGTTCCTCAAACTTCAAATATGTGGCTTTCTTTTATAAGAAAATATACACTGGAGAAATGGACAAATTCAATACCTCCCCTCCCCCCATTTACCATTGGTAAGCCAAATGACCAAGCACATGGTATCACTAGTTAGAATATTGATTTATTTAATGGATACCCAATTTTTATGCTTGAAGCCCCTTTAGCACTGGCGCAAATCCCGGGGGGACGAGGGGGACATGTCCCCCCCAATCTTGGACCTGGGGGGGACTGTCCCCCCCAATAATCTGATTTAAAAAGTGCTTTTTCGGATAAGTGTCATGAGACATGTCCCCCCCAACATTGGAACTGGAGGCTCTTCCAATAATCCGATTTGAAAAGTGCTTTTTGCAGATAACTGTGATGAGTTGTGTCCGACTGCCACAAAGGAATGTGAGATGAAATTTGTTTCTCTTGGCTTTTCCATTTTTAATGAAAATGAAGGCGTGCGACTGTGCGTGACGTAACCTGATATGAAATCTTATCTCCTCCTTTCCCCTAGGCCCTAGCACACGAAGAGTATATAGACTATCCAATGTCAATAGAACCCATCTTTTCAGTAAATGCGCATTTAATCTATTTGTAGTATCAGCCTAGGCATCTACTCATGCTTCGTAAGCTAACTAACTCTATAGCCTATGGAACCCGGAGGTTCAATGCCGCGTTCACAAAAGCTCTCCACTGACTTCTATTCTTAGCCAACTGGATCCAGTTTCTACTTTGTATTCCTATCTCTGCGAGATCCATCTTAATATTGTCTTCCCATCTGCGCCTAGGTCTTCTTAATAGTCGTTTTCCGATTGGTCTTACAGGTTTGGTAAGCCGTATAATTTACGTAGTTCGTCGTTATGAAGTTTCCACCATTCCCCATTCCCGTTCCTCTTGGTCCAAATATTTCTCTCGGGATCTTGTTCTCAAATACTTTCAGTCTATGCTCTGCACTCAGTAAGCGACCATGTTTCGAAACCATACAGAACAACAGGTATGATTATCGTTTTATACATTTTAAGCTTCAAATCCCTCGACAGAATTCGCGACAACAAGAGGTTTTGAACTGAATAAGAACACGAATTCCCTGTTTTTAGTCGACATTTAATTTCTTCGTGAATATGATTTTCGTCTGTTAATATTGATCCTAATATTTGAAAGTATCCACTTTATCAAAAGTATTATTTAATATTTTAACACATACATAATTTGCCGTATTATGGTCCCGACGCACTTCCATGTATTTAGTTTTCTCTGCATTTACTTCTAAACCCATGTCCATGCAAGCGCATCTAATAAGACCTCTGCATTTCTTTCTATTTTTCTCCTATCATCCCCTACTAAATTTACATAATCAGCGTACGCATAACCTGGTGAACACCGTTCAGCTCTAGGCCCTGGTTGCTATCTTTGATTTTCCTTATAGCGTATTCCAGGACAAAGTTGAATAATAATGGCGACAACGCATCTTCTTGTTTCAGGCCATTCTTAACGTGAAAGCTCGTGGCCAAAAATTTTCCTACCCGGACTTTACTTTGAGATTCATTTAAACATGCCTTAATTGATCTAGTTAGCTTTTTCGGTATTCCAAATGCTGAAAGAACGTTATACAATGTTTCTCTCCTAACCGAGTTATAAGCCTTTCTAAAATCAATAAATCGTTGATGTACCGGACTACTGTATTCCCGCTTGTTTTCGAGTATTTGGCGAATGGTAAATATTTGGTCGATAGTTGATCGATTTCGTCTAAACCCACACTAATAATCTCCAAAAATTTCATCTGCGTATGGGGTCAATCTTGCTAATAGAATGTTTGAAAGGATTTTATAGGATGTTGACAGAAGAGAGATGCCTCGATAAGTCGGTTTTGTCGCCTTTCTTGTGGATTCGAACAATGATTGATTCTTTCCACTCTTGTGGCAATTCTTCCTTGTTGTAGATAAGGAAAATGAGTTTGTGTACCTTGTTCCACAATTTTTCGCCTCCAGCTAAAATTAACTCAGCCGGAATTTCGTTTACACCCGGAGATTTGTGTTTCTTTAATTTCTTTATAGCGATTTTTACTTCTATTCGATTGGGTTCTGGAACATATGGTTCTGCGGTGTGTATGTTCCTTTCTCCAAGCACATTAATTTTTGGCTGCGTGTTCAGCAAATCGTCAAAGAAATCTTTCCATCGATTTAAAATGCTATCTGTATCAGTGAGAACTGTTCCATCAGCTTTCTTTCATATATAAGAACGAGGTTAATAGCCTTTTTTAAATTCGTTGATCCCTTTATACATGTCCCGAATGTTTTTATTTTTACTATTATCTTCAAGTTCCTAAATTTTAGCTTTCAAAATATCACGTTTCTTTGTTCTAAAAGTTTTGGAAGTTCCTCGCCTGATGTCTACGAAATTTTGTGTAGTTATTTCATTCGGGTTTTGTAGCCAACGTAATTTTGCCTGTTTTCCCTTCTCTGCTAGTTCGAACCATGGTTTGTTCCTACGTATTTCCGCGTGTCCCAATTTTTCTTTTGAGAGAGGATGTTTCGTAAGCAAAGAAAAGAATTCAATTGCTGGAATATTTTTCTCTATAATCTTAAGATTACATCTGCTAAGTAAAGAGTATGACATGCGTCAGATTTCTGAAACGATTCCTGTAATGTTATTGAGATTATAATCATTTTGCTCAAAGAGTATTGTTGCGTCATACATAATTGATATTCTTTCTTCATAGTTTTGGGGAAGTCGTCATTTATATTATTATATTACTATAAAACAATTTTAACGTGGATCTTTGTGGATGCCTAATTAGAAACATACCAATTATAAATATGCATGTATTCAGATTTCAGAATGCTTTCACGGCAGTGATTTGTAATACTGATATGTACTACTACTTCATCTACATTACCTAATATATAATATACTCTACAATAGTTGATCAGATTCATCTACCGTAATATGAGTTTCATCTCCCTTATCTAAAATAAACCTCAAATCTGCCCACCTTCCAATGTTGAAAACAACCAATGGCGTATTTAGGATTTTCTTTCGAGGGCTATACCCAACACAAGGAAGGAAGTGGGCAATTGCCCACCTGAGTTTGAGAATTAAATATATTTTAATTATGCATAAATTGAAGTTATAATGGCAAGAATTACAGATCGATAAATCCTATATGATACGATGCAAAAATTTAGAAGTGAATCTAACCCTTTATTCTATTCATACAAGAAAAAGAAAGCATCCTCTTGGCCGTCCTAATTTCCCGGGCTAATTATTCCCCCGTTTTGATTTTCTTTAATTCTAACATTTCCTTCTTTTAAAAATAACTAAACGATATAATTGTTCCTTTGTTATAATAACTAAAGTCCTGTCATGTTGATATCCGAGCATGTTGGTGTGGAACACTAGTTTCGCTTATCAACTCCTCTTAGTTTTGGTGTTTCTGATGACGGCCAACTTGAATCACAACTGACAACGGTCGATAAATTATGATAGGCAAAATGAAAGTAGTAACGTCAAGAAAAAGAAACAGAAAAATAGAAAGGTTGACAGAAAGAACCATTAAGGACGCAGTTCTTACATGGAATGAAATTTGATAAATACAGTATTATTTCTGAAAAAAAGCATAAGAAAATGGAAAGTCAATGACATTCTTAGAAATGGTAAGAAGGATTATTGTTCTACGTGGAATGCGTAAAACTAACAAATTATTTCGAGGGGAGAATGAGCCCGATAGCCTCCTAAATACGTCACTGAAGACAATTCTGCTCCCCTGATCCTTCACAGCATTGTTTTTCAACTTCATAAATATTTTAAACATCGCTTATATATATATATATATATATATATATATATATATATGGGTGTTCGGAAAACTGGTTTGTTCGGATAATCGAAGTGTACATGTTTATTTGCCAAAAAGAAGTACTGTACTGTTTGCATGCACCGTGAGAAGCTCTTCTTGGGGGCGCGCAATCCTTCAAACTGCGCGGAGCGGCACGCCTCAACTCTAAGCTGGCGCAGCTGTTGCTGTGAACAGCTTTGATACTGCCGCTACTTCGACAGCCAGTGCCAAACCGACAGAAGTGTGCTGATTGTTGAAATAGGTGCGAGCGAGTACACAGTTCGGTTAAGCGGTCGTTCGGTTGACCGACGTCCGGATAATCGACGCTCTACTGTATATATATATATATATATATATATATATATATATATATATATATATATATATATAATATGGAAACGTCTTACCCGTCCCCCCAATGTTGAAGACAGATTTGCGCCTATGCCCTTTAGGATAAGTTTAAGGACATTTTGAGTTTGGTATGAATAACATTTTTTTGAAATGCATCTTTAGTTGTAAAACCATGTAACTGTAATTAACAACTTTATTTGCATTTACCTTAATTTGTTGAAGAGTTGTGTTCCTGATATTACTCCAGCCAGTTTCCAGTGTATGATAGTTTTGAAAACGAAAACGACAGTGACCTAAAACATAAAGAACATTTAAGAACTATGAAAACCTGAAAACTAACCAGAATGAAGCGCACACAAGAACTTTTCTTCATGTGTTTGATTCAGTTAGAAACAAAGGAAGTGTAACCCTAATAATTCACAGCCCAGACACAGATGTGTTCGTGTTTAGCCATATCATACTGGTATGAATTGAAAGACGTCGGTTGCCAGAGTGTGTCGTTAGTCGCTATGGTGTTGAAGAAAGGAAAAGAGGTTTAGGATGTCATATAGCTTCAGAAGCACTTGGAATAAAATTCTCCTAAAGTTTACCAGCTCTTCATGACTTTACAGGCTGTGACTCAACGAGCAAAGTAGGAAACAAACAGTATGCTTTCAGTTTAGCAAGAAAAGCGGATTCTGTTTAGCATGTGCTACAGCTGTTACAGCAACAAGACCTGAATGGTATCTCAACTTCATCAACTAGAGCTTGCCTATTTAAAGATTGTTAAAAAGAAAAAACGGAAACTCGTGTGACGAAAGTAGATACATTCACTTCCTACAATCCCCATCAGCAATTAATGATATTGTTTGTTTACAGTTCACCTCCAACAACTATTCCGAGATGCACAGCTCAACTTTACTATTGGAATAACTCCACCATTCCGTTTGCAGAGCCTTTAGATTTAACCAAGTTTGTTTTTTCTTTAGATGACAATATAACCATACGTCCACTTGATGACACAGCCTGCCATACAAGATATCTTAATTTCATCTTGCAAATGCAAAACCAATCTGCAAAACACTGTCTTGCAGATGTTTTTTCAGTAAGTCATCTCCCTGCAGTTATTGTGCTTGTAAGGACAATCGCAAAAATCCTGTGACAAAATATCTCTGCGAAGAAGCCAATAGTGACTTGTAAATTATTCCAATTGCAATAATTAAGAATAAACCATTAGTATTAGATTTATCTTTTAAGTTGATATGCGAACTTTAGGGCAACAGTTACCATACCTTAGGCCCTAAGTGATTCATGTTTAGTTAAAAAGATGGAAATTTTGAAAATCAATAACAATTCGTTTGTGAAATTAAGAAGTGTTATTAAACAACAAGTGAAAATGTAGGCGTTATTTGTCATTGGAATTTGGTTGGATTAACATCAGGCACACAAATGTTCAACAAATGAAGGTAAGTGCATATAAAGTTGTAATACAAATGTCATTTTTTATTTGAGTTACATTTAATAACAATATAGTAATGGTTTTACAACTAAAGATGCATTTCAAAAAATGTTATCCATAATACCAACTCAAATTATCTTTAAACTTATCTCAAAGGAGCTAAAAGCATAAGAATTGGTATCAACGTAAATAAATGAATATACGAGGGCTATCCAGAAAGTAGATTACGTTTTGGAATAAAAAATCAACAAAGTATAGGAAACAAATTTTATTATATACAGATGAAAGCCACACACAAATACTACTTTTCGACATAGTCACCATTCAAATTAAGGCATTTATCGTAGCGATGTACGAGCTTGGAAATTCCTTCGTCGAAAAATTCGGCCGCCTGCGACTTCAACCACTTCGTTACCTCTTCTTGCAGCTGTTCGTCGTCATCAAAACGCTGCATAGCCAGCCACTTCTTCATTGCTGGGAATAGGTGGAAGTCGCTCGGTGCCAGGTCGGGACTGTACGGCGGATGAGGAAACAACTCCCACTGAAAAGATTCAAGAACTTCACGCGTGACATTTGCCGTGTGGGGCCGGGCGTTGTCGTGAATCAACAAGATCTTAGAGCTCAACATTCCTCTGCGCTTGTTTTGAATTGCTCTTCTGAGGTTTTGCAGAGTTTGGCAATACCTTTGAGCGTTTATTGTAGTGCCTCTTTCCAGGAAGTCCACCAAAATCACACCTTTTCTGTCCCAAAAAACAGTCGCCATCATCTTCCTTGCCGACATTGTTTGCATGCATTTCTTGGGTTTTTGGGGAGAACCTGTGTGCCCCCACTGCATTGATTGCAATTTCGTTTCACAGTTCACGTGTTTCACCCATGTTTCGTCACCAGTAACGATGCGATCGAGTAAAGAGTCACCATCCTTATTGTAGGCGTCCAAAAAGTGCAACGCTGCAGCCATTCGCTGATTTTTGTGGTCCTCTGTCAAGATTTTTGGAATCCATCTTGCACAAAACTTGTGGTAACCAAGCTTTTCGCTGATGATTTCGTGCAACAAACTTCGCGAAATTTATGGAAAACTCAAAGAAAGTTCCGTTATTGTGAACTTTCGATTTTCACGGACTTTAACATCGACTTTTTCGACAAGTTCGGCAGTCACTTTGCTGGGTCTCCCACTTCGATCTTCGTCGTGAACATTGGTTCGGCCATTTTTAAATCTTATGACCCACTGTCGCACTCCACCTTCAGTGATAATGTTGTCCCCATACACTTCACACAGCTGCCGATAGATTTCTATCGGTTTACAGTTTTTTGCTGTCAGAAACCTTATTACTGCACGCACCTCGCAGCTCGCGGGATTTTCAATTAACGCAGACATTTCAAACCGTCACAGTATCTTAACGGAGCACAGCACGAACCTCTCACTAGCACGGCTAGATGCCGACTGAGCTGCGCAACGCTCTGACCCCAAGATGGCCGCGCTAGCCCCGCCCCTAGCGGACACAGACGAAAACGTAATCTACTTTCTGGATAGCCCTCGTATGTATGAGGTAACCAATAAAATTCTGTGCTTTTTCATCCACCATCTTCAAACATCGATATGTCACGTAAGGCGTACCTGGAAGATCAAAAATAGTCCCCATTAACATCGACGACCTTCTGCCAACGTTCTGGAAGGCCACGGATTCCATCGCGGTAGAACATAGTGGGCCGTGAAGCGAAGAAGGTATTAATTTAATTTTCCATCTCTAATAGGGATTTGAACTGGAGTCCTCTAAGGTGATTGTCCAGGGAATGGAACAGGTGATAATCGGATTGTACAATGTTCGGTGAGTATGGCGGATGCAATAGTGTTTTCCATCCAGGGCGCAGGATCGTGTCTCGGGGCATCTTAGTCACGTGCGGCTTATCGATGTCTTGTAACAGGAAAAACCCTTTGCAATTCAGAAGTGCTGGCCCCAGAGTTTTCATTTTCTCTTGAACACGGCTCAACTGCTGACAATATACAGTTGCATTGATGCTCTGACCAGCTAGTGGCAGTTCCCGATGCACGATGCCGCAAGTAGTCCACCACACACACACAGAAGGACTTTCTTCTTGTGCAATGCTGGTGTCGACTGTTTTGGAACAGGTTCCTGGGATGCTAACCAATGATGACGGCGCCGTAAAGCTTCGTACAGGACCCACTTCTCCTCACATATCAACACGCTCTCCAGAAATGGCTACTTCCACAGACGAGACAGCAAACAAACACAGGTGTCTGCTCGCGTTGCCTTCTGGCCCGGAATCAAATCATGTTGGACCCATCGATCCAAGTTATAGTGCTGCCAATGTAGATGGAGGTGATGCCGAATGTTTTCTCTACTCAGACTGAATTGTAATCCACGTTCCTCATATGTTTGGTCACTGTTCGCTTCAATTGCTGCATGAATATCTTCATTTTGTACATGTGTTGATATTCCGGCACGTGATGCGTCTTCGAGTGTTTCGTCACCGTCTTTAAACTTGTTAAACCACCGATGCACTGTCCGCGTAATTACGACACCCTCACCAAAGTCCTGGCATATATTCTGCTTCCCTGCAGCGACGTTTGACCCCAGTTCGAGCTCTAAAGCATACAGCTCTTATGACGCTCTGTGGAGGTTCCATATTTACTCTGTCCATACGCAAGTTCAAGGTGAATCTGAACTGCCACAACCAGGTAGTATGTTGGGTATATCCATACCAAAACTGACCTTTGCCTTGTCTCCATCAGCTTCAATCCATGGTGTGAGGTCTAATGGAACACAGACCTCCACAACAAGCGATAGAACTTTCTTGGTTACCTTTATACTAACTAGTGATAGCCTGTATTTGGCCATTTGGCATACGAGGGCTTAGTGGGGGTATTGAATTTGCCCATTTCTCCAGTGTATATTTTTTATATAAAAGAAAGCCATATATTTGAAATTTGAGGAACGCTGGCAACGCCGTTATTTGTCTTACTAGTACAGTAAAATTAGGCAGAAAAATACCTAAACCCGGGCATTCAAAAAAACAAAGGTTTGGCTGTTCCAAATTATTTATTACCCTTTACTCTAAGTGTGGTAAAAAGTCTCCGCAGAAATAGTGTCGGGTTTGGGAGAGGGATGGGGTAGAAGGAAAGAGATTAGAAAATTATTTTTTCTCTTTGTTAAAGATACAGTTTTATTTTTGCTCCGCAGATGTCTCTAAATTATAAAATCTCGACATTTCCTCTGCGTATTGTTATTTTTAAATCAACATGCATAATTATTATTTTAAGATTAATGTTTAAAAAAATGTAAACGACATTCTCTTGTGTATCTACTTTACCTTTTACGTACCTTTTACGTTTAAAACCTATTTCTGATAATTTACTATTTCTTCCAAACAAAGGCACACTGATCAAGTATAACAAGTGGTATTGCCGGTAGTTGTTTCATAACAGTTTTGATTTGCTTTGTGGACGCGAAAACGATATTATTATCATTGTAAGTAAGAGTTGTATATTGCAACCTTGTATTGATAAAGGTGGTGAACTTATTCGGTTAACTCAAAAAGGGAGAGATAGAATAATAGAGTGTAATGAAATTAAGCAAGATGGTGTGAAGGAGAAATTCGAAAAGGAAGTAGTGTTGGAAGTGCATAAGGAGTGTCGTAGGCGCTACACTTTAAAACCCAAGCCACCCCCAACAGTTCCAAATCCTGAACTTAGACAAACTCCCCGTGCTCCATTTGACTTCAAAACAAAGTGTTTCTTGTGTGGTCGCCAATGTGTGGACGTATCGAAATGCAGATATCCATGCCAAGAAGAATGGAGTGAGGTACAGACAGTTGAATTGATAAAAGGTATCCGTGAAGACGCAATAAGAAGAAATTGTGCTTGGGGACGAAAAGTACTTCTCAGACTTAGCAATGTCATTGACCTAGTCCAATGTGATGGTAGGTACCATAGGTATTGTTTGTCAAGATTCAAGGTGGAAGGCTCAAGTAAACCTGGAAAGCCAGCAACTAGACGCGGATCAATAGCAGACTCTGAAAGAGCTGCAGCATTTGATAAATTATGTCAATATTTAATTGAGAATGATGAATGCCAGTACACGTTGAAGGAATTACAAAAACTGTATAACGATCTGAACCCTAACGTTGAATCATACGATGACAGCCACCTGAAAAGAAAATTGATCGGGCGTTTTGGTTCCAACATACATGTAACAGATCTTCCCGGAAGAAGGGTCGTAATTTGCTTCAGTGAAACAGCATCCAGAATCCTGTCGGACGTATGGTACGAAAATCGGCAAGTTGTTGAAAAAGATGATGAATTGAGAGTGATCAAAACTGCAGCAGCAATAATTCGACGAACACTGAAATCTCAAGCTTATGATTGTTCTCAGTTTCCAACTCTTGAGCAAATTCAAACGGGAAGTCCAGATCTTATTCCAGAATTACTGAAGACACTGCTTTATGAAGTCATTAAGCCTACCAGGATAACAGAAGAAAATAAAAAAAGTACTGAACGGAAAACAATCGCTATTGCTCATTCCATAATTGCAGTATCTCGGCCAAAATCATTTGTGTCCCCTGTTCAATTTGGTACAGCAGTGTTCCTTCACAGAAGATTTGGGTCCAGGCTTTTAATTGACTTACTGGCAAATATGGGGTTCTGTTCTTCTTATAACGAAATATTAAAATTCGAAAGGTCAGTTACCAGTGAGGACAAATTAAACATAAATCAGGGCTATGTTCAGTATGTCTTTGATAATGCTGATTACAATGTACATACTGTGGATGGTCATGCCACTTTTCATTCCATGGGTGGTGTATTGTGTGTGACACCTGAATCTGCACTCAGTGTTGACACCTGTGTACCTCGGAGTAACGTCAGATCAAAAGAAATTGAACACAGTAAGTTAATAGAATTACAGATATACAAACGTCCAGATACATCTGGGTATACACGTATAACTGCTTTAAATTGGAAAGTAATGCAAATTAAACCTTTATCAGCTATTACCACCCACACTTTGAATATGTTTTTGTTGTCTGGTATTTGGCTTAATGGTTCGTGTACCGATAGTAGGCCTGGTTGGAGTGGTTGTATGGAAAGGCTGCATGCATCAGAGCATCAGCACTTTTGGCTCTTTCATTTGTGAATTTAGCACCCTCAAACCCTTCCATTGTTTACACCGTTCTCCTTTAAGCTGCTCAGGAAGGTGCTAAGCAGGGTCAGGCTTGCACGATGGTTACGTTCGATCAACCATTATATGCCAAGGCTCGGGAAATTGTAGCTGCAGCCCCTCTCAGTAGCCCTCTGAACTCACTATTCATTCGCCTTGGAGGGTTTCACTTTCTCCTTTCTTTTGTAGGATCAGTAGGTCACATAATGGCTGGAAGTGGTTTGGAAGAGGTGTGGAGTCAAGTATACGCAAAAAACAGCATTCCGCAAATGATGCAGGGGGAAGTATATTCCAGATCTATTCGTGCTTTGTTCCTAACCCAAGAAGCCTTTATAACAGTTTTCCTTGAGACGTACGATCCTGATGTTAACAAGGAAGATTTAAAGGCACTCTATTCGCAATTAACTTCTTGGACAATAGGTGCTGATGAGATAGTGAGGTCTACTGCAGTCTAGAATTTAGCAAAAAATATAGATGAGCAGCTGCAGAATTTCAAGGAACATGGTAGAACACAAAAATTGTGGATTCAATTCATAGAAATGGTACATCTTATCAAGATGTTCATAAAAGCAGAGAGAACTGGAGATTTTTACCTCCATCTTCACTGTATGCAGCAAATACTGCCTTTTCTCCATGCCACAGGACACTTGAATTATGCGAAATCGGCGCATGTGTACTTGCAAGATTGCCTACATCTACTGAGTATATTACCCGAAGAAGAGTTCGACAAATTTATCACCAGAGGGTTCTTCACCATTCGCCGAAGTAACAAATTTTGGTGCGGTGTTTGGACCGATATGACCATCGAACAAGTGTCAATGCGGGCGATGAAAAGCAGCGGTGGGTTTACTGGTGGCAGAGGAATCACTGCATCAACTATCGCTACATGGGTGAAGTCGATGCCTGCAAGCTCCAGAATCGTTGAGAGATTTGCATCTATTAATTATGCTTCCTCAGAGCAACACGTAGAGTTACGTGATGCAAACCAGAAGCTAAATGCCAATCACCTAAAAGTTTTAATAACTTGGTTTCGACTGCACAACCCTTTTACAAAACCTTCTCAGCTGTCTTCTCTCTCTACAGGTGTATTGGCTGCCTCTACTACAAATTGTGACGAGGCCAGTGATATTGGTCTTTCTGCAATAAAAGAGATCGAAGGGCTGAAATTCAGTGAAATCCATTTAAAAAGAAAGTATACCGTCAAATCATTAGCAGCCGTGACAAAATCTGTCACCATCCGAAATGCCCGAAATGCCATCATTCACGTCAACCCCAACCAGTTGTTCCATCGCATGGTTAGTAGTGTGAGAACAGTAGAACATTTAAGAGAAATATTTAAATATGAACTATGTACATACCCTCACTCACTGTTCGATGAAACTGGTTTGATGAGGAAAGGAACCAAGTCTTCAATCCTAAAAGTGTTACCATGTGCAGGAACCAATCCACCTCCTGATGATGAGATGGCACTGAGGGTATCATATGTGGTCGATTGAGGGCATCTTCTACATCGTGTTGTTTGGCAACGCCCTGCAACGTTTCAAGTAATATGCCGACAATATAGTGACTATGTTCTCTCCCATTACGGAAGAGCTACTGTCGTGTTCGATGGTTATAGGGAAAAACTCAACACAAAAGATGAGGAATATCTGTTAAGGTCTCGCTCAACTAGCAACATAGATGTGAAAGTAGAAGACCACATTCACGTCACCTTTGGGCAGAATGATTTCCTTGCCAACCAGAACAAGGAACAGTTAATATCCCTTCTGACATTACACTTGAAGGAAAGAGGGTGCCATGTGCTTCAAGCATATGGGGATGCAGACACTTTGATTGTTTCGACAGCAATCGCAGAGGCTCAAAATGGGATGGAGGTGCGAGTAATAGGTGATAATACTGATCTGTTGGTTTTGTTAATTACTCTTGCTCCCCCATACTGCAGCTTACGCTTAAAGATGATTGTGCCTGGTAAAGGAAATCAGTCAAATAAAATTTACAATATTCAAGAAATGCAGCATGAAATAGGGGACATGAAGGAAGTTCTGTTGTGTGTTTATGCCTTTACAGGCTGTGACTCTGTGTCCTCAATATATAGGAAAGGTAAGACAGCCCCATTTAAAAAAGTTAAAAGTGATGAGGAACTCAGAAAAAAATTGCTTATTTTTAATTATCCTAATGCACAGGCAGACGATATTGCTGAAGCTGGCCATGATTTTTTTCTATCTTTATATGATTCCCACAAGACACGAAATTTGGATGCTTTACGTCACCAGATATATTTAATGACAGTTGCAAGACAGCCAGTGCAAGGTTAGCTACTCTACCTCCAACGAAAGCTGCAGCAAGGGAACATTCACTGAGAGTCTACCACCAAGTGCAACAGTGGAATGGATTCAAGAAAAACTCACTAAAATGGGGGTGGAAGAAGGTCAGTGGATATCTGCGTCCAACACCAACAACTCTTGCTGCTGCTCCAGAATGGTTGCTACGCCTCATCTCTTGTTCATGCACAGAAGAGTGTTTAAGCGACTGTGATTGCCGAAGAAGTGCCCTTCAGTGCACAACCATGTGTACTAACTGCGCTGGATATGGATGCAGTAATACAGATTTTGCCACTAATTCTGATGCGGAAGAAGATGTGTTGACAGATATGCAAGAATTTTCTGAAACAAATTCAGATAGTGATGAGAATGATGAAGAGAAATGAAAACTTTCTGTGCTTAATGCGTTAAGGTAATAATTTTCGTTTTAGGTTTGTCTAATTATATATGTTTGTTTTGCTTTCCATACAGTAAACTCTAATTATCCTTGTAATTGGGTGGCGCGGCAAACTTATACCGGACAGTGCGCAAAATGGACAAACAAGAATACATCTACACGAAATTTCTTTAGGACAATTTAATCGATCATTTGAAAACAGACACATGTGATGGGGAGTTACAATGCATACCTCTTCTTAATGTCAAATTGAATTGAAATTTACAGGTGAATCTCTACAAATAACATTATTACTACCTAAACAGACAAGTTTGTTGATTTGCTTTCTCATAAAAAAAAAGTCCACTGGCTTTGTTTTTTAGTGTTAAAATACCTTTTCCTTTTTGTGATTTTATTTTCCTACGTAGATTTTCTTCAGTAAAGAAGATCGCGGATAATCGAGAGTTTACTTTATTTGTTTTATAGATGTCAAGCATATAGATTAGATGTCAAGGATTGTATATTATAGTATTACTTATATTATGAATATGCCTTTGATCAACAATATTATCATTTTTCTAAACTAATTTCAACAACTCATACCAACCCCTGGCCCCCCTCTCCCCTCCAAAACCCGACAGTCTTTTGGCGGAGACTTTTTACCACATTTAAAGTAAAGTCTAATGAACAATGTGGAACACTCAAACCTTTGTTTTTTGGATGCCTGGGTTCGGAGCTAATTTTACTGTACTATTACGGAGAAAAAAAATCTCACACGTATACCAGGTATTAGGAACAGTCATATGAAAACAATGAAGGGCGTAGGTGCAATAACAAGGAAGATAAAAATTAGGAAACTTGTCCATTCTCCACTCCTTGTATACTTTTCGTCTACCTTCACGTTGTCTGGCAGCCCTAGCGACGCCCCTATTAGTCTCAGGACCATGAATAATACCTCGTTGGAAAGCTTATAAAACACAAATTCCAACTGAATAACTTTTGTATCCCTATCCTTAGCCTGTTAAAGAAGAAAAAGAAGAAAATTTTAAAAATTGAAAAACAATTTTAAGTCTGTAGAACTCTGGCAACTCTGTTGTTTGTCTTACGTAGGGGGGCACAGAAGTTACCTCTTTGAAATCTATGTCCCATATGCTTTCCAAAGAGGTATAGTTTATGTCCCTGTGACAATTGGGGGCGTCGCTAGGGCTGCCAACGTGACGACAGTCCATCGGAAATATGTACAGAGGGACCATCGGAAGTAAGTACTTCCGAAATCTTATCTCTCTTGTTATTGTATCTACGCCCTTCATTTTATTATATGATTGTTACCTATGTATGGCGTACATGTGAGATTATTTTTTCCTGCATATGACAAATAACAATGTTGCCAGAGTCCCACAAATTTCACAAAATTTAGTTTTTTCCTAATTTTTTATTTCTTCTTCTTCTTCTTCTTTTGCGTGTTAAGCACTGGGGGCACAAAAGTTATCTCGCCGAAATTTGTGTACTATAAGCTATTCAACGAGGTATGGCTCATGTCCCTGTGAAAATTAGAAGGGATACTAGGACCGCCAACGTGAAAGTCTACTATTTTCTGCGCCCCACCCCTTTTCTCCCTCCCCAAAGTTGTCGGTCACGCTGGGGGGCGACGACATCGGTTTTCACGATCACTATAGTGCCTATAACCATAATCACAAATAAAACTGCGTTAGGTTTTCCATGGATGCTCAACCGCCATCAGATCCTGGACTATCATCAGACATCGTAAGGAAACAGAATTGGGCCCTCCGCGGAACTCACGAACTTCGAACGTGGTCAGGTGATTGGGTGTCACTTGTGTCAGAAGTCTGTACGCAAGATTTCCACACTCCTAAACATCCCTAGGTCCACTGTGTTTGATGTGATAGTGAAGTGGAAACGTTAAGGGGCACGTACAGCACAAACGACCTTGTATGTTGACTGACAGAGACCGCCGACAGTTGAAGAGGGTCGTAAAGTATAATAGGCAGACATCTATCCAGACCATCACACAGGAATTCCAAACTGCATCACGATCCACTCCAAGTACTATGACAGTTAGACATGAGGTGATAAAACTTGGATTTCATGGTCGAGCGGCTGCTCATCACGGAGGTAAATGCCAAATGACGCCTCGCTTGGTGTAAGGAGTGTAAACATTGGACGATTGAACAGTGGAAAAACGTTGTGTGGTGTGACGAATCACTTTACACAATGTGGCGATCCGATGGCAGGGTGGGTATGACGAATGCCCGGTAAACGTCATGTGTCAGCGTATGTAGTGCTAACAGTAAAATTCGGAGGTGGTGGTGTTATGGTGTGGTCGTGTTTTTCTTGGATGGGGCTTCTACCCCTTCTTGGTTTGTGTGGCGCACTCACAGCGCAGGCCTACATTGATGTCTTAAGCACTTCCTTGTTTCCTAGAGCAATTCGGTGTTGGCGATTACATCTTTCAACACGATTGAGCACCTGTTCATACTGCACGGCCTGTGTCGGAGTAGTTACACGACCATATCATCCCTGTAACGAAATGGCCTGCATAGAGTCCTGACTTGAATCCTATAGAACACCTTTCAGATATTTTGGAACGCCGACTTCGTGCCAAGCCTCACCGACCTACATTGATACCTCTCCTCAATTCAGCACTCCGTGAAGGATGAGCTGCCATTCCCCAAGAAACCTTGCAGCACCTGATTGAAAGTATGCCTGCGAGAGTGGAAGCTGTCATCAAAGCTAAGGGTGGGCCAACACCATATTGAATTCCAGCAGTACCGATGGAGGGCGCCACGAACTTGTAATTCATTTTCAGCCAGGTGTCCGGATACTTTTGATCACATAGTGTATATATATTACAATGTGTAGTTTCCTTTTCAACTAATATATTTTTTTAATATCTTGCTGATTGTGTAATATAAAATCAACATTTTTTTCAATAAATATTTAAAGATAATCTATATTTATAATTTATTTGATATTGAAACAAGGTACATGCAGCTTTATAATGTAAAGTAAACTTTTAAATGAACTGATATTGGGTTAGATAATCATGTGAAACGCTCAATTCTGAGAGAAGATTATCAGCATTGGTACAAAATATAGTTACTATTAATTGCGCTAAAATTCTGCTAACCATTCATGTGAAAGGATCAGGTGCAAAGGTAGATATGTCAGGTTTTTGAATCACGTTGAGAACTGTAAAGACAACTGCACTACTAACACTAGTGACAAAGTTCTGTATAGATGAAAGTTGAATTATCATTTGTTAATGTCGTATTTTAAACGATTACCAAGGGAGACTACATCCAAATTGCACTGTTACATTTGAATTATCTGAATTCATGCCAAACGCAGAGCCAGGTTTCACACCACCTTCCACGAGTCAAGGAAACGTTTAAGACAAAAGATTGGCACTGTTTGTCGTAGATTTATTTCGCAGTGAAACGTGGCGGCTCCCAATTGAAGAAGTCAGTTACAATTTATTAGAACGCCGTCTATAACGAATCAAAAAACATACTTTGAATCAAATTTACTTATGTTTGCTCGTAGAATCCGAATCTACAATTAGAAAAAAGTAAAGTTCCACATTTAAGTTTTCAAAGTTGTCGTCATCCCACATCCAGGGCAATGAGAGGGGCTACTTTTATCACAGATGTATTTTGTCCTCCAAAATAATATTATTTTTTTAATTTGGAAAGTTCTTCATCGGATACTTATTTCTCCAGATATTTTGAAGTATTAAGTTAGAAAATTCACCCTATCTATCTATCTAACGATATATATATATATATATATATATATATATATATATATATATATATATATATATAGAGAGAGAGAGAGAGAGAGAGAGAGAGAGAGAGTTCAAAACAACACGAACAACGTTTGGGAGGTGATTCCTGACACCAAGATAAGTATAGACCATCCAGGGTGCACAAATGCTTCCTTTCGGAGTTATACCTGTACGCTGCCGAAAATTTGAGAAAATGAAGTTTAAAGGTTCATAGCTCCAATATTATATGACATACCGTAGTCGTGTCAAGACTTCACTATGGAACTATTATGTGTCCTATTTAAATATCCATGTTAGAGAATCCTGCGGTACTTCCACAACAATTTTTATACAAGTGGTTGGTTGGTACTTCAAATTATATGCCAGTAGTCAAACTGCCTCTATAAAAATTGCTGCGTAAATACCGCAGGATTCTGAAACATGGATATTTGGATAGGGCACGTACTAGTTGCTAAATGAAGTCTTGACCCGACTACACTACGTCTCATAATGTTGGAGCTATGGACCCTTAAACTTCATTTTTTCAGGTTTTCGGCAGCCTATAACTCCGAAAGGTAGCATTTGTGCACCCAGGTTGGTCTATAGTTTTCGTCTTATCTTGGTGTCAGGAATCACCTCATAAAAGTTGTCGGTGTTGTTTTGAAAAACCCTATATATATCTATCACGGGGTTCCCTCTACGTTATCATTCATGAAGATTTGAAGCTGCACAAGGTATATGGACAATGGGTGCCTCATGACCTCATCGTTACACAAAAACAAGAGCATGTGTAGATTTGTCAGAGTTTTTTGAGCGTCTGGTCACCGTCGACGAAACTTGGTTCCTCTACGAGACTCCAGAAAAGAAACGACAATTCACGGAATGGAGGCATACTGGAAGCCCTCGTCCCAAGAAGGCACGGATGGGACTATTCGTGCGGAAACAAATGGCGACCATTTTCTGGGATCAGGAAAGGATACTGGTGGTGGAATGGCTCCCTCCCAATACTTCCATCGACAGTGAGAGCTACTGCAGTTCACTGCATAGACTCCGCCGACTTATTCAACAACGCCGACAAGGAAATATTCGTAAATACAAGACTCTCGCTAATCCAGCCATTTCTTCCAAAGATAGGTGCTGGATTAGCGAAAGTACCGAATTATTGAGAGTATCTGAAATTGAATTTAACACATAAAGTACTATGCTTTACTTAATATAAGGTTACATACATTATCACAGAAAAATTAGAGAAATGTAATACTTGATATTGAACGTCAGTCACTATGAACCATGTCCCAAATTTTCAGTTAAAGCAATGAAGATGCTCTACGGCTGCATGCATTACCACGCAACTGCTTTACAAGCAAGATTGAACGGAAGAAACAATAGTAAGATAAGGTTTGTATTTTTTTCAGTAGTACAGTATAAACAAAGTCAATCGTTGATAGATTGTTGCAACATTATGCGGCAGAAGCCAGTTTTGGAACCGGATTACTGAGTGCAAGGACTACAGTAAGTCGGATTAGCAAAAGTCTACTGTATATTATAAAGTACGGGATAAAAATATATGTATATACATATTAAACATAGATAGACAGATATATACGATGAATTATTTATCTTCAAGTGCACTTGTAACTTTCAAAATAATACGTAAATGACAGTAAAACATGTATACACACGGAATTAATTCTTCCCCTAGCGATTATCTTGATGAAATGGCAACATAATACTTGCAAAGTTTGGCAACTGTGGGACAAGTCTTGAAATCGGACATAATTAATACGTGTAACGAAAGATATGCAGGTTTCATATCTGTTCGTTCTTGAATATTTTAAAGTATTATAAATACAACGTAAATCTATCATAATGTTAGTAATTATTTATACGGCACAATCTTAATATGCATATGTAGTAATCATTTTACATCTAAACAAATGACTAGATAGAAATAAGCTACAAAATGTGCAAAGTGACCAAATATTTTGTGTTAATGATTTGATATATACTTTTACCAGGTAGCAAAATTTCAACTCACCTTCGCAGAGAAGTTGGTTAGTGTATTAACTTAAGTTATTTCACTTTTTCGATTATCATCAGTTTAACTCTCACGGTCTACAGTAAAACTTTTTTTTTTTTTTAAACAAGGTCTTGTTTCTGTCACTGTGTAAACAATTAGAAATATTGCTTGTTCCAGAAACGATTTTTAATACTATTAGCTTCATTCTAGTTTACTTCATTCTAGTTTATTTCAATAATGTTAAGATTATCAAGAATGTTATAAAAGTAGGAACCTTCATTTCTAGTCATTGACCAAACTTTAATGAAACATTACTAAAATAAAACATATAAAATATTTACCTCGAACAGTCTTTGCAAGCAATATGTAGAAAATTCACAGAAATTATGAACGTAAACAAGTAGTTGATGATTGAAAGTATGGTAAGCATACGTTTCAAATAAAGTAAAAAAATGCTTCCTTTGCTTCTTTTTGCTAACATAACTGCAGAAAAATAATTTGATCATATTTACTTAGAAAACGTGGGTTAGCGGTTAGCGTTGACGTTTCGCAATCGGGATTTCATAGTATCAAGCATCCTGACTAGTGTTGTAAAATTTCCGGAAATTTTGAACCGGCTGGTAAAAAAGTTTTTTTTTTTTTTTCCTGTTTCTTTCCGGACAAATTGGAAAAATTGGGAAAATAACAAAACTCTTTGTATTAGGTTAGTTTCACTAGTAACTGAACGTTTTATTTTTCGAACGCGTGTAAAAAGTTATGTTGAGAAATTTCAATATTGTGAATATTTTTTTAAAAAAAGAATCATTCGAAAATAAAACTGTTGTAAATATTCTTGAAAATTAATAGTATCCTCATTCCCTTTATGTGCCTTTTAGTTGTTTACTCCTGGTCGTGCATAAATTACAGAATTTTTACAATTGCATGCACATCTATCATCATAAATCGCTTCTGTTGCAACAAATAGGGGCTCTTGAATGAAACTGAATTCTTAATGTGTTATTTGATCTGGTGAAATTTTGTTAATTTTATACAAATTACTTCTTAAAAGAAAGAGCAGTAGGCAAATATCACTAATACTCATGCACTAAGACATATAATTACTATTATTTAATATTCAAATACAGACTTTAATATAAACTTTATGTACAAAATATTGTATGTAAACAAATACGTTTTCTAGTGTGACAAATTATCTGTATACAGGGTGTTTCAAAACAACACCGACAACGTTTGGGAAGTGATTCCTGACATGAAGATAAGACAAAAGGTATAGACCAACTTTGGTATACAAATGCTTCCATTCGGAGTTATAGGCTGCTGAAAACATGAAAACTTGAACTTTAAAGACTCATAGCTCTAAAACTATTGGAACTACCGGAGTTGGGTCAATACTTCACTTAGGAACTAGTATGTGCTCTATTCAAATATCCATGTTTCAGAATCCTGCGGTACTTCCGCAACAGTTTTTATAAAGGAAGTTGGTGAGTACTTCAAATTACACGCCCATAGCCAAACTCCCTCTACAAAACTATTGCGTGAGTACCTTAGGATTCTGAAACATGTATTTTTGGATAGCGCACATATTAGTTCCTAAGTCTAGCCTTGACCCGACTACGGTAGGTCCCGTAGTTTTGAAACTATGGACCTTTAAAGTTAATTTATTCACGCTTTCGGCAGCCTATAACTCCGAAAGGAAGCATTTCTGAACCAAGGTTGGTCTATATTTTTTCTTATCTTGGCGTCAGGAATCACCTCCCAAACGTTATCGGTGTTGTTTTGAAACACCCTGTATATAAAAATGAAAGTGACGATATTTGTAACTAAACAACTCTTGAATCATTAGACTGATCTTGATAAAAAAAAATCAACATAGATGAGGTTTGGGCATGGGTTGGATTTTACCATTTCACTTTTGAAGTGCAACTTGGAGGAAGAAGTGCGAATATATATTGAAAATTACCGATCTTAGTATCGAATACTTTTCAGGGTTGCTGAGATGAACAATGACATTTCCATTGGCTAGTCAGCCATTAGCTAGTCATTGATGTGGTGGAAAATTGGTTACAGGTGCAACCAGGAAACTTTTTTTCCGAACGAAATCAAAAAACTTGTGAAACGTTGATGAAAGTACGTTGAAGTGCAGGAAGATTATGTAGAGAAATAATGTAAGTTTCAGTTTTCTATAATTAGAATAAATGTACCTTCTTCTCAAGTCCCTTTACTTTTTGACTTTCCTCGTATTGTAAAGTCAGCGATACACTGTAGAAACAAATCAAAATCTAATGAGGAATGGCTTGAATAGAAACAGCGCACCCTGTTTTTAAAAGATCTGTTACCAAAGAAAAACATTTATAGGTAGATAACGTAGTTTAACCACTTTTGCCTCCCACCACTTCCCTCAACTTCGAAACTTATTCCCCACCCTCTTTAGTTGCGATGATGTTCATTCAATATATCTCGTTCCCTCCGCGCTAGCTTTGAGGCTAATAATACTAATAATAGCTGTGTAATTAATTTTGCCCCTGGGACAAAGAAATCGTGCTTTTCCAGATTAATTTTGCTTACTGCTACGAAGATTAATATTCTCTTTATTAAATATGGAAGGACGCCAGTGGGAAAGGTTTAAAACCGCTGACCTAAACCTTTTAACATATTGCTAACGAATTTATTACACACATTTTCAGGTTTGAATGGAAAGTGATAAATACTGGCTGATACTCTCGCAACTTTGAAGGAAATACTAAACTTAAAGCATATACGTTAGTAATTTGATTTAACGTGAACAGTTGTAGGTTATTACTCGGTTTAGATCTTTTTCTAACTGGATTCAGAAACAAATGGGGAGGTTGGAGGAGACGACTGCTCCCCGCTTTTCTCTTCAAGGTGCAATTTGTTTTGCGATACTCACCAGTTAGAGTAGTTTAGGAGGATTTCCTACGAATTGTACAGAGTTTGGCATCGTTATAGGGCTTTAAACATCAGAACTCTGTTTCCTCTTTCCAAATGTAGGACCCGCGTAACATAGTTGCTAACGTTCTCACTTTCGATGTGAGTGAGCCCGGGTTCAATTCCCGGTGGGATACTTGATGGGAAAGGTCTAAAACCCTTTCAGGCCAGTCATCCTGAGTGAGGTTTTCCCTGTGTTTTCCGCATTCACACCAGGAAATTTCCGGAATGGTCCCCGACGTAATGATCCCAGACCGCTTCCTTTCCTCTCCACTTCGATCCCACATAAGTAAGGGGTAAAATGGTCATAGGAGCTGAAAGTTCAGAAATATAATTGTTAATTTTTCTTTTCGGCTGTAAAAGATAAAATGATACGAAATCTTTCAGTTTAGGGTCCCACAATTATGTCCTTTAGGCGAAGGGAGAGGGATGGTTAAGACAAGTGAATTACGAATGCAGGATTAGTGAAATGAAAATGTGGAAGAAAACGGGAGTACCCCGAGAAAACGCACAGGTTGTCCACCATAAGTTTACTTGGATGAGGATCGAACCAGTGACCCCACGCCCCAGAGGTAAGCACTCTACCATTAAGCCATCATATCCCCCTTTTCAGCTGTAGAGAATTATACTCTAGTATAAACAGAAATTAAAGAAACAGATCAGGACCCTAATTTTCTTGGTATACTTGCCTGGGTGGAATTGTGCGTGCCATACTATTGAGCATTATACTATAATTAAATTTTATAGAACATCGTATACAAGAGCTACCGATAAAAATGCAATGAATTATATGCAATATATTATTCGAAAATTATCTTTATGTAATATATTTATTTTCTTTTGATATAAACATTGTATTTTTTTATCTAGAAGCTACGTTCATAATCAGAAGACATTCTATTCCCCTTGAAACAACATTCCGGATAGTTAGTGCCATAAATTTTGATATTTCTTAGATATCCCACACACGTTAAGGTCTACCTACACAGGTCGAGCGGATGCCGTAGCATGTGTGAGACACGCAGTTGATCGTACGGTATCACTCGGGTGCAGGTAGAAAAAATTGATAGATTCAAGGAACCGTACAGATCTTTTCACATAAATACTCCAGTCGACCTGTGCAGGTAGACTGTAACGTGTAAGGCCCGCCTTAGTATTTGGTAAAACAGAGCTGAGGGAAAGAAAGTAAATAAAATGAAATTTATAGTTTTACGCCAGATTGTGCCCATCAGAGTTGGCGTGGGTCAATGAAAACTTGACCCCACGACCCACTGACGCACCACACACCATGACTCACTCTGATCCACCATCCACCGTGGCCCACTGTGACCCACCATGACCCACCACCCACAATGACCCACTGTGACTCACCATGACCCACCACTCACCGTGGCCCACTCTGACCCACCAACCACCGTGAACCACTCTCATCCACAGTGACCTACTCTGACTCACCAAAATCTCGTCATCAACTCTTACACATAATCCACGGCCTCTTCTACTGATTAAAGAGTTTACACTTGTAATAAAACAAGACTTGTGAAATTGTCACTAATCGGAGTTTGAATTTCTATCGTCAATCGCTCAAGCACCACTCTGTTACAATAACAATGGATCTGACCTTTACGATGCACAATGGTAAAGTGTTTGTCATTGAGGAAATTGAAGCATTTCTAGGTGGGGGGAAATTAGTGTGTGCCTATAATATACTTGTACTAAGACAGTATTCTTGCAAGTGTTCATTTCTGAACGAATTCCAAAAGAAACTTATATTCGCAGAAAAATACTTCTCTACAACATGGAAAAGGTTATGATTTCTCAGTTCACAGTATTTTTCTCCAAAAGACTTAAAAATCAGTTTTCCATAGCGTATAAAGGTGCTCGGGTACCCTCTGTGAGAACATCTCCATAAAGTATGCTCATAATTGTAAGTTGTGTAATCAAGTTACATTAAGTTACAAATATGCATAATTGCAATTATTATGAATATTTATTCAAAGTAGTTTACCTTCTAGTTTATAAAAATGGAAAGAAGAGACTTATTAAAAATTAGGTACAAAGTTGAAAAACACAAATAAGCCATTAGTAATACATTTTCCATTTTCCATATACTTTTGCCACCTTAAAATAATCTGAAATCGGGTTTCTTTCCTGTTGGCCTCCAGGACTTTTTCGTGGTAAATCATCCGCAGCGGAATGATGTCCATCCTTCAGCCAAGAAATAACTAGCTTGTCTACTTTGAGCTTGTCTAGCGGTGGGCCATTAACATTGATGAACAACAAGTTAGACAATGGTTGAGCACTTAGTCTATTTCTAATATCAGTCATGTGTAAATTCATAAGAGGAAATCCCCGTTCGCACTCAGTCGTGGAAATTGATAATACTTCTACCCGACGTAGAAATTTCTGCAACTCCTCATCGACAATCTGCTTCCTAGACTTAAGTCTGATAACGATTTTTCTCGGTCAGTTTTGAAATACTCAGCTAGAACTATAATCTCTCTATCACCATACAACATCTTTTCTATACTGACCATGTCAGTTGGCAATGTCGACTCATGGAGAACAGAAACTTCATCTACCACACCTTCCATAGAAAATATTGTGCATAAATTATCAATTAAAACCTGATAAACTGATGATTTCTTATTTGTTTATAAATTTAATTTTTGTAATTACACATGAAGATTTGATGTCATTACCAAGTTCCCTCCCCCTAGAAGGCAAAAGGGAACGAGGTTCCAGGTAAGTGTTCAGAGTGTCTGAGAATTTCCTCTCCCCTTTTTCCCCTTCAATTACCACACTGCTGTTTGTCATGGGCCAAATTACGATGAATTTAAATTAAATTATCATAGTATAATTATTTCTTGTTGAATTATCGATACTTTTCAGTGGAAAAAGGGATGAAATTTGAAAGTCCCAAATCAAGGTAAGTAGACTAACGTAAAGGGGAAAAAAGTGTAAAATTTTTCATATAATTTTGCATACAATTCAAACTTAAAATTTCAGTGTTCTTAAGCTTATAGTACAAATTTTTTGACTATTTTTCTCACAACTTTATGGATTGATTATCCTGTGCTGTAAGCTCTCCATATAATAAACATAAGCTTTAGCAATTATTATAGTAGAAAGCAATGGGTATATGAAGCGAAGCACTGGATTTTTTGTTTCTGGATTTTTTCTTAACTAATATCGATCGTTTTTTTTATCATTTTTATAAACCAAGTCATTACCAATTTTACATATATAGAAAGTGCCCCCCTCCCATAAAGGAGAATTTAAAAAAAATACTAGGGCACATTCTGTTTATTTTTAATAAAGAGTTAATATACTGAATTTCAGCTCCGTAAGTTTAACGGCTTGCGAGATGCTCATTTTTTTTCTCGCAAAAATTCGAATCATTACTACCTCCTTAGGATATGTATTATAATGAAAACAATATAACATCCCAGTTTGGATTAAGGCCTTACTATGTACCAAAAGTCATTTCATTTGACTTTGCAATTTAGCCGTGATGATCAGGCACACATAGTTACATTCAATTTTTTATGTAATAATTTATACATTACAGTGATTCAAAAATGTATTTTTCCAGTAGTTAGCTCCTCTAAAAACTGGCAAGCCTCGAAAGACAAGTAGTAGTATAAGTCCTATTGCTATTATTACAATTACAAATATCAATATCCAAAAGTGCCTGAAGTTCTTTTTTCACTTAGATATAGCTTACTCACCTCAGGTAAGCAGACAGAAACAAATTGGCAAGGAAAGGAAATGAAGGTCTTGAAAGTTAGACCCAGACAAATTTACCCGTCTTCAGAAGATACTGTCTACAATGCAGTGAGCAGAGTGAGTTGGTAGGTCAGGCTGAGTCGGTAGGTCGCAATGGGTCACGATGGGTGGTGGGTCACAGTGGGTCACATGCTGTTGACCCACGACCCACTGACCCACCCAGAAAACTTGACTCACTTGACCCACTGACCCACTCCATCTCTGGTGCCCATTAGGCTAAAAGCATCTGGATGATTAATGAGAATGAATAATTTTAAAATAATCAGTCGAATGAAGATCTGAGAGGAAGCACGAAAACTCCAAGAAAACCAACGGATATAATATTGTGCAGCACACACTCTCACGTCATTGATTGAACCAAGGACCCCTAGCAACAGATGAGAACACTATCATTGAGCCATTGTGCAGATTAGGAACGGATTTTCAGACATGAAATGTTTAAACCATACCCGTCTATAAATGGAATATATATATATATATATATATATATATATATATATATATATATATATATATATATATATATATATATGTGTGTGTGTGTGTGTGTGTGTATAGTTAAATATATTAAACGGAATAGTAATATTGTAGCCAGCTCCTTCTGCCGGGCCTAAGTCCCAACAGTTGAATACAGATTATGTATCGTTAAACTTACGTGCTCTGTCTAATCAAAATACTACTACTACTAATAATAATGAGTTTCGTTTCACAGTTGTTAAACCACGGTAGACTTCCAAAGTATCCGAATTCGTTAACTTTCGGCTCCAATAGAGGAATAATGTGAGGTAAGGAACCTATTCATCTGACCACCTGACGCGGAATTCATATCAGAGCAGTTTATTGCTTTATTTTATAATCATTACCATACAGAGACTTTTAGATAAAACGTCCAGTACTTATGAATCACAAACAGCTGAAAAGAAAGAGATGAAACAAAAAGCGAGATATGGATATGTATTAATTGCTTTGAATGAAGTGAGTTGTTTATGCCACAGAATCCTCTATTATGGGGCACTAAGTCACTCCAAAATTTTAAATGAGAATATACTGTATGCCATTTGATATAACAGTGGAGAGATCACGAACGAGCAAACAACTTCCGTAGGAAAATACTGGTCGTAAAGTACACCGTTTACGAAATGGCTATTACTTAAATGTGAGATCCTGCGCTGTCAGATAAAATGACTGGTACTTATAACTCAGAAACAGCTGACGAGAAAGGGATTAAACAAAAGGTTAGGTAGGGAAAAATCGTAGGATGCATTAAATGCACCATGTTGTTTTTCCCATAAGACCTCTCGGCCCCTTTAGTCTAGAGGGCATAATCGTAAAAATATTTTATTTTTTTAGTTTAACATCTTACACTTATGCCGCCTTATGCAGAGTCGTTTTGACGTATGATTAGCGTCATACTAAAGGCATGACTACTACAGGAAACATATGTTAGTAGAACACTTTAGTATGACACTAATCAATCGTCAGAACGACTCTGCATAAGGCCCATGCTCTTTAAGCTAAAGAAGACGGATTGATCATGAAATTGAATGATTGCGAAATTAATTTTTTGTGCTCTCACCGAAAATCGAAACCGGTATCACGAAGCCAAAGGGCACAGATCTTTCTATTGTATCAATTATACTAGTTTCTGGAAACGAGAGAGACGAACACACAAACTCCATCGTCGCTATGTGGATAGCGTTCATTAGTTTGGAGCGCGATACACGAATCCGGTTCCCGGCGGAGGCTCACATGGTTCGAATCCTAAGTTAAGCTTCAGGTCCAAGTCTGATATAGCTTCGCTATTGAAATGGCCGCTAAACTCAAATCAAACTAAACGAGTACGAATATATAATAGATAATTAAAAATAACCATTTACAAAGTGGGACTCGTATTGAAGATAGTCACATTGTTTCCGTAGTTAGTCAGAAGCTATGATATACTCGTCTAGCCCTCCACACTGGTCTAGTGTCTATCGTGTGCGCTTTTGGTGCATCTGATCCCGAGCTCAATTCCCGAAGTAAGACCACTAAATTTGTAGCATTACAGTGGTTCTGGGTTCTATCTTAAATTATAGGTTGTGATTATTGCTTTATATATGATACAGAATTACTCTTCCTGCTGGTATAGTTGTTAGTTAGCACGTTTGCTTTTGATACACGTGGTCCCTGATTAGGTCTCCTGTGGAAGAGCATAAAAAATTTAATTTCACTATCACTCACTTTCAGTAGTCACCTGTCTCCTTTAGCCTAAAGGGCATATATGTGGGACGTTAAACTAAAAATTTAATGCTTTCATTTCATGATTCGAAAGCCATCGAATTAAGATATCCTGAAGAAAAAATTAAGAAAATCTTTAACGTCCCACAGTCAGAGATGGCGCGTGTCAATGAAAACTTGACCCATGATCTACTGACCCACCACCCTGGACCTTTGACCCACCGTGACCCATTCTGACCCGCCACCTAAAAAACAACTCATCGTCATCAACTCCGACCCATAATCCACGTCCTCCTCTCCACTGACTGAACAGTTTACACTACGAATAAAACAACGCTGTGAAATTATCACTAATCGGAGTTTGAATTTCTACGGTTAGTCGCTCAAGCACCGCTCTGTTACAATACCGGTGGATCTGACCTTTACTATATAAAATGATAAAGTATTTGTTATGGGCCATATTACGATCAATTTTCAATTTAATTATCATATATAATTATTTCTTTGTTGTATTACAGGTACTTTTCAGTGGAAAATAGGATGAAATTTGAAACTTTTAAATTAAGGTAAAGTAAGCCAACGTAAAAAAAAAAAAGTGTAAAATTCGACTGTCTCGAAAGCCAAATATTGCAATTATTACAATTACAAATATCAATATCCAAAAGTGCCTGAAGTTCTTTTTTCATTTAGATATACTCATCTCAGGTAAGTAAATAGAAACGAATGAAAAAGTAAGAAAAATGGAGGCCTTGAAAGTAAAACGTAAACAAATTTACCAGTGTTCAGAAGATGCTGTCTATAATACACTGAGCAGAGTGGGTCGGTAGGTAGATGTGGGTCATGGTGGGTCAGAGTGAGTCAAGGTGGGTGGTGGATCGAAATGGGTCACGTCCTGTTGATCCACAACCCACTGACCCACTCACAGATATTGATCCATTACCGAGTGACCACTCCGTCTCTGTCCAGGATTATACCATTTAAGTCAAAGGGGACGGATAATTAATCGAATTGAAGTTGAATCAAAAAGAAGCGATAGAATGAAAATGAGGGAGGAAACAGAAAAACCTATAGACACGATGTTATTCACCATAAACTCACTTGAGCAGATGTCAAACCTGGGACCCCTGCACCAGAGGTGAGTGCTTTGCCAATGAGCTACCATGGTCACAATACGAGCTCGTATACATTTAACACGCCCTCTTTACTTTTCTAGTAGTAAGCACGCTTTATCCCGGCTTCGATTCACGATGAGAGACTCCTTAAATAAATGTATATATTACGGCTGTTCGAATTCCAACTTAGATTACACGTCCATTTCCCATGTAGCCTCAGTGCTGAAATCGAACGCTAGATTTCAATATAGGAACAATTAACAAATAAATGGTGTACGATGCTTCAGTGGTTGAGCGCTCATTTCTGGTGCTAGAGGTCCTGGTTCAATTCCAGCTCCTGTTTCCTCCAACCTCCTTACCCCACCATTATTTCAAATCATTCGCTTTCACTGTCATTCGTTTCCTTTAAAATCAGACAGGAGTAAAAGTGAGGGAAAACTCGGGAGGACGCCGTTCCCCCATTTCCAAAATATATCTATTGCGTCCTTCCAATTCTTAAAAAAGTTACAATGGGCAAAGGTGGCCACGAGGGATGGCGTGACGTAATACTCTCCGACCTTTTAAAATCCACTTTCACCACTGGCGGAAAGAGAGTATAGTGGGGCGTAAGACTAGAAGTTCATTTCCTTTCATTCAAATAACAAATACTATACGTTATTGCACGTGTAAATAGTATACAAATAACATATATAAGTAATATAAATACATAATACATATAATTATATTCTCGTATAACAAATAACGCAGTGTACTTACCCAATGAAAGTAATGACACCCACTCTATCAATGTCCTTTTCTAGTTCCTTCCAAGTTGTAATAAGCATTTTCTTCTGATCCTCAGAAATTTCCGGAGCACTACTTCCTATTGACTTTGACCTCGCTGTAGAGTCCCGTCTCGGCTCACAGTTTTCTGTAACTCCCGGTTCTCCGTTCTCGGAACACTCATTTCGAATTTTTTTATTTAATTTTGATTTTGAGTTCCCCATTATTTATTTTCTTTTTCTTTAAATTAACGATTATTATTTTCTTTCGCACCACTTTCGTCGAATACGATTATTGTTTATGTCATATGTACGATACTTTCTTTATTAATTTTTTTTATGAATATTTCCGATAAATTCTGTATAACAATGTGTTATCTTTCCCTGTTTCACGTCCTTCGCTCAGCCCCTTCTAGGCTGAGAGCAGTGGATCGACTAAACTGATCTTTGCATCTCCACGATTCGCGCTCTCTGTTGGATGCTGCTTCCCACAGAGTTGCCAGCTACCAGAAGAAAAATTATTGTGACGGGTCGCACTTTTTCTTTCTTTCTAACTAATATATAAACTTTAGGATTTAAGAAACTTAAAGATCATTGAATCAGAAACAGTGCAGATTAAGAATGTGTGGACCACTTCTAAAAAAAGAATGCAGGTAGTATTTTTCTTAATTTACTAAGGAAGAGTGATGCTTATGGAACTTAATTATGTAGATGTAGCACTGCATATAGAAAAGTCATGTATGAACATAGATAGTACATTAAAAAATGTGCTTCATGACTATGTAATTATTATACTGATACTTTGAAAAAATGAAGAGTAAATGCTGAAAAAAGAGTTTTTATGTCATGCCATTTTTAACGCCCCATAATTCTGTCATTTGTGCTAAAGAAGCGGATAATTAATAAGTTTTCCGACTTCAAATAACATGACTTTATTTTAGTTGTTTAATAATGGTTAAAATGTTTGTAAAATTACAGCAATACATTTAGAGTTTACGCATATGGCCTAAAATTAATGAATTTCGATGAAAATTTGATTTTGTTTTAATTTTTACAAACAGACTCACTCTTGTATTAAAAGATACATACAAGATCTTTTTTTTTTTCCTAGAGAGTTATTTCACATATTGAAATTTGAGTTCAAAACATTAGCTTGCAGTTGTTCGCCCATTTCGCAAAATTATCCTTGTTAAAATTACCCAGATCTCACCACATGGAGAAAGCTCGAATTCAAGCTTCATCAACGCACCAGCACAATGGTGGAAATTTTGCGTCCCTCTTCAGCATCAAGGCTATATGAGACATGGACCTACAAGTTAATGGGATATCCGAGTCATATGAGCCACGGGGATCGAATCCAGGCTTCCCGCATTGAATGTGTCTACGATAACCATATAACCACAAAGGATCTCTTAAATTATGTTGTTTCACCACTACCAGTCAAGGACATCAACATAGAATTGTACTTCAGGTCGAATTTAGGTATCCAGAGAACATTAATGTTACTCTAATATAGCAATCTCTATTATCTTGCCCCTATACTTTTCTGGAACAAATTTTTATGCATCTTTCCAGAGTTTTGGTCTGACAGAGGAGTCATAAATTCAGAGTTTAATTAACTAACTAACTAACTAACTCTATGGCCTATGGAACCCGCAGGTTCAGTGCCGCGTTCACAAAAGCTCTCCACTGACTTCTATCCTTAGCTAATTGCATCCAGTTTCTACTTTGTATTCCTATCTCTGCGAGATCCATCTTAATATTGTCCTCCCATCTGCGCCTAGGTCTTCCTAATGGTCGTTTTCCGATTGGTCTTCCAGTCAAGGCAGAGTTTAATTTGCCTTTTTTTTTTTTTTTGCCTTATCAAGTTTTCTATTATTGGATGAAATAACAGCTTACATTTCGTCCAATCAATCAACTCAATTTAGTTATTGACACTAAAATGTATTGAAAGAGGTGTAAAGGTACTAACAGTCTTTCCCAGGGTCGTGCCGTGGAAAATCAGCGCCCGGGGCGAGAGTATACGACGGCACCCCCATACATATATTCCAAGCAGTTTTTCCTATCTTTTTCCTTTTTTTTCTCCCGAATTTTTCGCCCCCTTACTTCGGCACCCGGGGCCGTCTCCCAGCTCGCCCTTTCCCCCACGGCACGGCCCTGGTCTTTCCCTTTGTCTGTTTATTCCTAGCTTTCAGTATCCTTCTTTAACGCAAATCTTATATGTATAGTCTCTCAGCCACTATTATCGTCAACATGTTCTCAGGGTGTTAGAGGAACCCCTTTTCTCCTAATCTCTGGATCGATTATTTCTTTAATGTTCTTCATTGTTTACTACAGCATAAAGACGCGTTTTCTACCTATTTCACTGAATATACCCTTTAATCCCTCAAGCTATCATATAAATTCCTACTTCCCTACTCTACTGACAGTAAACCTTCATAGCTGGCAGAGGAATGTGGATTTGTTTTAATACTCTGCATTTAGCGAGTGCGTGCTTACGATTCCACTCTGAAGGTAGTTATCTAATGAATCTTGACTTGAACAATTAATATAGAAGCCCACTTTGCAAATTATGTTAAGCGTGGCTTCTTTAAAATATACATATTATAATGTGATGTTTCACTTTCTGGAAACATACACTGTATTTGCGGGTTCGTAATAAAGTTTGTACAATATTCTTCACACATTCAAAATAAAATTCTAACATTAATCTTCTGTTTGTTATTGAAACTATGAACGTTGTAACGAAAGGAATTTTTTTTTTTAAATAACTTGAATATACGACTAATTTTCCTTTTCAGGTATCCTCATTGAGCTACGCAATATTTGAAAAACGGCCGGTAGTGGTGTGGTTGCAGATTTTACGCAGTGGAATGACTTTTTCTTGTATCTCAGGAAGCTAATTATAATGCAGAAAATCAACTTTTGTGATGATTTCATGTTTAAAAGTGTAGTAAACTGAAGTTTTTCTGTTTTAATCGATTGAATCGCTTTTCTTCAGTTAATGATTATGCCATCCCCAACTCTGACCCAAATTCCTTTTTCATAGATTAATTGTTCACTTCAATCGTTTTGGTCGTCTGTAAATTGCCTGCATGCTAGCGACACCTATAGGCGTCAGATAGGAAACAGAACAATTTTGCGAACTATTAGAAATTTGTGTAACTGACAAAGACATCTTATGTTAATAGTAAGGGTTAAGAATACATAAAAATTTTCGTCTTGATATTTATGCAACCCATAACTCTTGAATGTTTTGAGGGTTGCATATTACAGTCACTCACAGAGTAAGGTGTTTTTGTATCATAAGTAGTATTTATAACGATGATTCAAAGCGGGATCTTTAGATCTGATTAAGAACGATTTAAATTCATTTCATTTCTGTTGGTGATGGAGGAATACTGATGTATAACTTAATGTTTCAGTTTTTGTATTAAGTTTCTTACAAATGTTTCGACAGGATTTCAAGTGGAAGAGTTTTCCTCCTCAGATACACTCAAGCGTTTCTTCACTCTAGTTGAGGTGTTCCTTTCAGTTATTTTTAGAGAATAAATAATTCTGTTTGAATAGTGTTTTATTTTTTCGTTTGTTTGTATCCACATAACTTAGTATAACAATCAGGAGTACCACTCATTCCGACTTTGTCGGGACTGTCCCGGTTTCTGATAAAAATGTAACGCGTTTCGATGTGGCTCTGTCGGGACTTTAATGTGGCCCAACTTTCATATGTATTGCTGCAATTGATGAGTTATTATTATTATCATTGGAATTTGGTTTCCGAATTTTTATACAGAACCTTCAAAATAAGAAGATATCTTATAATATCGGTTGGCAAGTACATAACATATAGAAATACACAGAGTGTACACATTATATTTAAGTTGAACATAATTTTGGTTCTAGTGTATATTATACAGGGTGTAATATAACGATATTGTGTATTTTACATGTAATCTTAAATATCATTTCTTGTATTTAGGGCAATATGTGTTATTGAAATATGCACAAGCTAGTTAGAAGAAGAAGAAGAAAATATAAAAAGAAGCAAGGATGTTATAAATAGAGGATCTGCCCATATGTATTGTCATCCTATTAAATCAATGAAGCCAAAAAACAACCGAGCATCAGCACGTCTCGTTTCCACCATCGTCTGATTGACTACTTTCGTTTCCGCCATGATTGTTGGCTCAAAACATTGCGATCCTATTGGGCGGAGTGGGCAGAGTAGGGGTGGCGAAACTATGACGCATGGCTTCAAGATGTTGTTTTAAGGGCAGATCCTCTATTTTATAAGATCCTTGAAAAGAAGTAAAAATTCATTTCTTTCTGATATTATTATTGATATTTTGTTAACATGACAATCTGACGATATGTGTTATTGGTCGTCATAGAAACGAGAAACATAATATATAAGAGAAGATCCATCTTGTAGAATCAACATGTATTTTGTTTAAAATGTGTAAATGTTTAATTCATTACGTGTTATAATAAAAGGTAATATAAAGATGGTGTGTTCAACTGAATTTCAGAAAAAGGTAGTAGACTAGATTATATTTATTCGAACTGTGGGCCAAAGTGTAACCCTGAATATACTAAATAAATATATTGGTCGTTACATGTTATGTGGTGTTTTCCACCGCAGGATTATATCTTATGGACCTTACATTTTAAGTGGTGTTTTCCGCCGCAAGATTATATCTTATGGACCTTACAGTAACACATAAAACCGGTACGTCTCACGTACGAGATTCAAGTAACACTTTAACAGCATCAATGAATATATAATAGTAACGTTAAACACTTACCTTTTTATAAGAGATGCTGGAAGTAATGGTTATTGGCATCCAGGCATCGATGATCTCGTTTGATGACGTTACCAGCAACACGCAGTAATTGTGCAGGCGTGATGTTGTTAATTTCTCTAGTAATATTTCGTTTACAATTGTCATTCTGTGAGGATAAATTTTGCTCTTCAGTGTACCTCATAAAAAAAATCACACGATGTTAAGTCCGGGGACCTTGGGAGGCAAAGACCTCTACATACAAGTCTGTCTTCAGGAAACACGTTGCTGATATGGGCCATACTTTGATTGGGTGTGTGAGCGATTGTTGAAATACTGCATACAGCTTCTCTGCATCTGTCAATTGGGCATAGAAATAGTGAAAGATTTCTAGATATCTGACACTGTTTAAGGTATCATTGAAAAATATGGGGCCAATAATGCTCATGTCGGACAACGCATTCCAAACACCTATCTTCTCCAAGTGGATAGGTTCTTCATCCAGAATATGTGTGTTGTCCTGAGACCAATGTCTGCAATTCTGGGAGTTTACATAACCTGACAAGTGAAACCAGGCCCCATCTGACATGAAACAAAGCAAGGGGTCTAACTAACCGTTAGCAGTTAATGTTTACAGCCAGTTACAATAATAAACTCTTTTTTCCTGATCTACACTTTTCAAATTCTGCACCGCACTCACGCGATAGGCTTTTAATCTGATATATTTTAGTACATGATGACACGATGTACAAGATATACCAACCTGCTACGATAACCTCCTTATTGACTTACGGTATCTTCTCGTAGTGTCCGTGCGAATTATGTCTGTAGTTTCCTGGTCCTTACTGTCGGTTGCTTATTTCTCTGCACATTTTGAACAGATCCTACAGCCCTTCATTTCTCGTACAAGTCTTGAACAGTGTTGGTCGTGTTGAGTTTCCTATCAGGATACCTCGCTTCAAACATTTCTTTACATTCCTTGATGGAGCCTGTTTTTATGTAAAATTGCACAATACCAATTCGCGTTCATCACATTAAATACCTCTACGTACGTGGAAATACTGAAACGTCTGTTGCAATGGATCAAGAGGGTAAACCCTCACTGTGCCAAGCAAGGTAACTGGACACTGCTCCATGAAAATACCCGGACACACAATGCCTTTCTGATGCAGCAGTTCCTATCCAACCAACAGAGGGACTATGTCACTCATGTCACTCAGCCATCCACTCCACTCCCCAGACCTATCTTTCCCGGACTTTTTATTGTTCCACAAATTCAAATCAGCTCTGAAAGGCGAGATTTTCGGACATTTCGGGCGGCCAACATAATGTTACGATCAAGATAAAGGCCATTCCTGAAAACGAATACGCCAGGATTTTTCCAGAAATTGTACAACTGTTCCTAGAAGTACATTACCATCAAAGAGGATTACTTCGAAGAACAGTACCTGCTGTTTCATCCAAGACAACATTCTACTCGAAATATACACACATTCACCGAGCTTTCTGGTCCAAAGTTATATTAATATAAAGAATAGAAGTTAATGACTTATCTTCACCTAGGCCATTTAACTATTGATAGAAACGTGAACTTTGGTGAGAATACTCCTTTTGTCACAAAAGTAAGGGATAAAGGATACTTTGAAACGCGTATCGTAAGAGGGGTATAGGAGATTTCAAATTTTCTGCCACGATTTCTATCCCATAAATCACTGAAGTTAGAGAGATGAAACTCGGTATACCGAATTCGCTTCTTAAGAGTTGGGAGTGGGTATGAAACGAAATAATGGACGTAAATGGTTTAGAGTTTGTTTTATTGGAATTATGGAGTATTGCTTTTACTTGAATTGGTTATTAATTTAGTTATGAACGATAAATTTTTATCTTTTTAGAGGAATGCTATTTAGTGCTACTTTGGGGCTGTGACATTCAGCACACAATCTCTCTGCATTGTTTCGCTTTCTCATAAAGCAAAGCGAACAAAATGTGAAGAAATCCAACCGGGGGAACAGAGGTTAGTCCCACTTCAAAGTAGAACGATTACATGAGTCATTGGTTCTGATAGTGCATATACTACATCAGCTCTGAGATGTGCAGTACCGTGGACCCTATCACGTTCCAAGTTTTGGTCATAATGTTGAATTCGGTACCTTACGACACCAGCACTGGAAATCCAGGTAGAGTCGCACTCGTTAGGAGAGTTTCCTCTGGCGTTATTTAGTGTCCCTATAAGGGGCCGGATTTTTAGTGCTTTTGACCTTATGTATGGCATATTCGACAGAATAAAAATGAATGTTACGCGTAAGTGCCTGAAGTCATCATGTTCCTTTTTGGCTTATTGCTAGAACGTGAGTCGAGCAAGGGTTTGATAATATCACTTTGTACCCAGACATACCCATTTGGTCAGTGTTGCCAACGAACTATAAATACAATGTGGTAGATTGTTTCTGCCAACCTTGGTGTATAAACGTCTCATCGTACGGAACCTGCTTTACAACTTCTCATTTAACAATTGGTTGGCAACACTGACAAACTGGGGTACTTGAAAGAGGAAAATATCCACAGTATATTTTCTCTAATGACGAATGATGTTTATCCCACGTTTCATGGATATACATCCAGTGGTACAGAAACCATCTTCCAGATTGTATTTATAGTTCGTTGGCAACACTGACCAAATGGGTATGTCAGGGTGCAAAGTGATATTATCAAACACTTGCTCGAGTCACGTTCTAGCAATGAGCCAAAAAGGAACATGATGGCCTCAGGCACTTATGGATAACATTATTTTTTATTCTGTCGAATATGCCATACATAGCGTCACAAACACCAACAAATTGGCCCCTTATAGGGTCAAGTTGCGGGTTTGCCCATAATTTGAAAATGGTTTCGTACTTCTCATAGCAGGAGCTTTTAGACGATATATATTTTTTTCCCAGGTACTTGGTGCCGATATGGAATCATCCCTAGTAAGTTAGAGAGCACTTCAGGCATAAGGGCCTACAATACATACAGAATATGAAACAATTTAGTAAATACGAAATTTTTGTCAAAATATTATAAAATTTCATAATTTTAAACGCGCTATTCGATTCAATATACTATAAGATGTTAAGATCTATTTTGAATTGCCTTACGAAGCATGTTTAAAATATGAAATTCGATATTTTGCTATTCTTTAATAATCATATATGCAGTATATACGTACTACAAGATTGTTTTACCTAACTTTCCATACTTTAATCAGCACAAACACAAATCAAGAAGCGAAAAACAACTAATGTTGCCAACCTACTTCTTCAATTGAATTTTCTTAATCGATTCTGTCAAGTACATTACATGAAATGTTTAATTCTACGTCTCACGATATCATTTTGTATGTTAAGGGAGACGCATCAAATAATAAAAGTGAATTAATAAAAGTAAAAGGTGGAAAGAGAATATGTGGGCGAAATAAGAGAACTTCTAGAAAATCCACGGACACGATAATGCAAACTCAAAACCTCTGAAGGCAACACATTAGAAATGAACACTCTATTGCTGAGCCACCATCCGCCCTCTCAATCGATTCTGTAAAAAAAAAAAAAAAAAAAAAAAAAAAAAAAAAAAAAAAAAAAAAAAAGGTAACATACCTATTAACGTAGATACGTAAGAGCGTAGCTTAAAACGAATATGAAAACTAAGTAAGTTACCCGTCTTGGTAATAGGTATCCTGTTTCCCTAAATGCTTGCAAAAAAAAAAAAAGTACATACACATCAGGTGCTATTAAATTAAGAAACTGTAAAACACACTAAGAAAATGTTTTTATTCACAAAATTGTGCATATAAGCGTGGAAAGCAAACAATGATTGGAAATTGTACCTTGGATTCCTCTCGTCATTGATATGTACTACATGAAACTTTTTTTTTATTTTTCGTTCTTGTGTGTGTGTGTGTGTGTGTGTGTGTGTGTGTGTGTGTGTGTGTGTGTGTGTGTGTACACAATGCATGTATATATGTATGTTTCAGAAGCGGAACAAATGAATCACATTGCTCTTGTGTTAAGCTCGTCACCGCAGCCATACAACTTAGACTTTTCCGTATTTCCTCTTCTCCCGCTGTCCCACTGTCGACCGAAAAGGATTGATTTTTTTTTTTTTCAGTCACGAAAAATGTGTGATTACATAGTATGTAATATGGTGGAGCGTTTTGCACTTTTGTTGGAAATTCGATGACGGCTAGTGCAGAAAAGGTGCCATTAGTGGCACCGACCTTACTGATTAAAAAAAAAAATGGACAACCTCTTACCCTGCCCCAACGGACTTAAAGTTTTTTTTAAGTGTTTGGTTAGGTAACACGCAGAACACCAATGACAGAAAAGCTACTTCTGGTCGTTTTTAGAGTTACCTGATGGCTACAATACAATTATTTTATTACACGAAACTTGCAGCAATGCCAGTAAATAATTTTAAAATGTTTATAAGTCAAAGTACAGCCATATTATCTCAGTTGTTGGAATTAATGTCCAGATTTTGTTAGAGAATGATCCGTTAACGATGACTATAAGCATAGCTCTTGATAGAACACAATTTGTTTTTGGCAAACTCTTCTTTTTATTACGGCGACAGCAAATGTCATCTAACGGCATGCTACACAACTTCGTGGTTGCTTACTTTGGTCACACTCTTTGAGCGTCATCTCAACGTCTGGCTCTCTCCAGATGATTCGCGCACCTCCCGCTCGTCTCGTTGGCTACAGAACCTACGCCGACGTTTCTAGAATATTCTCGCTCGAAGTTCGGCGGTGGTATAAATATTGCGTTCTTCAGCCAACCAATCCAACAGGCCAGTTCATTGCAGCTTAATTTTTACGGTTTTAGTTCGCTACTTTTTCTGTTAAGACAGAGAGTTTGTTCATTGTACCTAAATTTACAATCTTCTTAGTGCGATACGATTCAGAGACATTTTGTATACTTTGGTTTCCAAGTTAGGAAGCAATGGAAAGCAAGATGAAGAAAAAGCCTCATAGCAGACCAACGCGGGAAAGTGTAAAACGAGGCTTATTGGCACTCCAAGGGAAATGAATGAATTGTAGTTACCCACGTACGCTGACGTTATGCGACATTATCATTGGTTTCGAAGTTGTTTAAGTGGTGACGAAAGTGTAACTAAAATTACCAGTGACTGACATTTGTAAACTAGTTGGACAAAGAGTTGTACATATTTGGCGTAAAGCAAGCATTCCTGTGGTTTCAGAAAAGAGAATTTTTGACATGCTGAAAACATTTTATAATAAGTGTCGCACCAAGGAAGAACATTTCAGTCCACAAGAACAAGAAGCAACACTTGCACACGCGGAAAAGTCTCTTGCGTCTTGCAAATGCGATATTGCGTCTTGCAAATGTAAAACTGCCGAAGATTGCAACTATGAGAGGACACGCAAAATTCCAAAACGCGAATTCAAGTTGTTTTTGGACCAGAGAACATCACAGAAAATGAGCATTGATAACATTCACGTCCGAACAAGCAAATGTCTATCAAAAATGTTTTCCTGTAAAGTGAGCAGATTTAAGGGGCAGACAACCAAGAAAGACGCTGGAAGTGTTGAAGCAAGTCCATAAACTAGTGGGATTATGCATAGGCACAGGTAAAAGATACTGGCGTCGTCAGGGGAATCCAGCAAAGCTGTTGAATCGGGAAGCACGTCGGCATCTGACTTCGAGGCGCGACCAAGAATGAAATATAGCCTAATAGAACTGTAGCTTCAGAGAAACAGGTTGCTTTGATCGCTTCTGCTGTACTTCAGGACGCGAGACACATAGCGCCAGAGGACAAAAGTCTTGTTGTTGACAGATCTAAGGTACGAAGGGGAAAAGATAAACTGGGTGAGAAGATCCAGAAAGAAAAAGGTCGCCTAGGCCGGTCAATTACAAGTATGTACTAATATGAGCAAAATAAATGATGCGTCTCTTTATTTTGAAGTTGTTTGAAAATATCTACGTTTTCTTTATATGTTCGAAATTTCGGAAGGTTTCCCCAGCAGAACAGGTTAATAACAAACCCGTTTTTAATATTTGTGTTAGATATTAGCTTAAAATAAATAAATTAGAAGCAAAAAACATTAAATCCACAGAAATCTCGAGAATTACCAACTCTGGTAAAGTGGAAAATCTTCAAGAACGCGAGGGAATTCTGCAGTTAAACACGAAGTAGCGACATCTATGTCATTGAGAGAAGCGTGGATTAGATCTACAAACGAAAATTTTAACGAAATATTTCTAATATGTCTTATTACATGCATTATCAGCGAACTCCAAATATATGAATCTATGCTAAGTATTAACGTATAGATAGAGCAAATAGTGGAAATTACCTATGGAAAAAGACGAATTGTTAGCCCAATCGTAATGAAAAATCGTCTTTACTGTAGAAGAGCTTCAGTTTAAGTAAGAAAGCACATAGCTCAGTTAGTTAGGATTTTCTCGTTGACCGTGGAAGTGTGTGGACGTGTCTGCGTGCTCTGCGAAGTTAACGTGTTTACTTGTGTAGTGCCTATCAAATGGAACTGCGGAGTGGTAGGTAAAGTGTGGCCTGTTATTTTGCATGTTCTTCCTGAGACTGCTACACATTTATATAGATATATATATATATTATATACGATACTTGACGAACTTTTTTTTTTTTTTTTTTTGCTTCTGTGTTTTTGTGAAAATGGAAAAGAATTTAAGAGAAAATACAATCAAATTTGCATTTGATAAGTCGACGAGTCGAAATAGGCCTAGCCCTTATGCAATACATAAATGGCTGTCTGATACGATCAAACTTAATGCTGATCAGGTGCAAGGTATACAATAGCGAAGAATATTGTGTATATTTAAAGTTAATTTCTAAGTGTTCTTTTGAACAGATTATGTCCTCACTGCCTCAGTCTGTCAATTTTCAACATGAAGATGGTCTGATCAGTGAAGTTCTAGTGTCAAATGCTACTGAACAAATAACGAAAGTGAAGGTAGTCAATCTTCCATTGGAGATGGAAAATCAAAAAATTGTCGCGATCTTAGGCAAGTATGGTGTAATCAAAACAGTATCAAATGAACAGTGGTCAGACAAATTTGAATATAAAGTTAATAATGGCAATCGTATAGTACAAATGGAAATAAAACAACATATCCCATCTCGTCTTGTCATAAGTGGCTATCGTGCCTCGATTATCTATTATGGACAACCCCCCACGTGTTTTATTTGTGGATACGTTGAACACGTAGCTAATAGGTGTTCTTTAAACAGAAGAAGAACTACAGTGGCACAGCAACAAAATTTGCCATCCACATCTTCAGGTGTTTTGCAACGGCAGGTAGTAAACTTCCTTCCAACAGAATTATTACAGGATGATGGACAAACTCAATCACCAACTACAGAACAAAAGATGGCTGAACGAATAGAGGAAAGAGAACATATTTCAACTGCCAGATCAGCAGCGCGGTACAAGACTCTCGATCCCCATATTAACAAGAATGATGACTTCACTCTCTCCGAGCACAGTTTCCCTCCATTAGTTCAAGCTGTGACTAAAAAGAGTGCTGCTACCCTTCAAATTGCGGAACCCATAGGTGCTTTACAGCCTGATGACGTTAGTCTTGGCCCAGTTTTTACAAATGACAATCAAATGCAAGTATGTAAAATATGACTGTATCTGTTGACAAACCATCAGACGATACTATACCTTCTGTTGTGACAGCAGACGAAGATGGCACTGTTTTAGCTGACAAGAACCATGATATTGCGGACCCAGACGAAGGAATGAGCTTACCAGAGACAGAAGGAATAAACGATGACTTAAACACGGAGAGCACATCACCTGAGATTTTGAATGAGAGTAGAAACAAGAAGAAAAGACGAAAAATTAGTCAAATTGAAAGAACAGACAAGCAAAGTGTACAGACATAGTTTTTGACGTCATAACATACATTTTAAGCAATTTGTGCAGTTTAATAGTTATTTATGTTCACTTGAATGCCATATGTTACTAGGTGCATTTCACTAAATATTAACAAACTACAATCTGAAGTAAAACAGTCCCTATTCAAACAGTTTGTTTATGAACATGATGTCGACTTCCTGTGTCTTCAGGAGGTTACGACTGATGATTTTTCATATATTTTTGGCTATACTAGTTATGTAAATCTTGGGGGGAAGAACTTTGGTACTGCGATCTTAGTTAAAGATGGCATTCATATTTCCGATATTAAAATGTTAGTTGATGGTCGTGGTATTGCTTTATATTGGGATCAAACTGTTATTGTAAATATATATGCTCCGAGTGGGCATCAAAACAGGGAAGCTCGAGAAATGTTTTATATTGCCGACATTTTATATCTGTTTACAGGCACTTTCAATAACATGATTTTAATAGGTGATACTAATTGTCACCTTCGACCACAAGACTGTCAGGGTGTGCCTTCGTATAGTGCAGCATTACAACTCCTCATCGATCAATTCCATTTAGTTGATTGTGCTATTCAGTGTAAACGAGATCAGCTATTTACATATCTCAGGAATAATGCTGGTTCTAGAATAGATAGGTGCTATGTTAATCGTACTATCATTTCACAATTAGTTGATTATAATGTCTACGCTGTGCCCTTCACAGATCATTCTGCAATTAAACTAGAGCTTGCCATTGGAAAGCCTTTTGTCTCTTATGGGAAATGTTATTGGAAAATGAATGCCCAGCTCTTACAACGCCAAGAATTCAATGAGTTGTTTTCTGAAGAATGGAAATTATGGGTTCAATGCAAGCAGCGATATTCCACAACAACCCAGTGGTGGCAAACGTATGTTAAGAAAAATATAAAATGGTTTTGTATACAATATGCTCGGGAAATACAAAATACAGATAAATATACTATGGATTATTATATGAAATGTTTAGCTGAAACAACCAAACTTTCTCACGGTAATACTGAGATTTCCTACAGGGACGGGAAATATTTCAAACGTAAAATATTACAGCTACAATGTAAGAAAATTGAAAAACTTCGAACTTCATGTCGAAATACTGATATTTTACCTGACGAAAAGTTAACATTATACCAGTTGATTAAACACCGTGCAAGAAGACAGAAACAATTGATTACAAAACTGGAAACTGATTCCGGCAATGTACTATCATCACAGTCTGCAATTTCCTTATGCATATATGAACATTTCAAAAATTTATTTGACAAAGAATTTACAACAGATCCAACTCATCTTGTAGACATTTCTGACGCGACGCAAGTTACACCTGCAGCTAATGATATGTTAATGGAATTGTATACAGAGAAAGAAATATGGGAAGTTATTAAAAATCTTAAAAGAAACAAGACGCCAGGGTTAGATGGTTTAATAGCAGAATTTTACCAGAAATTTTTTGGCACCATTGGAGCAGAATTCACTCATATGGTAAATGAAATTCTTTTCGGTAACGTTAGTCATCCGAATTTCTCCCAAGGTGTCATTATTCTAATTCCAAAAACTAGATATTCACGTAAAATTAAAGATTATCGTCCATTATCTATGCTTTGTGTGGATTACAAAATCATTGCTAAATGATTAGCCAATAGGCTAATGAAGGTTATACCCTCTATATTACATCCAATGCAAGCTGGATTTAATGATCGGAACATGATTGATTTGCTGATGGATTTAAGAGACACAGTGTCATATTTGGATTACAGCAGAAAACCACATGGAATATTATCAGTAGATTTTCAATGTGCTTTTGATTTAGTAAATCGTGACTATTTATATCACGTGATGAGTAATATTGGGTTTCGAATGGAAGTCATACAACAAGTCAAAGCATTATATACTATGGCGAGATCCAAAGTGCAGGTTAATGGATATTTTACTCCATCCTTTGCTGTTAAACGATCAGTGAGACAAGGATGTCCATTATCCATGATCCTTTTTAATATATATATGATGCCTTTGCTTTATACACTTGAAGTAAACATATCTGGTATACAATTCGCTGATTTACAATTTAAACTTTTTTCCTATGCAGACGATTTAACTGTCCTTGTTAAAGATACAATGAGTTGGATAGTGCCATTGCTACTATTCATGCCTTTGCAAAATATAGTGGTGCACAACTTAATATGGAGAAAACAAAATTACTTAAATTTGGAAACTGGAATAATGAACATAATATATCGATCTCCCAAGTTGACAATCTCAAGATCTTAGGAATCTGGGTTTGTAGGTCTGTACATGAAATGATTACTTACAACTGGAATGTGATTATTCAAAACATCAAAGTTACGTGCCACAACTGGAAAGATCGTAATTTCTGTTTAGAGGAAAGAGTGGATTTCTAATACATATATAGCTGCGAAAATTTGGTTCGTTGGCCAACTTTTGCCCTTGCCATTACGTTGTAGTAGGCAAATTCAGACTGCACTTTATTGGTTTGTGTGGAAAGGGTCCATCTTTAAAACTCCTATGTATGTAGTAACACAACCCAAATCTAATGGAGGATTGAATTTAGTTGATGTTCACATTAAGTGTAAAGTTTTGTATTTCCTTAAATGGTTCTACATTCTTCATTCAGACAAATCGTTATTTGTGAAAGTATGGAGTTTATACTGGATCGAGAAAACAGGGACTGTAGCACCTCTTAACCTCACGGTGATTCCCTCCTGTGTCAGATACATTCAGGACAATATTTTTGAAAGTGGTTATAATGTTCTCGATCCAAGTGTACCAGTAAGATTTAGTGTCAAAAATATGTATCAATCCTTACAACTCACACAGACAGTGATGTACAGAAGTCTCAAGTTTCATCCACATCACAATTGGAATCAGATTTGGGAAAATATAAATAATACAATTCTTAACGCCAAACAACGATCTCTTTGGTATAAAGTAGTGCATGATTTGGTACCAACAAAAAGCAGACTACACAAGATTAATCTCACTCAATCCCCAAATTGTGTGTCTTGCTCTCAACTTGATAACCTTCAACATAGACTAAGAACTTGCAGTCTAATTAGTCCCATCTGGCTCCTTCTCGGAACTATTTTACGAATTATATGTCGTTGCAGTATTGATACGTTTTCGCCAGACTTTATGTTATTTCCAGATTTTAAATACTTTCCATCACAAAAACACAATGCAGTGATTTGGCTTTGTGGAATTACGATACAATATCTTTTGACAAATCAGGAATATACAGTGGACAGTTACAAATATCATGTTTTCAAAGAAAAATGGAAATTTTCTCTCAGTGTACGGCAAAAGAACTTTGGCAATTTTCTTGTTGTTTTAAATGAACAATTAACACCATGATGTACTGGTCCATAGTTTTTTTTTTCTTATTCTATGAGGCCTCTTTTGAAATGTATAATTTCCTGTTACCTGTATACTATATTTGTGTTAGTTAAATAAATAAATAAATAAATAATAATAATAAAAAAGTTAGTTAAAGCAACGAGTCTTTATGGCGAAGGTAGTGGGTTCGAACCCCTTGGAAGTACTTTTGTCATTTTTATCACTAAGGTTATTTTATTTATTTTTTATTTGGGAAAGAATCAAATTGTAACATATGTGTAAAACTCATGACGATACCAAAAAAAGATAAAATGTCGTCGCATTTGCCTTAGGGTCTCTAATTTTTGTTTGCAAACAGTTTTGTAATTATTTCCCCTGTGCTCACTGCTCACTACATGCTCACTGATGCATAACGAATGTTTTCCAGTAAATGTTAATTCTAATTTGGAGAATTTTATAGTTTCACAATGTTTCTCACTACATAGTCTTCTATCTACGTGTTTGGATATGTTGATAACAGATTTCCCTATTAAATGTTTAATTTTCCCTACAAATATTTGTCTTAAATTGAAATTGTTTTGATTTTACTACATAAGAAAAGTTGCCCAAAGGAGGAGAACTCAAGTAATTATATTCTACGTAAAAGCAACCTATTGTAGAATGATGATGCTTCTTACCTTCAGCACATAATCTTAACGTTAGAGAGTCAGAGAGAGAAAAATCATGTTTTTTCCTTCCCTATGACCACTCATCTTAAAGCTCTACATATAATGAATCGTGTCACATAATTTCGGTTCTCCAAAGACATTCATATGTATTATTATTATTATTATTATTATTATTATTATTATTATTATTATTATTATTATTATTATTATTATTATTATTATTATTATTATTATTCCTGAATATGCCACCCTTACATAATGTAGTAACTTAAGACATCTTAGTTTAAAGTGCTTTCTTTAGTAATAATTTGAGCAACCACGTCACAAAATTTAAAATGTATGAGGGGGCACGACGTTTTATTTTCCCCCTCTCTTTTCAGCACCCTCCAACAGAAAGTATATAATTTCTGAGAAGCAGGGCAGACAAAATGAATAAGAAATATATTTAGAGCATCCTTTCCTCCTTCAAGAATGGAATATCACGTAACATTTTTTATTCTACTGAAGACGATCCTAGGCCGTTATGGTTAGGTAACAAAAGAAATACGGTAACTAATATATCTATAGCGCCCCTTAACTGTAATATTACCTCTTCTTTATTTGTTCGAGGCTGCCCTACACAACCAAGGGTGACAAAAAGAATAGGAAAAGTGTCTAAAGATTACAAAGCACTTTATATTTTGTCAGAAACAAGGCAGCATATATACAGCATTGCTTTCGTTAACAAATGTTTCACCCTTGAGTCGCTTAAAAAATTAGGCAGAATAAACTTTTGCCGATCATTGTTCTAGAGGGATTTGTCCAGGATGGTTTGGTATCGGGCTAATAACGATGAGTATGTTTATTTACATCACCGTTAAAGAAATAGCAAACTTTCTGAAAGGAACTTACTTAGGAAACAGATCTTCCTGCTACTTAGCCAGAGCCCACTCTGAAAAATTGCATCTGGCGTTCTGAGTGAAAGTTCTATGGGACTATTAGAAAAATATATATTCCCGTTTCCACGCTGATGGTAGAATTTCATAAGCAGTTATTGAATTACGTTCGAAGCATAGGCATAAATAGCGCCCCCGCAACCCTGTGGCGTGGGGAACGCACAAGCTGCAAGGTCAAAAAATATACAGAAAGTACGCAGGGGCGGAGCAAGCCAAATTTTCACACGGACTAAGTGACTTTTTGGCGCCCTCCCCCTAGTACTAGCCTATATTTTACATTTTATCGTAGTGTTTTTAATATTTTAAACCCATTTTTCAAAAAGAAATCCATTACCTAAGAAAACTTCAAAAAGAATATGACCCACTATAAACAATACGAACTCCGCCCCCCTGGTCTAGTGGTTAGCACGCCTGCCTTCTGTGGTACCGGGTCCAATTCCCGGTTGATTATTGTTGAACGATAAAAGTGGTTCGGATTCCACTATAATTAGTATCCACATTTCCCTTGGCCATTAATACATAACCGTGGAACGCTAAACTCAAGCAAACAAACAAACAATACTTACTTCCCGGCACTCTTTAGGCTACATGCCATCTCTCCATTTTTCGATACAGCCCCCTTAGTACTATGAAACTCTCTTCTTCCATAGTCAAATGGAAAAATATCATGTAATTGCCACTACTTTACAAGAATATAAACCAAAAACGTCAGTAGAAAACACATTATAAAATTTACTTTTTGAGGCTCGTTTTGGCGCCCCTCTTTCTCTGGCGCTCCGGGCAGTCGCCCGGCCCTTGGTACACTCCTGAAAGTACGGACGCATAACTAAGGACTGCGGAGGAGAGGTTAACCTTCATGTTATGCCACTGGTTTGACGTGTTTGAAATGTTCAGTAAGTGATCGGTTAGTGACATAATTTCGACGGTTACTGATGTTTAAAGTTTAGCTAAGACAAAGCTACCTAACCAAATACATTTGATATCGCGATGTCACAATTTGATTTTCCTCACATAAAAAAGATAAAAACAATAGTAATAAAACCCTTACTCGTACTGAACTCATACTAACAACCTAATTCGTACACACTAGTTGCTCTGACCAACTGAATTTCGATTTCTTACGCGAAAGAAGTCTGTTATATTAAGAGGCATGCTTTTCATTATCAAAACTGTTCGAAGTAATACGAACATGGCTTAAGAACAGAGACGGAACTGAATTACAACTCGATTGACCTTGAGGGCAAATCACCAAAGGGTGGCTATAAACGTAAGTTCAGCATGCATTTCTGTGGAGTTCTATTCAGTATTCCTATCTGCCAGTCATGCTTGTTCGTAGGAGTAATATTTTACAAACCTAATCTTTCGATAGAGCACAATGGCAGAGAACCAATAGAAAGGAATTCTTGCCCTTGTGAACGTGGAATACCACCATGTGCAATAAAACTGACGCGTCTCCTTGAAGTGATATTTTATCGAAAATAACTCGTTTTCCTTTATATAGTCTATCCGAAGTTTTTGAGGGTTTCAAAATGAGGAAACGTTACTGACAAACAAGGACGCATTTACGGATGGGTCCAGGGGATCCGGACCTCCTCTGAAATCCCAACTTTTCTGTAAATTTAGCCTAATTTTGGGAATTATCTTTTAAAATTTTATTATAATTTATCCTAATATTGAAGTCGGACTCCTCCCGAAATAAATTACTGCATACGTGTCTGCTGACAATTTTCAATATATTCGTTAAATAATAAAGTAAAATAACTAAATTAGGAGCAAAAAGCTTCAACACGGGCTAACTTTTATCCACTGCCAATATTGTTAGAAGGGATATTAATAGCAAAAACTGCTAGTCAATGTTAAACCTTGGAAGTCATCCCGAACAGCAAGCCTATTATTGAGAACTACCTATGAAACATGTTATCAAAACTTATCCTGCTTTTATCTGGCATGAAATTGTTATATACGCCAAAATGCACTCTCCTAAAATGTTTATCTAACCATTGCTCTACGTATCTACGAAGCAATGATTTTTTATCGAAATATGTGAGCAGGAAACTCTAACAATCAACCATTTTATTTAAATCGTAATAAACCCTGTAACCGTGCGTTAACGTGAAGGCAAAGCTTGGTATATTGGTAAAGTGTTGGAAGAATAAAAACTCAATGTTCGTAGGTTCGAATCTATCCACTCACCACAACATTTTATTCTTATGTGTAACGATAAAATAAGAAAAAATGTATAACCGTTAAGACAAAACTTCAACCAAGTCTGAAGAGAACAATACTAAGATAGTAACACAATGACGTCAACCAAGAATTATTTCATGTAGCGTTTGGACGAAATTACAGCTGTCAACAATTGCAGAAGTAGAAACAGGCTGATAGGTGTAATGCAGTCTAGACTCCTCAATGCATTTACTCCCTGAAAACTTCCGTCTCGTCATTGGTATGCCGTTAGTCATTGTAAAACCTTTCAATTGGAAGTGAAATGACACAAACTAAAACAGTTTTAAATCAATAAATGCCTATGTGTAAAAGTAGGTGTCTCTGAGTTCCTTTTACTTTGAAGTGACAAATGAGAGAAGAAAGTATGGTGTTCGAAAAAAAATCAAATTTGAGATTTCAACGAATTTACACGTATTATAGCCCCTAACACCGAAAAAGTTATTTTTCGATACATGTCCATCTGTTCGTCCGTCCGTTCGCTACACTTTTCTGTGCACTCGTCTAGAGGCCATACCGTTCAACTTATCTGCACCAAATTTTAGGTTAAGATTTTCATAGTATTTCCTATATATATTTTTTAAAATTTCCCTCTTACTCTCAAAACAAGGGCAGTTACCTGTACGATGAAAATAGAAAAAAGATATTTTCTCATAACTGGCTCTAACGATCTTGTTTTCTTTCTTTATTTATAAATCAATATTTAATTAGCAACCCTATTTTGTGGTATAAGGCATTTATCTGAGAAAAACCTACAAGGGGTAGTTTATACTTAGGGGTGAGTTTTTTCTCGGTGATTTTCTCAAAATGGACTCAAGTGTTTTCGTTCATATTTCATAAATAAAGATTTCATTAATAACTTAACAATATGGCATAACTCGTTTGTCCTAAAAAAATGCGAGGAGTAGTTTATTCTTGGTGGAGTGTGTTGTTTGGGCGATTTTCTCAAAAACGACTCAAAAGAGTTTATTCATATTTCAAAAATAAATATTTCGTTAATAACCGAACAATATGGCAAAACTCGTTTGTTCTGAAAAATATGCGAGGGGTATTTTACTCTTGGGGGTGTTTTTCCTCTACGGTTTTCTCAAAAATGAGTCAAGCAATTTTGTTCGTACTCAAAAATAAATATTTCATCAAAAACCTAATAATATGGAATAACTCGCTTCCCTGAAAGAATCCTCAAGAGATAGTTTATTCGGGGAGTTATTTTTCCCTCACGATTTTCTCAAAAATTACTGGGACAATTTTATTGATAATTCATAAATAAGTATTTCATTAATAACCCTATATTTTAGTATAAGTCATTTCTATGAAAAACAATTACAATGGGTAGTTTATTTTGGGGGTCAAGGTTATTTCCCCGACAATTTTCTCGATCGACAGGCGATTTTGTTCAAATTTCGCAAATAAATATTTAATTAACAACCAAAAGTATATCTTAACTCATTGTTCGAAACAATTCACAAGAGGTAGGCTATTCCTGACGTGTTCTTTTTTAATGACTTTCTCAAAAATGACTCATTTGATTTTTTCATATTTCATAAACAATGATTGCATTAATTGGTCTATTATATGTCTAATGAAAATGTGCTCAAAGTGTGAGTTAGTTTTGTAGTGTGGATTTTCTTCAATTGAAATTTTTTATTCGATAATCTGACATTCGATTTTTTTAAATAATACGATAATTTTATTCATATTATCCAAATACACACTTCAGTAACAACTGCGGCCTAACACAGTTAAGAAATTGAATTGAAAAAGCTTCGTGCGGTGGCCCTGTAATTGAATATTTTTTGGTAAACTCCTTAGAATTTTGTGGTAAACTCAGTGTTTTCTTTTTCGAGCGACAAAAGAGAGAAGAAAATATAGTGATTGTGAAAATAATATATCAAATTCAGTTTTCAACGGACTTACATGTTTCATGGCGTCTACATACCGAAAATGTGATTTTTCGACACCCGTCCTTCCGGTCCGTCCGTTCGGTACGCTTTTCTATGCACTCGCCTAGAGGCCATACCGTTCAACTTATCTACACCAAATTTTAAACTTAGGGTTTAAATAGTATTCCTACAGGAGCTTTTCCAACTTTTTTCCTACCACCTAAAATAAGTGTGGTTTACCAACAGCCAAAAATCGAAAAAAGCTATTTTCTCAAAAATGGTTTTTAACAATTTTGTTTCTTTTTCATTAATCAATATTTAATTAACAACCCTATATTGCAGTATCAGATATTTCTCTTAGAAAAATTTACGAGGGGTAGTTTATTCTTGGAGTTGACTTTTTCTCGACGATTTTCTCAGAAAAGACTCTGGCGAATTTTGTACACACTTCATAAATAAATATTTAACCTTACAACATGGTATAAGTCAATTGACCTGAAAAATATATGAGTAGTAGTTTATTCTTGGAGTTGAATTTATTCCCAGTGAGTTTCTCAAACACGACCAGTTGGCAACCCTGTATCTCGACAACAAAGCTGAATTCGAAAACTACAAAAGGACCATTTGTCTCCTTTTGGTGTCACGAATCATCTCCCGAAGCTTGTGGACATCTTTCAGGTTCACCCTTAATGAAGCTTCTTTTCGAAAAGTTAACTATTAATTTTAGGCATTGTTTATCTTTCTTAAATCACAAATGCCGTTATTAATTTTAAGGCTGAGAACTACTTCTGAGAGAATAGATCTTGAAAAATTATTTTAAAACTTAGACTTTTGTTTTCGAGACATTCCAGACAAGACGAAACATTTTACAAACTATCTAGTGTAAAAAACATTTGCCTCGCATTATCTTGGATGTCACAAAGCGCGTCTCGTCTCTTTCTCGAGACATGTCTTACCTCGTGCGCATTCGTTAACACTTGGAAAGGATTGTCTTTCTACTCAAAGCATTGTTTTTATAATGGTTGCATATTTATGATAATTGCTGTCAACATAAATTACAGTCCTTTCAGTTGAATTAATTTTTATTATTGTTGTTGAAATTAAAAGCAATATCTAGTTTAACGTTGGACGATTATGCACCTACGCTAAGGCAGAATGATGATGAATGAAATGGTGAAATGAAGAAAGTGGGAGAAAAATGGAAAATCTCAAAAAAACATACCCATGCACACGGTATTTGTCCACCTCAAATTTCACTTGGCGCGAAGTGGAATCGAGCCACGAACCCCTGCACCAAAGGTGAATGCTTTATTATTATTATTATTATTATTATTATTATTATTAATAATAATAATAATAATAATAATAATAATAATAATAATAATAATAATAATAATAATAATAATAATAATAATAATAATAATAATTGAAGCGAGCTTAACGAGTTTCAACCGTACGACTCAACCAACGTTTGGGTGCCTGTTCGTTCGTCTGCTCCATGACAACTTCTCATAAAAGACATTTCATTTTAATGAAACTAGAAAGTGCCATCTTTTAGCTTTGCGAAGTAACTATTGCTTGGAATTTGAATCTGCAAAATATAAGAGGTAAAATTAACCAAATGGTGCAAGTTTCCACTCATGTATAGAAAACAATTTTGTAATATCAACTACGTGAATCTTGTCCCATAAAGAAGCCGAAACCCCTACACCGAAGAGCCCTCCGAGATTTGATCATTGGCCACACGGACTGATATTGTCATTTGAAGCCAAGACTTTAATATGAAGCCAATAATTTCTTTAAAATGGACGAAAAGTTCAAAAGTTATAAGCATTTTCATATTTTTGCCTTCTCCCATAAGGGAGCCGTAGCCTCCTATACTGAAGAGCCCCCCCCCCCCGAGATTTGATCATTGTCCACTCGGACTGAAATTGTCATTTGGAACCAACACTTTAATACGAAGCAAAATATTTCTTTAAAATAGACGAAAAATTCGAAAGTTATAAACATGTTAATATTTTTGCCTTTTCTCATAAGGGGCCCGTATTAGCCTACACTGAAGAGCCCCACGAAATTTGATCATTGACCATTTCGACACCTAGTTACCGAATTGGATGGTGGGACGACCGGACCCAACGCTTTTTCCGGCTGCATCGGAGAGAAATTAAAGGATTGTGAACGTTCACCGATCGGCTCCTTTACACTCATTCCGTTGAATGGATGTCTGAAATGGAAAAACCAGATGGCGACCAGAGTTATCTCTTTGAAATTTGTAAGGTTGTTGCTACAGGAATGTGTACTACCGATCTAGCAAACAGAAAACCAGGTTCATTATCCCATTCGGATGGCTTACATTGACCTATAGGATGCTTCGCCACTACATCTGTACTGATAAACCTAGTTCAAGTTTGTGTCTACTTTGCCAGTACATTTTAAAGTATACGCTCCCGTCTGGTTTCCAATACGGCGAAATCCTGTGCGAAATGGTTGCCATGCCTCTCTTTAGCATAGTTAAGCTATCGCGTTTTCTGCCAGAAAATCTACAACACATAGTTCATTCTGTTTTACAAACAAACGGATACGACACTCATCATAAAAACCTGGTGATAGCGATGACAGCAGGTAAAAATCCGCATATTCGAAGTTAGACTGGAGAAGGATAAAAAAAAAAGTGCCGCAGCCAGAAGACTCCGAGATCTAGCCGCCCGCGTGACTTCATTGTTCCGAAATTAAACTTTACAGATGAAAATTACTAAGACATGATGAAGTGGCCTAAATGTCTAACAGAGCCACCAATCACACGAAGCATAAAGGATCAGCAGCTTGAAGAAAATATCCGAACTTCAGCTACTCTAACAATAACATTCCCTTACCATAGTCAAGCTGTGAAACGCACAGTAAAGCTGGTGTTCGAGGCAGCGTCGAAAAAGTGAGGCCAGAACGCAAGAAATATCGACGTTAGAGCCAAACTGAAGTTTAGAACAAGAATGCCCCGCTTCGAGACCAAGAAGAACTACGTTATCTAAGGTCAAATGTCAACGTATGCCTACTGGGTGGGTAGGTGGTCGAAACTCGATGAGCAATCACGTACCCGTGGTGAGTTATGCGTCATTTTCCGTACAGAGCAAAATAAGCGAAGAGTTGCACAAAGAAAATCGTGTTATATCAAGGGCTATGCCTATAATCATCGTTAACGTGGCATTCCAAACAAAATCTGGACATTAATTCCAACAACTGAGCTAATATGGCTGCACTTTGACTCATAAGCATTTTAAAATTATTTACTGGCAGTCCTACAAGTTTCTTTTAATAAAATAATTGTATTATAGACATCAGGTAACACTAAAAACGACCACATGTAGCTTTTCTGTCATTTGTGTTGTGCATGTTGCCTAACCAAACACTTAAAAAACTTTAAGTCCGTTGGGGCAGGGTAAGGGGTTGTCCAAATTTTTTTAAAAAAATCAGTAAGATCGGTGCCACTGATGGAACCTTTTCCGCACTAGCCGTCATCCAATTTCCAACAAAATTGCAAAACGCTCCACCCTAGTATGTAAGGCCAGGCGACGGCGATCTCTAGAAAGAGCCAAGCCAGAATACGTGATCAAAGTGTAACACTTAGGATTGTGACTTAGACTGTGTTGCCAAATCTCTTAGACATCAATCAGGTTTTCAGACTCACTATAGACCCTAAAAATATTTTTTTTTTTAGTAAGTCGTTCTTCATTCGTATACAGGAATAAATACACATATTTTTTTCTTAATTATTTTTCCTCGTATTAATTGGAAAAGCACATGACTTTGTGACTACATTAAAGCTCTGGTGCATTCCTTCTTCCATTAACTCTGTAAAATGTTACATTTTGCTTTGGAAAAGTGGACACCATAATAACAATGGACATGTCAATAGGAACTCTGCATATTTACTTAAAAACAGTCCATAACGATTCAGTCATTATAGTAATAATAATAATAATAATAATAATAATAATAATAATAATAATAATAATAATAATAATAATAATAATAATAATAATAAAACAACAAAAAATATTAGTTTTTCTTCTTCCCTTGGGCCTAGTGTTTTATATAAAATGTTATATCGTCCCTTTCCGGCATTAATGCAGTAAGCGACATTTTGAAAATTTTACAGGAGAGCCGAAAAACTGAAATTTTGATGGTTTTTCTTGAATAACTTTTTTGTTTTCTGGACTATTTTCGTAAGAAAAATACAGCTAATATAATTAAACAAGCTCCGTCAAATAGGACAGTGACGTATATAATAGCCTAAAAATATTCACTTATTTTGGCGCTTAATTCATTTTTGCTTACAAAACTTTTAACAAATCAATGCTTCAAACGACATTCATTCAAATGTACTAATGCATTAAGGCACACGGTGTCATAGTGAGATTGCGTTAAGCGACATTTAGGGTTAATTGAAGAATGTTAGTTGTATACTGATCGGTAAAATATTGAACGCTTCTTGAAATAATGCTTCTAAAAATAAATTTGGCAAGAAAAATGCTTTGACTTACCTCTCCTTTATATATAAAAATTAATTTAATCTTCTGAATAGTTAAGTTAATAATAACTGACACAATTATTTAGGTTTCTCATTTATTTTTAGCGTTTTTTTTTAAATTTATTAAAGCTTAGAATATTGCAAATTATTACTGATTTGTTAAGCTTACTGATAACAATGAAAATTTGCATCATACATTTACTAAATAAATGCAAATTGTCGAAACTTCACAAAACTGTAACTTTATCAATGTTTAACTATTGCAAGAAAAAATGGATTCGTTGTAAGTTTTTGGATTTTTCAAGTTCATATTTCAACATGGCCAAAATATTTCTATTTTTGTTTTGACCGGCACAGTCATCGCAATACAGGATTACAGTTGAAACATTACCTCGTTCGTTCACTACATCTATATATCTCGAAAAGATAGAAGCGATTTCATTCTAACCTCGTTTACCTTCGCTCTCACCCCATACATAATTGTTCTGCTTTTTGATTCATATATCGAGAGATTGTATACGGAATACTTTTGTCTGTAGTACAAAAGCATGGAATCGCCATGAGATACGCTCAAAACTTTCTGCAAATCGGAACTCGTAACAAGTGTTCCTTCCTCACTACCACTCACTCTACTATTTTTTGAAACGAGCCGTAGTTGTTTATTCATCTTCAATATGTCGCGTGTAATCAGCCTTCTCTTCTTGGGTTACGTCTGTCTTGTTGGTAAAGGCGATACATTTCTGGCACTTGTTCTTTTTGTGTCTATGAAACCCAAGGTTGAATTTTGAGTTAAATATATAACGAAAAACTCTTTCATTCACATGAATATTTCATTCTTCGTTCATTCCACGTGAGTAAATCGTATAGAGATATGTGACGTTTTTCAGATCCTCGGGAATATATAGTCGTGTTGTTTTATTTCTACAGTAGTGGGAAGGCACTACAGGAAGTCTTTGAATTAATTCAACAACGAGCTTCACATCTCGCTCGGATGTCGCATTGGGGCGAACTGAGTGGCGTCCTCGACCATCAGGTTTGCTGAGCCTTGATCCAATTCCTTTGATCATTCGGTTTTAAAGACCAAAAATGTCTTTAAAGGATTGGCGCCTGTCTTCCGTAATATCAGAACATTTATTTAGGCAAGACTTGCATTTGTTTGGTTGTACAGTATTTGTTTCTTCTCCATTCTTTCTTGCCTGTTTTTGTTGTAAGCTTGGCGACTTTGCTTTAATTTTTTTTCTCTTTTTGAATAGTTTTCTTTTTAATTATCAATCCCTTTTCCCCTACGATGTTCTTTTCTGGTGTAAAAGTAATCTTTCTACTTACAATCTTCCTCCGTTTCCTACCACTGCTTTCCTCATTGCAACCATCACCTGAATTTAACTATCCAGCTGAATTTCCTGAAACCCTTTTTCTCTTAACATATAATATACCTAGGTATATTCATCTGATGAGGTTATTGTTTTGTCTAACCAATCTATTGAGTTTTCAGAAGGACAAGCCTGGTTAAATATGATATCATCGTCAGAGAAATAGTCTAAATAGCTCAGTCACAAATTTGTTCTTTTTCTCAAGTTTCGTTTCTCAGCGGAATAATGTTCATCTCTTTCTCGATTCTTTTCTAAAGTTCCCTCTTCATTCGGGTTTAGGGTCTCTTCCTCTACTGCTGTCTCCTGATGTTTGGGTTTTTCTTCCCTTCTTCAGTCTTCTCCTCATCCTGGTTTAGTGTCTCTTCCACTGCTACTCTCTTGTGAAGCTGGTTTGAGTTTTTCTTCTCTTCTTCAGCCTTCTTCTTGTCCGACTTTAGGGTATCTTCCACTGCTATTTCTTCTTATGCTTGTTTGGATTTTCCTTTCCTTCTTCAGCCTTGTTCTCATCCGGGTTTAGGGTATCTTTCCACTGCTGTTCTCTTCTGATGCTTGTTTGGGTTTTCCTTCCTTTCTTCAGTCCCAATTTTCATGATCTCACTCTTCAAACAATTAACTATATGGGAATATGTCCCGTTTGGTACCCTCGGTTTCATGACTTGTTTTTCAACTTGCTGTTTGGTTAGATTTAAAATCTGCCTCCCACGGGAAAACTAAAAGCAGAAAATAGAAAAAAAAGAGCCGACCTAAATTTTGATAAAGTAATATTTTTGTAAGTGGAGTGCAAAGTAATAGTTTTAAAAGCTTTGACTAATAGTACCTCCTATCTACTAAATAAATCTGACTTTTGAAGTTGGCAGGAATCCTTAAATAAATTAGGTAGCTTTGATTTCCATTGACCTAAAAGGTCAGCTATAAGTATTAGCACGTGATAGTGTAAGTCGAAGCTTTAGGAAAATATTACTCTGCTATTTTTATCACGCTCTTTGAAATCGGTTTAATTTTTATATAATTAACATTGACAATTTGTTACCTGGCCGGACGGGTAAGGGCAACTTGCCTGCCTGCCAAACAGCATTGGATAGGTCGAACGTGAACACGAACCTTGTTCTAGCTAGTCATCCAAACTGAAGATCTCCGTGATATTTTTCAGTCTTAACAGGCGAATGCCGGGACGGCACTTCTGTAAGGCCAGAGCCGTTGGCTTTCCACATCCTTGCCCTCTATTCTTCTCCGTCCTGACTTTAGTTTCCTCAAGGCCACAACTAATTGACATTGCTAATTAGTTACTAAAAGAAACCTTTCTTAACAGCTAGATTTTATATGCACAGAACGATCATTACAATAGGAATAACCACCATCAAATATCGATAACACGTAACTTCCACGTCATGAGCAGGTAACATAGAAGACGCGCACGGCTACCGAACATAGTAGAATGCAGCTGATGCCCGTTATGGGCAAACAAAATTATGTGAGTAAATTCTGACTAGTGCAAACTGTTGGGGGACAAATGACTGCTGCCAGTACACCTGAGACAGTCATATTTGTGGGATGTTCAAGCGCTACGGTGTCAAGATTTTACCAACAGTGCTTATGACGGTCAGTCATCCGCCAAGCGATCACACTTGGATCAGGTACGTGCGGTGGGCAGAAAATGAACAACGAATAGCACTATGGTATCTCACGTATATAAATGGAGATAAATGGCGTATATAAATGGAGGAATTGACGCACCAGTACAATGTGGGCCAATAAATCCTACAACAAATTTCAACCATGACCATGTGACATACCTTACATCGGTTAGGGTAACAGCTGTAGACCAACACTATTAGGCCCTACAATAACAAAGAAATAACATACGGCTGACATGAACAAAAGCAAAGAGATCATTGGACTATGGATCAATGAAAGAAGGTTATCTGAAACCGCTTTTCACTGAACCATGTCGATGATATTGTTGGAAACAGCATGAGTATACGTCTCCGAGTAGCAGCATGGTAATTCAATAGGGCGGTGGCGGTGCTGATTATTGTCTGGGTCTGGGAAGTGACACACAAGTATTTCTTACTCGATTAAACTTTTCATGGCCCATACCTCCAAGTCCAAGAGAGCAGCGCCATATTCTAGCAGGAGAACGGAAGGTGTCATCGGGCTGCGTTTTTTACATAATGGTTGGAGGAACATGAAAATGAGTTTTCAATACTACCCTGATATCCAAAATTGCCAGACTTAACCCTATTAAGCATGTATGGAACATGCTGTGATGTTCTGTGCAATGTGCTGCACATCGTCCAAATGTGCACCACTTGCAGGAACTGCTGCAGCATAGATGGCTTGGACTGAACCTGCAGAATACAAGGAGTATACCTTGAGTAATCTATTCATAAGCGTTTGAATGCTTTGATTACCCAGAATGAACACTCTATTAGATAAGTGTCCCTAATGTAGTGATCGCTTAGTCTTAGTGTATAAAATAATCATTCCTAATAACTTGTCAACAATAGGAATATTTTATATAACATATTTACTGAATTTTAACGACTCTTTCACAATTCCGTAAGCTGAACAGTGTTACCTAATGCAAAAAGCTGCACTGAAATAAGAATTTTCGAAGATATAGTGGACAAACATAAATACATGCACACATAGAGGCATCCTAAAAAAATGAATTATTGAAGTCCTACGTTATTTTCAGTGTGTGAAACCGGGATATTGTTCTTCACATTTCCATTTAAGTGATAGGATGTTTAGAACACACTTTTTGTGATTGTTCAATTTTACCTTGACTTTTATCCAGTTGTACACAGGAAGTTTATTAAACACTAAAAAACATGTTGACGAAACTTTGATAATCGTTCATTAAGCAGAAAAATGTCCGGCTTTTCAACGACATTTTAAACGTTTTAAAGGCAAAGTTTAAACTTCTAAAACCCATTGATATTCTTTAAAAAATCTTCAGTCCATTACGGTGAATATCTACCCATGTATGTTGATAGTAGTTCCCCGAGATCATAGGCGTAGCGATCCTAGCAGGAAAGTCTAGGATGGATACGGTCATGTGGGGTTATGGAATGCTCCATCAAAGGGGTCCTTGTATATTTGACATACTAAAGTTAACTGTAAAACAATGAATAAATAATTTCTAATAGTTCTTCATATAAACTTACTCAATAGGAAAAACAAAATCTCAGTTTAAATGTATATTTCTGACTTTAATGAAAATATTTGTGGAAGTGGATGCAACTGGTAGAAATTAATGTCAAAAAATCATAATTATTTTCATGAATTTTGATTTTTCTATGGATTTTCTAGACTTTGGTTTAGGTAAGGATTATGCCCCCTTAGGTCCGCTATTTGCACCTAAGCTACACCTATTTACACCTAAGCTACACTGCTCGACAACAATTACCATCGTTAGGCTTATATTCACACAATGCCGTTGCATGTACTGTCTGCAAATAGTTTGTTGTTTAGGATTTAATTCAACTCGCAGAATCGTTGTTGTGCTAAGGTTAAGTAAACATAAATTTGCTTTCCTCCACCTATTGTTTGAAAAGGACGCATGTGTACAATAATTTTAGCATTCTCCCTGAAACCATTAAAATAGCATCGACTATTTAATACTCAGCAGGTCCACTATGGAATTTCTGTTACTATTTTATTGACAAGTTTTGAAATTATTATATTTATTATAAATGAAAACGAAATTATTGATTTTAGCCTACTATTTAGTGATATAATGTTATAAAATTGATATCTGAAACCATACAGTAAAGGGAACGGAAACAATCATTGTGAGAACTTGCTAAAAGTTGCTTCAAACCTTACCATTATTTTCCTCTTGCATGGTCAATACAATTGTCACTTTCAGTCTACTGGGAAAAATGTATTAAATGCCAAGCGTAGAACCTCTTAGCTAATTCCCCCTTACTTGCTCGCAACACACTATTTTTTCCCAATAGGCGCTCTGAAGTCGTGTAAATTGGACGCTTGTGCAGCTTCGGAAGTTTTCGCCGAAGAATTCTGCACCAAAATATGAAACCTTAGAATGTATTATACAACGTTACACACTGTTATTGCAAGTAAAATAGCAGTAAGTAGCTATAACAATATTACCGTTTACTTCAGAAGTGAGGCTAAGAGCCTCTTACGTATATTTTTAAGATAGCAAAATTGCTGTAAGGAAAAGTATTTTGTTCTTAGCAGGTAAATAGAACTGCAACAAATACTGGAAATCATTGATATCATTACATCAAAATTGTTTCTAGCGACTCAGAACCAACTTCAATCTGTCGCTTACTACATTTTTGCCATGAAATACTGTAATAATCATGTTCATACCACATTTATTTGCTCCAAGCACGAAAACAATTTGGTGTTTGAAACAATCTAGACTACAAGTTAGTTTCTTCGTTTCATCGGAAACATTTATGCAGTAAATACAAACAACTGAGTGTTACATACGACATTTTTGCCTCCAGCAAGTTTAATTACACCCGTGTAAGCGACATAGCTATCTCGGCAACGGTTAAAGATAGAAACATGGCGGTTAGACCATTCGATGCGCCTTAAAATTCTGAGCCAAAAACTGCAAAAAAGTCAATTTCGAAAAAAATGTCGCTTACTGAGTTAATGCCGGAAAGGGACGATATGATTATCAAAACACTTTCTGCTTTTTTGTTACATGTTCTTACAATAATTACATACGAGTATATGTTATCGTTGTAAAATAGTTGAATATCATTGTTTGTAATACGTAAATAAGCTATCAGCCAGTGTCTCAGTCTCTAATATTAGCATAACATTTTAATATCATGAATAAATTAATTAATTAATCAGCGGCCACTAAGCTAAACATATAACGCAGTGAAGAATAAAATAATCAAGAATTTTTTATTCGACTTCCATTCGCTGTGCATAAATATCGTATGTCTTATAAAACAACTATGTCCGTACGTCTATCTGTTGACACGTATCATAGCCAAAATGAGTTTAGAGATATCTAGAAGCCAGGGGCTCCCGAAGAAAATTTTCTAAGGTGGTATCTCCATGGTTACTATATTACGCCTGGTATTTCTGGTATTTGATATAGGATACTGGTTTGCTATACTGGTATATATTTTCGTAAGCCAGCACCCCCCCCCTCCTTTGGGCGCTCATGCTAGAAGCAATTGTGTGTAATCGATTCATTGTCTCAAGAATAGGTTTTATATCCTCCGTTAATCAGGGCCGTAACTTGTGGGGGCAAGGAGGCAATTCCCCCCAGGAAAACTCCCCACCGTTCGAGTGGATCCATTTTAAGACAAAATTTTCTTACTCCATATAAGATACAAACATGAAATTATAAATGAAGCATCAAACAGATTCACTACATTACATGAACAAAACATCACACCAAAGGATAATAAGACAAAAAATGAGTCGTGGGCCCATTTCAGTAAAAAAAAAAAAAAAAAAAAGTCTACTAATAGGAGCCCTAGAAATAATGTATATCTTTGTGGCTTTGAGATTTAACAATATTATCCCCTTAATTAATTTGTCATGTATGGAACGGGCCTAGACGTAACTAACGGGCCCACAGACCTTGCAGTGCGGGATGGCCCACAGGCTCTGCGGGCCCATAAGAGTAAGAGAAAGATGGAAAGATGGGGCTCAAGAATTAAAAAAAAAACTTTTTCTAGAGGCAAATGCGCGTATTAATACTTGCACCACCACCCCGCAGAAAAAAATCTAAGTTACGGCGCTGTCGTTAATCCTATATTATCAATCAAATTAACGATTTCATTTCAATGTTTATCGCCACAGAACGAAAACGACAATAGATAGCGACGAGCGGACTTCTATAATCGATTCAGCGTCTCAAGATAACATGTCATAGCAGCCCACCAGATTCTACGAAAACGAAAAGTTTTTGAAATCTACTATTGTTACCGGTTTCAATACTGATTTCTATAGAGCAAAAATGGTAAAAGGTATGGAGAAGCGGTTTCTTGCAATTGATTCACTGTCCCAATAATAGGTTCTATCTCCCATGTAAATCATCTATTTAAATTAACCATTTAGCCTATAATTTAATATTTATCGCCATAGAGCAAATATAGTAATGGCTTTTAGAAATGGAGTCAGCATCAGAAAAACAGTCATATCTTTGATCTTGTTACTTTAGTAAAACCAATAGTAGTACTTAAAGATTTTAGTATTGAATTTGTATGATTTGGAAGTCTACTGTAGATTCACACTAGCGAAGGGCGCGGCAGTTTTCGTCTCCCTAGCAGTGTTAAATTTAGACATTTTCACCCGGGGGAGAATGTGAACTCCTCGGGGGAAGAGAAAGTTTGAGTGAAGTAATTTCTACGTTTTGTGATTGAAATTTTGAGTTGCTCCGGGAGGGGATGAATTTTCTTCGAGGGGGGATTCACACCCAGGCTACCCCTGAATTCATCCCTGATCCCTAGGCCCCGCAAAAGTGATACTTAGAAGCAATTAGTCCTCATTAATGGAACGTATAGTATTTATTAACTCCTTTCCATACGTATAATTACCATAGAGAATGACACAGTATTTTTTAATATATTAGTGAACCTATGCGACGTTTGAAGCATTCCACAGAAAAACGTTGTTTTAAATTTGTTGCAAAGTTATGAATTTGTCACAAATTTATGAATTTTCGAAAATTGCATGGTTCTTATGACTCATTTAAGTTAATTCGAGAAAACGGAGAAAGTCTGTAGTATGTTCATTGATTACAACATTGTTCCCCTTAGAAACCAGTTTGCCAGTCTAGTATCATGACCTGGACCACAGAGAAACGAGCCTTTCAGTATACGTTAGTCATACTTCGTACAGCATTAGATTCCACTGGTAACCCAGCATTCCGAAATGTGCCATCTAGCGTTGTTTGATGATATGTTTCAATTGCCAAAGACAATGGCTTGCAAATCATTGTTCTACAGTTAGAATCACTCCGTAAGAAATGACCACTTCTCACTGACATTTTCTCAGTAAAGTATAACCCTAAGAACGAAGTTTTGTAAATAATTGGGAGTGAAGAAAGTTTGTATCACATTGCCTTATAAATACTTTCCATAAGAATCGTTTGGAGGGGGCGCATTGCGTAGTAGCGATTAAGGAAGTACGATTACATACAAAGTGCATTCAAAAAGTGACGGGGTTATCTCGAATATTATACTGAACAGTGACAGAAAAATATTATTACCACGTTAGTTATCTGTATATACACCTTCCCACGCCACCCACCCATGGGACTGGTGTAGAGGCTTAGAAACGCCCTACGAAAGTCGTTCAATGAATACTTGTTCAGCATTGTTATCACATTCGCTACAATTAAGGTAACTTCCTCAAAACACTCCCCCCTTTAGGACAGATTTGAACTTAGAGAAATGTATCTGCTGGGCCCAAACTTAGAGAAATGTGTCTACTGGGTCCAAGTCCAAACTTAGAAAAGTGTAAATGTCTACTGGGTCCAAACTTAGACAAATGGAAGTGTCTACTGGGTCCGAAATTGCAGAAATGTAACTGACTACTGGGTCCAAACTTAGAGAAATGGAAGTGTCTACTGGGCCCAAATTTAGAGAAATGTAAGTGTCTACTGGGTCAAAACTTACAGAAATGTAAACGTCTAATGGGTCCAAACTTAGAGAAACGTAAATTTCTACCATAGGTGTCCAAGCTCGCGAGCCCGGCGCTCACGTGCTCAGCACTCGTACTCAAATGGGCTCGGGCTCAATAATTGAACGCGAGCTCGATTGAACCCAAGACTTAAAGAAATAAGTAAGCGCGAGTCCAAGTGAGCGCGAGCCCTGTCGAGAGAAATGAGTGTGAGCCCGAGTGAGTGCGAGCCTAGTCGAGAGAAGTAATCGCGAGCCCGAGTGACCGCGGCCCCACTTGGGATTAGTGAGCGCCAGACCGAGTGAGCACGAGCCCATTCGAGAGAATTGTTTGCCCGGGTGAGCGTGGACCCAGTTGAGAGAAGCGATTGCGAACCCGAGTGAACGTGAGCCCACTTGAGAGAAGTGATCGCGGGCGTGAGTGAGTGCAAGTCCAGTTGAGTGAAGCGATCGCGAGTTCGAGTGAGTGAGAACTCAGTTGAGAGAAGTGATTACGAGCGCGAGTGAGTGCGAGCCCAGTTGAAGGAGGTGAGCGTGAATCCTAGTGAGTGCGAACTCAGTTGAGACAAGTGTGAGCACACCGAGCGCGAGCCCGCGCACGCTTCTCGTTCACATGGACTAATTTGCTTCTGAGATCAAAAGATAAGAAACGCATTCCGTGTGCAGAATTGAAAAGGAAGATTGAAGCAACTCTACTGACACTATTTTAACAAAAATCGATTTGATAATAGTATGGCTGTCACAAGAATAGGAAAAGTTAGAAAATTCCGATTAATTTTAACAACTGTATCAGGGATGGAAATTGGAGGGTAAGGGTACGCCATTAATCAGCCAATTTCGTAGATGTTCAAACTCGTGTGTCCGACGCTCGCGAGCTCGGAACTCGCGCTCAATTGGGCTCGGGCTCAATAATTGAGCCCAAGCCTGAATGAGCCCGAGCCCCAGTGGAATACGTGAGCGCGAGCCCAATTGCGAGCCCGAGCCCAAGCGCAAGTGAGCGCGGACCCAATTAAGAGAAATGAACCCGAGCCCAAGTGAGCGCGAGCCCAGTCAAGAGAAGTGAGTGCGAGCGCGACTGACCGCGTGCCCAGTTAATACAGGTAAGCGCTATCCGAGTGAGTGCGAGCCTAGTCTAGAGAACTGAGCGTGAGCCCGAGTGAGCGAGAGCCCAGTTAAGATTAGTGAGTACGAACGCAAGTGAGCGCGATCCCAGTTGAGACAGGTGAGCGCGAGCCCGAATGCGTTTGAGAACAGTCGAGAGAAGTGAGCGCGAGTTCATTTGAGGGAAGTGATCGTGAGCCTAATTGGAAGAAGTGAGCGCGAACGCGAGCGAACCCAGTGCAAAATGGCCATCTATGTTGTCTACTGGTCCCAACATAGAGAAATGTGTTTACTGGGTCCAAACTTAGAGAAATGTGTCTAGTAGGTCCTAACTTACAAAAATGAAGGTGTCTACTAGGTCGAAACCAGGAGAAACGTAAGTAGTTATTGGGTTCAAACTTAGAGAAATGTAAATGTCTACTGTTTCAAAATTTAGAGAAATGTATGTGTCTACTCGGCCCAAACTTAGAAAAATGTGTCTATAGGTAAAACTTAGAGAAGTGTGTCTATTGGATCCAAACTTAGAAAAATGTGTCTACGGGGTCCAAACGTAGCAAAATATAAGTGTCTACTGGGTTCAAACGTATAGAAATGTGTCCATTGGGTCCAAATGAGTAGGGATGCGCATGAGACAAGATTTTTGGCTGTCTCGTCTCGAAAATGTGCTGTAAAAGTGATGTCTCTACTCGAAAAATATATATTTCTCTATTGGAAGAGCTGTGTCTCGAATCGAATTTTGTCAGGAAAATCCTGTCTTGACTCGTCTCGTGCGCATCCCTACAAATGAGGCTACGAATATGGGGTATTAAAGATCTCAGACTACATTTGGCCAGAAACCGATGCACAAGAAAATTTGATAAACAAGAGTTAAAATATTAGATAATTATTTTCCCTAGGTTTGAAGAAATAAAAGTTTAATTTTTATCGATATTACTTCCCTCAAGAATCGTCACTGTCTACCAGTGAAGTGAAATTTTTAATCAGAGAAATTCCCCAAAAACGGTGCTAAAGAATTTCTCCGTGTTCCATAAACAAATATTTCTTTAACATTCTACAAATTGGCACATTCGTTTGTCAAGAGAAACTCCAAAAAGGACTGTTTAATATAAGGGGTTCACTCTTTTTCGATTTTCCTTTTTCTAAAAGACTACAACAAGCATGTTATGTTTTGCAAATACAAATTTTATCAGTAGCACATAATTTCTCTTGAAAAAATTTAAGTAGCAAGGATAGTTTATTCGTGTAAAGAGTTACAGTTTTATAGATACAGTTTTGGAGAATGCCTACGACGATATTTCGTTCGTATTTCACCAATATATCGGACGGATTAAAATTATAGTGGTGCAGGTCAGTCCCACCCTCCCAAAATTAACGCAAAAGTTATTGTAGTCAATCCGGGAATAAAACAACCGTATCCATTATCAGTAGAACTTTCACTGCCATCTGTTGGCTATTCAATGAAGTCCTGACACAGGTTTCTTGTTAAGACATTGAATTATCTAAATCTGATTTCTGTATCTTTCTTTTTGAGAAAGTGACTTACACCATTTTTACCTGCCCCATATTTCGTTTACAGTTTTTATAATCTTATCTTGATCTGGTTTATATGTCTAAGTCTTTCCTTTTGGAAAAGATATTTTCATCACTGTAAATTTTATACATCCATATACTGCGTAAACATTTTTTTTATCTGCCTCCAATCACTCGAATAATTGTGCCTGTAGTTTCTTTTTCGCGAAATCCAAGAAATTGCTTTCTGTAATCATAACTATTTTTTAAGGATAAAATAGGAGCGCATTACCTACATCTTTTATTATTTGATTAACATTTCCGTTATTAGCAACTGGAATATCATGCACTTCCAGCGTATTATTACGACCATATTAGTCCAACTCCTCAATTCTTGACTCCAGCATATCAAAATTGCTTAACTAAATTAGCAGTCTCACTTTTCACTTGTTCCACCTGCTCAACACACTTTTTAAGGTCAATATTGTGTTGTTTTAAGCATATTGTTATTTTCTTCTATTTACTCATGAATAAATTCAATCGATTTTCCGAGTTCCACTTCCACAGTTTTATAGTTCTTTTTTATTGTCTTAATTTCCTCCTGTATTGACAATAAAAGTTGATACACTTCTAATAATGTAAGACATGAATTTGTGAGTGATACAGAAGAATCAACACCACCACTTTTCCTCCGAATATTTACACATGTATCGCATTGCCACGGATAATCAGCATCACACAATGATTTAATATCCTCCTTTTTCAAATTTGCGCATTTAGAATGAAACAGACCTTTACAAGAATGTCTCACTTTCATATATTTGTCCAACCTGGAGACGGATTTTGTACATTTTCCACAGACACTCATTTTTGTAAAACCACGATAGTTTCGATTTCTTGATTGTGCTCCAATAACTCTTAACTTGGGGTTTGCAACACTGATTTCGATTCTCGTTTGTCTATTTACATTCCTCGCTTATTCAAGACCCGACTTAATTACGTTATTTTAGTTAAATTTGCATAAGATACTGAATCCTTATTATTATACACAATAATATATAACGAAATACTTTGGATAGATTAATAATTACCTGTACCTTGGGCAGAAAGTGCTCATACATGTGCACTATACTTAATAGAATGTTAATTTAATAGTAACAAAAGAAGAATGTTTTTAATATATGTAAAAAATATATTATGGGATATTATTATGTAGTTGTTGCTATGTAATTGTTTATGGATACCTAATCATCATGTCTGTGTGCATGACAGTTTGAATGAAAATACATAAAAGTGTATCAACTAATAAACCATTTGATACCGTTCATCGACTTTATAATTTTGATAGAAAAGGTGAGAATAATAATATGTATAATTATTAAAGATATTTTTACATGCAAACTATTACTACCACTCGAGATTCATATATCATCGATCGAACCAGGTTGACGACTACCCTTGGTGAGTCGTTATAAAAATTTTGGTTTACCTCACCCGGGAACTTGCTGTAAATTCATTCCCGAAGCAAAGTAAGGGTGAATTTACTTTTGTAATAAGGTTAATGAATACAAATTTCACAAGACTTAGGAGTGGTAGGATAATTATAAGAAAAATGAACGGTGAAGCAATGGAGAATAAATCTAATAATAGTGATAACGGTGAACATAATGTAGCACCAGGAATGACATCGGAAGACCGAATCTTGCTAGCCTTACAGCGACAATTGATTCAGATGACTACCGAGTTAAAGCAGACGATAGAGCAAAAGTCCGAAGAATCCAACAAGCAATGCGAAGAATTGAAGCAGACGATAGAACAGAAGTCTGAAGAATCCAATAAGAAATACGAGGAATTAAGTAGACGAATGGAACAGAAGTCAGATGAAACGAAACAGTCAATTGTCCAGGCGATGAATCACATCTCCTCGCAGTTCGAGGAAAAGTTAAAAAGAATATCGGAGGATTGTCAGGGTAAGCACAACCACCAAATCCAAGAAATCAGTGATTTAAAAAAGGATTTAGAAGTAATAGAATCATCTGTTCAACAACAAAAGATTCAGGTCATCAATAATTCTAACAACATACGTGCAAATACGCAATTGATAGCTACTCTACAGGAAGAAATTAGGACGCTACAGGTTAAGGACAACACATACCACAATAATATGGGTAGTGAGCGCTTGGAGTTTCCCCACTCACCAGAGATGACTTCGCCTTCACCTGTGTCTGATGAGGATATTATCTTGGAAGAAATGCATCCGAAGAGTACCGATGGGCGAAAAATGGATGGTGCAACGACACATCACGTCATGGATAGGAATTGTCACCCAATAAGTACATGGAATGATAAAAGAAAGGTAAAGTTAAGTGTTAAGATGAGTGAAATACGGGCTATGAGTAAATTCAGTGGTAAATGTAATGAAAACGCTACTTCTTTCCTGGAAAAATTTCAGGACGAATGCAATATAATGAGTATAGATAGATCACAATATATGAAATTAATCCCTCATGTATTACTCCCACCATGTTCTTTATGGTGTAAAGCAGTACGTGATCACATCAATACATACGAGGAATTCAAAGCGGCATTGATCGCGAATTATGAAAATGACTTTTTGTTTGCAAATCGAGATGCCACCATTAGAAATCAACATTTCAATCCTCGTTTGCACAAATCTGTTGTAGAGTTTGTTGTAAATACATACAACGAATTAAAAGTCGTTAATCCCTTGCAATCGGAATCTAGAATAATAGCATCGATTCGAAATTTGCTCCCATTTAAGTTACAACAGATCTTGTTCTCTACACAGTGTATGAGTTTCAACCATTTATTAATGCTTGTCCAATGCTATGAAACTCAATACCATGCTATGAATCAACAAGCAGGAGTAGGTAAAAGTAAAAATAATTCAGATCATTTTGTACCTGTTCGGAATCTAAATATCCAAAGTGTGAATAATACGGAACACAACCTAAGCCGAATAAATTCTAGCAATCAAAACGAGCAAAATAGGCAAAGTTATGTAGGGAATCAGCCTAACCTAATTAATCGTGATAATCCTGATGTCAAATCACCCAACAGAAGTAGACATAAAAACAATCAGAATATAGGGCGAAATTACAGGAATACAACAAGCTACATGGATAGACGTAATTGGAGGTCAAGAGATGGCACTTCGTATCAAAATCAGAATCACGATGAAATACATGTACAACATGTTGTGGAACCTAATCATGATTGTGCAGTACAATGTACTTTATTAGAATCATATGCAAGTATGAATGTAAGCTGATTACCGTTAGTGAAATTAGGTTAAACCCATATCAGTTATAGATTCTTGTGAACTTTTATTTTCAATTTTATGAGTTAATGTTGATAATGAAAACGACTCTTATGAATACTTGAAGTGCTTAGATATAGTTTTAGATAGACTGGAAAGTTAATTTTCAAATGATTTTAATTCTCTCTTGTTAATGTGAAGAATTATAATTCGATTCATAAATGATTAAAAGCAAAGGTTATTTATATTAGATTGATTTGTGTTGAAAACTTAACTGCCAAAAATTATGTTAAGTATAAGATTCATTCTATAAAACTAATTATTCGACGACTGTTTTTATGAGCTATCCTATATATTATTCGAACAAGATTCTTCTTTATTATGACATCTTAGTGCTACGATGTATACATTAAAATACACCATCTAACTTATTTGTTATTCAATGCGCCCTGAAAGATCAAACATTATTTGTAACATCACCGTTTTAATAATGATTGAAACCATTAATCATGGTAATTTGTGTTTCACCCTCGTTAATTATGTTAATAAGCGACGACGTTTTTAATAATAAAGGATAAATATTAATGTAATAAAAGATAAATGATAATGGAATAAAAGATTTATTGTGAATGTATTTATACGAATGAAAATAAATAATATTATATATACGAGGGTTGATCAAAATGTGATGGACATATATAATGTAAGACCATTATTGTAAACGGACCAGTGGTTCTTGAAGATAAAAGTCAAACTCGCTTATGACTTTTATATTCAGTCCAATTGTCGGGCGACATTTTATATAACGAAATACTTTGGATAGATTAATAATTACCTGTACCTTGGGCAGAAAGTGCTCATACATGTGCACTATACTTAATAGAATGTTAATTTAATAGTAACAAAAGAAGAATGTTTTTAATATATGTAAAAAATATATTATGGGATATTATTATGTAGTTGTTGCTATGTAATTGTTTATGGATACCTAATCATCATGTCTGTGTGCATGACAGTTTGAATGAAAATACATAAAAGTGTATCAACTAATAAACCATTTGATACCGTTCATCGACTTTATAATTTTGATAGAAAAGGTGAGAATAATAATATGTATAATTATTAAAGATATTTTTACATGCAAACTATTACTACCACTCGAGATTCATATATCATCGATCGAACCAGGTTGACGACTACCCTTGGTGAGTCGTTATAAATAGTACTTACGTGGTAATAATATCCCACATTACATGCACACACTTTGCTGGAAACCCACTTAAATAACATAATTTCAGGAGCACAAGCACAAGCAGCTTATCACTCAAGCATCGTTGTCTCAATAGCTCCAAAACTATGGGACCCACCGTAGTCGGTTCAAGACTTCACTTAGGAACTAGTATGTACCCTATCCAAAAATGCATGTTTCAGAATTCTGAGGTACTTCCACAACAATTTTTATACAGGGAGTTTGGCTACGGGCATATAATTTGAATTAGTCACCAACTACCTTTATAAAAATTGTTGCGGAGTTACCGCAGGATTCTGTAACATGCATTTTTGGTTACGCTCAATAAGCGTCTCTTGTCAAAATACTTCCCAGATACTTTAAATTATCAACCTCTTCAAGTTCTCTTTGTTCTACTCTGACCCGCAGGGGTGTGTTTCCTCGGGATATTCTTATAACTTTCGACTTTTCGATGTTGATTTCCATTCCATATAGTTTTCCAGTGTCAACTATTTTGTTAATCATCTCCTGTAGTGCTTCTTCGGTTCCAGCTATAATAACCGCATCAACTGCACACCTAATCTTGTTAACGATCTGCCCTTCAATCTTAAAATCTGCAATACCCATTAATGTTTTCTTCATTAAACATTCACCGTAAATGTTGAATAATTGTGGTGACATACTACATCCTTGTCTGACTCCTCTTCCAATATTCACACTACTGGTTCTTTCATTCAAACGCAAATTCACTCGTTGTCCTATGTACAAGGAAAATGTGTTACCTGTTGAAATAAAAAAAAAATCTCGTCTTACTGAAGAAATGTGAGAACTTCTGCTTCATTAAATCTCACAGTACCTAGCATATATCCGCCATGGCAGTAGGCCAATATCCACGCTGCACTCTGGAGGATAGTTTACGAATTATGGCCCTGGTTCGTCTCACCCAGAAGTTCGTCTCTACCGGACTTACCCTATACAAAGGTGATTGTTTGTTCGTACCTTATACAAATCCATACTGTTGACTTTCTACTCTGTTGCCCCAGTTTACTTCTAGAAAACAGGAAGGAAGAGATCTTATACTATATTATAGAATTTTTAAATTACGTCTCCTAAAGGTAAAAGAGTGGGTAAAAATAGAACACCAGGAGCATCAAGTTAAAGAATCGAAACTTAGTATATAAATGCCACATTAAAAATATTTTGACACATGTTCCGCTTGGAAGGTATATGTTTCTATTTGTTTGCTAAAGCCAAATGTATTTATTTACAAAATTGGATCGTGTTTTCTATTTATGGTTTAACCATTGTGGGGGAAACATACTAACCCACTAATCCCCAGTGTATCACAGGTATCACATTGATTTCCTGTTGACCTTATAAAGTTAGTTTAAAACGTTTTATACAAATAGTCATTGTACTTTATAAGCCACACATAAACCTTTGTAGCAAGCTTTGTTTCGTTCATTTTCTTCAGGTTTTAGCAATTTTATTCAACTTTTCTTGTCAGTAGCTGCGTGTGGCTCATGGAGTTCTCGAGAGCCTTTCAGTTTCCGGATATTTTTTTTTCTTATTTATTTCTATGATAAGTAAGTATTTAACTCCCTAATAATTTATTTTTCCTGTATCTAAAAGGGTCAATAATTACTCTTTTAAAATAGTAATTGCTCATGTACTAAACTAAAGTTGTAAACTACGTCTGTTCCTCGCTGAGTCACAGGTGTCACATTGGTTTTCCAATTCATACAAAAACACTGTTTTGGACATCTCTGTTATCTAAGACCCTCATTTAGTGAACCATGAAAGTTTTGTTCAAAAATTCTTACTTGAACAATGTTTGGGTTTTTGTGGGCTAAACATTGTCCGATTTTAGTAACATGACAAATACCCTTTGGGGTGAGATAATATAAATGTAATGTAATATTTCCGGCAAAAATGTAATACGTATTTCCATCTGTCATTACAGTTGCTAGGATACTTGTTTGCATAGCAAAATTAAAGCGAAACATGTGTTTTCCTCAATTTCCATCTAATTAAATGAAATGTTGTGACTTTCTGTGCGTGGGAGGATGCTTGTGCTTGTGTGTGTGTGTGTGTGTGATTGTAATCAGTTAGTTTTTAATAGTCGTTTATGGCCCTATCTTCATTTGAATGAAGCAATGAGACTTCATAAGATTGTGTTCTTAGAACACGTCCATCTTTCCATCCGTTAATCCGCAATATAATTCATGAACGGGTGCACGATTTTTAATGCAATAAATTGCTAGTGCGATTATCTCGGCCGAATTCGTTAATAACGTCATTCCGTTATCATCTTAATGGGTAACGGTGATTTTAACGTTGACTAACTATATCCAACATCCCATATTTGTAAGTATTTTTACTTTTAATCATGTTTTTTCAATAGAAAGGTAGAACAAATATCTCGGCCAACATAGTTAACGGAGTGAATCCGCTAATCTTTTAACAGGTAACGATGAGTTTAACGGTGGCTCTCTATAACTCATATCCCATACCTGCGAAATCTTTAGTTCTGTTTTTGCAATAGATAGGTAGAGGAAATACTTTGGCCGAACTCGTTAACGAACTCAATCCGGTAACGGTTACTTTAACGGTAGGTATTCATATCCCATATAATGAAATATTGTGCGTGAACCTCTCTACTGCTTTTACCAGAATTTATTAAACGACATCACAAATAGAAAAAGAGATCTGATATTAGGCACTAATGAATTTATGTTCTGAACAAAATCCAGTATTCTTAGGCCCGGCACACACGTTCCGGTAAACCGGAGCGTGTGTGCCAGTCGCTGCTGACCAAACAGCACAGACGTAGCGATCTGTGCAGGCGACCGGAGAAGAATCGAAATTCAATTCTTACTATACCTGCGCAGGCGTGTAGACCTGAGTGTATGTGAATCACTCCGGCACACCTGTACAGTGTTTAGGTGAGTTGTGGTTAGTTCCTTGAATAGGGAGCGTAGTCATCCTCTTCTTGTTTGCTCGCCATCTCTCGACTGAGAAAATCTTCAGGTTTAGATTTGCATGTGTATGTGCTCTAGTCTGCACATTTATACCGGTGAAGTTTGCCTGACAAGTATATCGTAGTGTGTGTGCCGGGCCTTAGAAAGAAAGAATACATATACTCAAATTGAACACCTATAACAACCAACTACCCAAGTTGAACACGTTTCCACAGATGTCCAGCAATATATCCACACTATCAGATGAGAGCAGACTTCGCACTTAGCTGATGCAATTTAAAAAAAAAAAAAAATCTCATGATAGACCATCTGGTTAAGTTGTTTCATCGTTTTCGATCTACATGCAGGTTTGTTTATTCGAGAAGGGTATATTTAGTAGGCTACTGTTAAAATTATGTAAATAACTATTCAAAAATTCGTTATTCTAATGGTTTTTTCTATTGTTATTCGAATATCCAAAGACTTTTCCATATTTGAATAATTATGCGAAAAATTTATTATTTGAATAAATTTTCTGTTGATATTTGAATATTCGTTTTCAACGTTCGAAGAATGAAATTATTCATAAATAGTTTTCTTTTTGTGATTCAAATATGTCGATATTTGTTTTCGAAATTCGAAGAATTATTCGATTATTTGAAGAATTTATTATCAAAATATTAAAATAATTACTTTTAAAATAACTAGAACAGTATTGTAAATTTCCCGTCGGTTGTCCAGTCAAAGGTAAATTAACTAAAGCAAGGGATGGAAATTGAGGGTGACGCTGAACCTTTTACCGACAATACACTGGAAAATATTTCCCCACAATTAACCCCAGCCGCGTTACTGTCTCTTGTAGTATCTCAAATTGGTTTTTCGAGATTCTGTCATGTAATACTTTGGGGGAAAGGACCTTTGACTAGCCCAAGAAGCGATACAATAGTGGTGCTGTGAGTTGCAGAAGGGTCTAAAAGTTTTACACATTATTAGCTCAAATGTCCGTTCTTCGCGCAAGGAGAATAAAATCGTTGGAAAATATTTTATTCCTCTTTCCCCGTAGGATACTTATTTCAATGAAATTGTAATGATAAAAATTTAGAGGTAAAGATTAAAAACATTCTGGATGAATTTTGAAACATCCTAGACCCTAGAATACAACCTTTAACTTAAAAAAAAAAGTGACTTCATAAATACTGTTTGTGGTGGGTGTTAACTATGTACCTAAAGTCATTCCAAACAGGTCAGCCATTTTCCCAACCTCGAAAACATGAACGCTAATCTCAGCATTTTTGAAATTCTATTTTTTGCCTCTTCCAGCCTCCTATCGATGGGGTTGAACTTGAAATTAAGAGCGTCATTATTAATTTTAGCGACCCCCCAAAAATATGGATTTTATACTAATATGGATTAGTTTTCAATGTCACCCCTTCCAACTCCCACCCTTTAGGGTATATCCTCACACTTTTTTTTTAAAAAAAATTGTAAATCATATGTCTAGCAAATTGCCTAAACATATGCTTAAGTTATGTAAGCGTTCTGGTGGACAAAACAGTAACTCTCAACGCCACGTGCAAATCGTACGGAAACAAGCCATACAAATTATTCTCGCTCTAAGCCTAGTAGGAAAAACTATATTCAGCTTCAAAAACAAAACTTACCTCTACGAAATGACCTCAGACCTACATTCCTATATGGTCACCCTCTATACACTTTACAGAACATCGCTCGCTGATGTGTTAAGAGCAGAACGTTACTGGTTCAGAAAGATCTTTAACAATTATCAATAGGATGCTACCCCCTACTACGAACAAATGAAGCTGCAACCCATCAAGGATGTCACCATCAACCTCAACCGAAGATATGGAAACAAAATTCTTCATAAACAATTCTTCACTGAGAATTTTAGTGAGGAAGACAGAACTTCTACAAAACCACACAAAACCTTCCTACACACTCACCTAATCATGCAATAATAATAATAATAATAATAATAATAATAATAATAATAATAATAATAATAATAATAATAATAATAATAATAAGCCATCCTTCAACCGCACTCCACCATAACCTAAGCACGTTCTCCACTTGATTACACTCTCACTTCTTTATTCACGATTACTCTCCACTACACAAATATCCAACTTCCGACTTCTTTCCAACATATAACATATTAAATACTTTTTTCTTTTTGCCCTGGACAAAATAGCTAATAATGCTAGACCTCCCTCTCTGCACATGCAGAGTAATTTTTGTTTTTTTAGTTAGTTAGTAATGGTAATCAGTGGCTTCTCTTTTTAGTGGGATAATGGAACATGTATCAACAACAGAGAATCTATGTCGCCCCTTGCGAAAACATACTACAATATGCCAGTCTCATTTCTTGCCTACGTTCGACACATTTGTCTCCGTTTCTCTTAATTCTTTTGTTCAAGTCATTTCTATTTATCCTGTTTAATGACCGAAATCACAGAAATAATGGACAGTGAAGATACTTAAGAAAACATGCTGTCTTTCTATAATTCATATGTAAACCCTGTGAACATAACATGACTTACACAGGCAAAAGTATTTAAGTAATGTTAAAACTTTTTGATGTACTATATTGATTTTTCCACGTAGGTACACTACAAGTATTATACTGTACCATGCGTTTCATTATAAATGCTATTTACGTTGAAATGCATATTTTTCCTTTTGCATAATTTATCTAACAATAAGTTAAGAAGTAAAAACTTGACTTTTAGAAAACTCAATTTATTTCTATTTCTATTCGAAGTGGCATAGCTTCCTCCCCCACTAAACTCCTCAAATGCCAGTTTAGTCAAATAGTTTTATACGTTTGCTTCAACAACATAGTATGGTTAGAACCCTATTCACTGAAATGAACAGATAATAGAATCCAATGGTGAGATTCTGTTCTCTTGTTTCCGTGGTAAGGAATTTTCAAGTTTGGAAGCTATACATTCAGGTTTGCAGGATAAAAAAGAAAAAAAGTACCTCGAGACAAGAAAAAGCACATAAAAACTAAACATATTGAAGAACTTGTATGTAACGTATATTTACTTTTTGATGTGAAATCAAGGAGGTAAAAAATAATAAAAAAAGAACCAATAAGCAGGCAGTTATAAAATCTATGTCAATAGATACTTGAGAAGAATTCTGAATTTTAGATGGACAGGAATTACATGAAAGAAAGAGCTACAGTAGCACTTGAGTGGGATTTACGAAGAATGGAAATGCCCAAGGGATACATGAAAAGCGCAGCACACAGGGACAAGCATCTATTCTGAATGTCGTAAAAGGAGGAAGAATGTTGGATGGTTAGTTATATTGCAAAATCTTTATAGCTGTCCCATGTCCTACCAGCAGTAAAAGGAATTAAGAGCGAAGATTTTTAATGATCATACTACAATGAAAATTTACGTATGGTTTTAAGCCTAGTTTTAAAGCTTAATGAACTCCCCCGCCTCCGTTAAAGGCACAACACAAAATAAATTGATTAAGTTTTTCTTTGAAAGCAAAACAAATTTACCAGTTAAAGGGGACTAAAATATACATCTCCACAATGCTTTAAAACGAAATATTGATATATATATATAAGTATATTCCTATTTCTCATCATAATCGCTACATTAGAGTCTAGCTGGAATGGATAATGTTATTTTAATATGCATATTATTTGATTATCTTTAGTGACTAAACTAGCCAACAAAGACTGATCTGTTTCTGGCCAAACAAATTGAAAAATTGTTGCTTGCTTACATAAGATAATCCCCACCTTCGTGCCTCTATTGAACATGCTTGATTGATAGCCCCGGTGTCGACCATTGCATGACATCTTTATTTCCACTGCAGCAGACTTCGTTGCAGATGTGCTAGAGGCTTTGTCCTTCATGTCCTGCTTGCAGGCTTTCCAGCAGCCATTTGTAGTGCGAGCCCAACATTATGAAAGGCGTCGTAAGGGAAATACAAAACCACAGTAATCCCATGGAATTAGAATCTCTATCAGCACAATTACATAGCAGGGACATGCCTATCATGTTTCCTCTGGTATACCCAGCCACAAAAGTATCTCCCCCCCCCCTAAGAACTCTAATTGCATTACTTAAGGTCCGGGTCTTTTGCAGTTATGAGAACGCCAAGACAGATGCAACCCAACTTACACGTAACCTTTCTTGGCACTGACAGCAGTTGGTAGCACTGAGTCAAGTCTGTATGCAAGTAAAATGGTGAGTAGATGACACACAAAACATTTCTTCATTCTAAGATCAATCTCTCTGGTTCAGAGCGTGTTGTGCAATGAACATCATATGTTAATCCTAATATAGCTGTGTATGTAATGTATTTTTCCACTATATACTGCATATTCAAAGAAATAAAAACACTGATCACATATGAATCAGAAAACGCTTGAAAGTAGCTGAAAATATCAAATCTAGAACAACTGCTGGAAATAACTTTTAATTGCCTCCATTGAGAGACCTTCTCCAATTCTCCTCACTCCAACATCTTTTTCTTTCTATGAGAGAGAAGATCTTGCTTGTCAAACTGACAATGCATTGAAATTGAAACACTTGAACCCTGGCCGGGACTCGAACCCAGGTCCACCAAATAGAAGTTCAATGCGCTAACCACTCACCTACCGCGCCATTTAAATTCCTATCCAAATTAATACCTAGTTAAAGTCGTTTCATGGAAAAATATAAACAAGATACTCAAATACTTATAACAAAAACAAACAAATATAAACAAACTATAAATAAAAATATAAATAAGAAAATATAAGTAACTTGTGTGTGTGTCTTAATGATTTACTCGAGATTTCCTTGTTGAACTCAAAAACAAGTGATATAGACGTTGCTCAATGAGAAAAAATATCACGAAAAGTTCTTCAAGTCGAGCCTACGTCATCGGCAGAGCCGTAACTTGTGTGGAGGGGGGAAATTGCCCCCCAGAAAAGCTCCCCGCCGTTCGTGGAATCCCATTTTGAGACAAAATTTTCTTATTCCAAATACGATGCGAACATGAAATTAGAAATTAAGCATCAAATAATGTCGCTACATTACATAAACAAAACAGCACAGAAAAGGTAAATAGAACAAAATGAGTCGTGGACCCATTTCAGTAATATTTATTCGTATTTCTTTGAGATTTATCAATATTGTTCCCTTAACAATTTTGTCATGTTTGGAATGGGCCCATGGAGTAACTAACAGAACTGCAGGCCTTGCCGTGCGGCAGGGCCCACAGTCTGCGGGGGGCCAACAAAGATTAAGAGAAAGTTGGAGAGAGGGGATGCAATAATTAGAAAATTAACTTTTTCTAGGGGGCCCAAATAAGCTTATTAATGTTTGCACCCCCGAAAAAAATCTAAGTTATGGCGCTGGTCATCGGTTGCAGGGATGGTCCAGATTTACATTACATTTCTTCTTTACCGTAACTTCTAATTTCTGAAGAAGAAAGACGACAGGAATTATTTTCACATTCTTTAAATTGTATCAACACGTGTAGAAATAGACAGTTCTGTGTTTATCTTCCAAACTACTAGTTTATTTTCTTATATTCATATGAGGGGTTCGTGGCAAATTGAAGCAGTGGCACTAGCAGAGTGATCCCCGGCGTTCGGCTTCTGATCATGAGGAGCAATTCACTAGGGGTTCGAATTCCTTTGAAGAGCAAGGTCGGAATTTTAATTGTTATCAATATTTCTGTGTTCGTGTTCCTGTAGTGTTTGGAATAAGTCAAAAGGAGATGAGGTGCCAGTAGCGAACAATACTCCGGTTGGGGCGATTTGTTAAAAAAAACGTGAAACCTGGAAACTCCCATTCCAGCTACTTGGGGTTCAAATCCCGTCGTGGTAATTAGTAATTTTTCTGAATGGGAAGATAATATTTATGTAATAGGTATTGTAATTATGTTATTCCTTTAATATTATTACTATTGTAATTAATATTATTACCACAAAGGAAAGGAAAAAGTAACATAGTCGAAGGTATTCATAAGAACAAAAAAGATGTAGAGTATGTCAGATGTTTCTTAGGTTTACACATGAACGCAATAATATTATTACGTTTATGGATTTACAGATAGAATTATCATTTTGTGACAAGAAGAAATGGAATATAAAGATTTGTTAGTTTATAACAGTAATGCATTTTGTTTCGCCCTTCTTCTAAGTAGAAACGTGAGGTGGCATCTTAAATAGGATCCTTCTTGTGACTAGCGATCCCTATTGTAAGTTCGATCACTATTAGCAATTTGTGCACAGCTACGAACAATTCCTTGGAACTCATTTTTAGCCTATACTACAGCAGTAAGGACGTGTTTAGCCCTTATGTGTTCATCAATTCTTGTCCCAACACGATACTTGCAAGACAGTTACGAAGGTAGATACTGATGACGTAAGATTGTATTGTTGGCATTTCAACTGTAAAGGAAATTGCTCAACTCTTAGACCCAGAGAAATTGAATATTTTTCATGTTAGTATACATGAGAAGTATCAGTTTTGTAGATTATAGAAATTTCCTGAATTCCCACAGCCGGAATCGAACCCGCGTCCTCAACATTACGAACGCTTAAGCTACTACTCTAACACATCAGTGTTTTGGGAGAAGGAAAAATGGAGATGCAGTGAATTCACAAATTACACACTTTTACGATTCCAGTGTAATAATGCTGAAACTTTCTGATTTCAGCCACGATAAAACAGTAAAGTATTATGCAGAAAGAATAGTCCAGAGAAGTCAACTTTAAATTGACAACTCATTTGTATTGATGCGCTGTCGTATGCTCTCGCCTCGGGCCCTGATTTTTCACGGCACGGCATTGGACAGATACTTATATTGATTGGAATCTGCTGTTTCAGGGCACTGGATTATTTTTTAAGTTAATTAATTTAAAGAACCTTCTTCAGTACCTTGTTTCCTATTTTGACGCGTCCTCCTCACTTTTACATTTTTCCAGTAACTCTTTAAGAACATGGACAAAAACAGAAACATGAAGGACAGTAAAAATCACGAACACTATTCGCGCGTTCTTACCTTGCCTGAAGTAAAACAACAAAATATGGTGAGCATGCAATTTTTGGTCTTCCATTTCCTATGTGGTGTCAAATCCAGAGTTGAAGTGGGTCAGTGGGTCAAATTGATCGAGTTTACTGAGTGGGTCAGTGGGTCAACAGCATGCGCCCTACTGCGACCCATCATCCACAGCGACCACTGCGACGCACCACTCACCGTGACCCACCACTTACTATGACGACTCCGACCCACTCTCTCCAGTAACTCTTTAAGAACATTGACAAAAACAGAAACATGAAGGACAGTAAAAATCACGAACACTATTCGCGCGTTCTTGCCTTGCCTGAAGTAAAACAATAAAATATGGTGAGCATGCAATTTTTGGTCTTCCATTTTCTATGTGGTGTCAAATCCAGAGTTGAAGTGGGTCAGTGGGTCAAATTGATCGAGTTTACTGAGTGGGTCAGTGGGTCAACAGCATGCGCCCCACTGCGACCCATCATCCACAGCGACCACTGCGACGCACCACTCACCGTGACCCACCACTTACTATGACGACTCCGACCCACTCTCTCTGCTCACTGTATTTTAGACAGCATCTTCTGTCAATGAACGATAAAACGCCAATGAACCACGAAATTACTCCCACAAAATATGTAAAATCGCCTATATGTGTGATTTGTTTACATTAAGATGACCTAAAGAACACTAAAATAAGTACCAAAAAAGTACACCGGATGAGGCTCGAGCCACCAAATTTATGATAACTGGGCGGGTGTCCTTCCGACTTCGCCACGGAAGCGATGGAGATGTCGCTTGAAAAGGAATACATCTTTGAGATCTGTTTAATTTGGTCAATCAGAGTACTCTTTTTACCGTATATATGAGACGATAACTGTTTGGGATAAGATAAAATGTGTTCGCCCTGTAATTTTATAACAAAATACGCGCGTCTATTAACTTTATTTCATAGTTCTCTCATACTCACTTTCTAATAATCGACGACAGTTGCCACCTAAATTCATACAATTATCTCTCTCAAGATTTTTCACTTCATCATGTTGGGGCAGAGGTTGTTCTTAACCTACGGAACTCACTTTAGGAACAATTCGTCAGGAAAAAATAATATGTAATAATAACCGCATGCACATGACTGGCGATAGTTCGTGTTGGTCCCTTCGCGATTCTCCGCGACGAATCGAAGAAGCGCACACCAAAACGTAGTCCTTGTTGCGACGCGGTGGTAACTTCAACATCCCGACGCGAGATATCTGTTTCGACTCGACGAAACCCTGCCGGCAGTGGGACACTGGCGGCAATCCTTTGACTCGTCTCTATATTGACGATCGACGTTTACCCGCAAGTGGGCCACTAGGTATTGGCGACGTTACGGCATGGGGTAGGTCCATTTTCATATAGCCTCGCTGCTGAAAGGGACGTTAAACTTAAAATCAACTCAACAAAAAATGCAGTGCTTCGCATCATATATCCATATATGCTTACCATACGCTTTATAATAATTGCTGAAGCTTGTTTATTATATGGAGGGCTTAGAGCACAGGGCAATCAACCCATAAAGTTGTGAGAAAAATAAACATAAAATTTGTAATATAAGCTTCTGTATATTGGTCTACGTACCTTGATTTGGGACTTTCAAATTTCATCCAGTTTTCCACTGAAAAGTATCGATAATTCAACAAGAAAATAATTAGATCATGATAATTTAATTGAAATTCATCGTAATTTTGCCCATGACAAACACTAGTGGAAATTAAGGCCAATTGTTGTCGGTCCTCGTGGCCGAGTATTCTAGGGCAACGTTCTAGTAATGAAAATAGTTTTTGGCGTGGGTTCAGACCCTACCCAATGATTTTTTAAATTTTCATAACACTTTTTTCATTAAAATGAGCTTGTAGTTTTGTTATACGAATCCAAGTAAAAGTAATAATAATAATAATAATAATAATAATAATAATAATAATAATAATAATAATAGTAGTAGTAGGAGGAGGAGGAGGAACGGGTTAGAATACCCGCAGGGGTTGGTTAGGTTCTGTTCTCTTGCTCAATTTTTTTCTGTTCATTTTACTTGACCAACTTCAAACTAGGGTAGCGCGCGAATACTGAAACTCTTGGTACCGTCGTAAATGCTGTCGGCTCTTCTTCTTTGGAAATTAGAAGTTACGATGAGGAAGAATAGTAGTAATATAAATCGGGAGAAGTTAAAAACGATGAGTTAGCCTCAACTGGAAGAAGGTTTCGTGATATTTTCCTCATTGACGAAGGTCTATATAACTTGCTTTCGAGTTAAAGAAGAACATCTCGAGTAAGTCATTGTGACACTCATAAGGAACGTCTTCTCATACGAGCATTAGTAGTTTGTCTAGTCTTACATGCAACGATTTTAACTAGCTAGAAATTTAGGTAAAAGTTTAAGTGACGTGGTAGGTAAGTGGTTAGCGTATTGAACTTCTGTTCGCCGGGCCCGGGTTCGAATCCTGGCCAGGTTTTAACTTTTCCAAATGTTTCAATTTCAATTTCAATACATACTCAGTGCGACAAGAAAGATATTTCCTTCTCCAGAAAGAAAAAGATGTTGGAATGAGAAGAATTGGAGAAGGTCTCTCAACGAAAGCAATCATTTACTAACTTATTTCCAGCAGTTGTTCTAGATTTGATGTTTTCAGCTACTTTCAAGCATTTTCTTATTCATGCTTGGTCAGTACTTTTATTTCTCTAAACATACAGTATATAAAGAAATAATACATCACATACGCAGCAATATTAAGATAAATATATAGTGTTTTTTTGGAAAGCACGATCCGAACCATAGAGATTCATCTTAGAGTGGAGAACTGTTTCGTTAGTCACCTACTTTACAATTTTACCTTGATCAGGGCTACCAACTGCTGTCAGTGCAGAGAAAAGTTACGTGTAAGTTTGGTTGCAACTGTTTAGGCGTTCTCACAACTGCAAATTACCTGGACCACAAGTAATGGAATTAGAGCACTTAGAGGGGAGATACATTTGTTGCTTTATGTACATGGGAATGTGTCCAGTATGTGCCTGATGTACCTCTGAGAGAGAAATCACATGGATACCAAATGATAGTGACAGTCTATGTCCGCTCCCTAGGCACATGTCTGACATATACCTGTGGAACGTGCCTAATATGTTCTAGGTATGTTCCCCATGCCGTAAGCGTCAATGAACCACAAAATTACTACCTCACATTATGTTAATTCACCTATATGAGTAATGTAACTAGGTATTTACATTAAGGTGAGTCTAAAAACATTTTAAACAAATAAAAAATGTACCAAGGGTGGGTTCGAACTACTAATCTTTGGATTACTAGCTGAGTGCATTCCGACTTGGCCACGAAGGCGATGAAGAAAACGTTGCTTGCAGAGGTTGAGATAAATTGTTGAAGTCTTTTGAATTTGGCTAATTACAGTGCTCCTTTAACCGCGTATATTCGACGATAACCGTTTGGGATCAGATAAAATCTGCTCGCAATGTAATTTTATAATAATAGTTCTTCAATATTCACTTTCAAATGATCGGTGACAGTTGCCATCTAATAAAGTTGATGCGTTTATTGCTTCTAGTACACAATCGCGTAGAAAAAAAAGCATCAAATGCATCAAATTTGGGAGATGAATATAGAACACCTAAATGGCGCATGCCTAGCACATCTTGTGCTGTTAGGGTATCTGAAAAATTATGTACGTAAAGGATGTAACATAACAGATATATGTCCCAAGTGGCGACATAAAAACAAATGACTGTTAGAGTGCGAAACTGCACCAGGTATATAAATGTTATATTTGTAGTACATAGCTGCAAATATGAATTAGGTGTAACAAGTATCTAAAATTGTAGGTAGCTGAAGTACATACTTAGCACGTGAATATCATGTCAAGTGTCGGGTACCTAAAAAGTAGCTGGGACATCTAAATGGCACATGCCTAGCACATCTTGTGCTGTTAGGAATCTAAACTTTTAAGGGGAATATTCTCAAACGGAATAACATGGACACCAGTTACAGCTGCTATGCATTGGTAAAAAACAGCGACGGAGCTAAAAAGGAGTAAGAGGGTGGGCGCTTCACCCATCTCCAATTGCCTCTTTAGACATCAACTGTGATGCAAGTCAACTAATATAAAACCATAATTTTCGGGGCTTCCCCCCAAAATTCTCTGCTCCTCCGTTTGTCCTCCAAAGAAATTAAAAAGCTGACGTCATAATTGGGTTGAATGCTAGCGATATTTTGGCCGTATGACTTGAGACTTTGTCCTGGTACAGTTCTGCATGACTAGTCGTCTCCATGCGATGCTGTACTTCGTCTGCGTAAATTGCGGATGGGACTTGTTCTCGGTAATAACATCAATTGATTTTCACACGTGTTTTCAACTTTACGAATCTTGAACTTCCCTCTGTGTCCAAAGCCAACAACAACCACAAGATCTTTCGAGAAACATTCTTTGAATGTACGCACAAAGCTACATCGGTCTTTTACGTAAACACATCTGTAAGTAATAGCTAAAAATTTTCCACACTTACCTAGATAGATTCCTGCTTCGTTCATCATCGAAACAAATTTCCAGCTAGGTGGCGCTCGTAGCGCATTTTGCTCTTGCTAATTCACTACGCGATATGTCGTGATGTTTGTCCACGCACGCTGACCTTGTGCACAGTCTACAGTTTCAATGTGTGATTTATTTTATGATTGAGTCACATTTAATCATTTTAACGTGGAAGCTTGATGCGACATCGTTTGTGATATAGCTTGTGAAGGAAACTGCTGTTCATAACGCTTCATTGTAACACTAACAATGACCCGTCTTGCCACAAAGCCATCGTTTTAGCGCTATTCTACTGTGCCGAAATTTCTGAACTTTAAATGGAATTGAAGCATGACGTACAATTCCTTATACCTATTTTCTCTTGACTGTATTTTATCAACTACGTTCACTCCACTAAATAACAGCTGAGAAATTGATAAACTATGTGTGCTTAAAGTTTTTTTGTTCTGTAAAAATCTTGTTTAATAGATGTCGCTGTGGCCACAAGTTGTTCGGATGTAACATTTTATTGTCTGTACCTTTATCTTTCATTCTGTACTCAAATGCTTAGTGTGGACAATATTAATGCACGTGATTCTACGTTTAATACGGAGCGTTGATTGAGTATTCTACGAATATGTGTACCTTGTTGAATTAAAATTTGTTCTAGTAAACCAGAAGTAAAGATGATGAGAATAGAGTTACTTCCCGTTCAAATTTTGACGGACAGTCCCGACCTCGGAGAAAATGACTTTCCGCACAGCAAAAAACAAAACAACGTTTGAACATATTTTTTACTTTGTGACACTACTTTTGAACAGTATTAAACATGTTTGAGGGTCCTGAAGATTCTATTAGTTAACAAAAAGCCTAGAATGCATCCGAACAGTGTTTAACAGAAAGTGCCTCTTAAGAAATTTTAAAATATACTCAATTTTTGTGTCCAAACGTATACGTTTAGAAACAACTACTAGGCACAGGTAGGACACTACATATTACCGACATTCTTTGAACACCCCTATATCACCCCTTTTACACAATTATGGATGTCTGACCAGGGTTTCTTTGGCCATTCCCTTTAAGTATTGGATCCTCTCGTCGGGGAGGGAATGAAGAAGAGAGGACGGTATTATTTCTCGTGCATATATCACTCCTCATTCGCATTTTCTCACATGCCTCCTCAGCCGCGAATACCGCTTTCACGTACTAGCGGATGATTGATGGGAGTCTTCAGAGGTAGATAGTCAGTGGACGTCCTCCTCCATCTGGGATGGTCGTGCACTAGGGTGGACCGTTTTAAACTTTTGTTGGAAATTCGATGACGGCTAGTGCGGAAAAGGTGCCATTAGTAGCGCCGACTTTACTGATTTTTTCTTTATTTCTTTGGACAACACCTTACCCTGCCCTAATGGTGTTTAAGTGTTAAGAAGTTTTTTAAGTGTTTGGTTAGGCAACACGCACAACACCAATGACAGAAAATCTACTTGTGGTCGTTTTTAGAGTTACCTAATGGCTATAATACAATTATTTTATTAAACGAAACTTGTAACAATGCCAGTAAATAATCTTAGATTGTTTATGAGTCATAGTACAGTCATATTAGCTCAATTGTTGGAATCAATGTTCAGATTTTGTTTAGAATGCCACGCTAACCATGATTATAAGCATAGACCTTGATATAACACGATTTTCTTTGTACAACTCTTTGCTTATTTTGCTCTGTACGCAAAATAACCAAGAACTCACCACGAGGAGGTGGTTTCACATCGAGTCCCACCCACACACCCAGTAGGCATACGTTGACATTTGACCGTAGGTCACGTAGTTCTTCTTGGTCTAGAAGCAGGGCATTCTTGTTCTAGACTTTAGTTTGGCTCTAACGTAGATATCTCTTGCGTTCTGGCCCTACTTTTTCGACGCTGCCTCGGACACCAGCTTCACTGTGCGTTCCACAGCTTGACTATGGTAAGGGAATGTTATTGTTAGAGTAGCTGAAGTTCGGATGTTTTCTTCAAGCTGCTGATCCGTTATGTTTCGTGTTATTGGCAGCTCTGATAGACATTTAGGCCAATTAATAATGTTGTAGTAATTTTCATCTGTAAAGTTTAATTTCGGAACAATGAAGTCACGTGGGAGGCTTGATCTCGGAGTCTTCTGGCTGCGGCACTTTCTTTTATCCTTCTCCAACCTAACGTTCGAATATACGGATTTTCATCTGCTGTCATCGCTATCACCAAGAGTTCATGATGAGCGTAGTATCCGTTGTTTGTAAAACTGAATGAACTGTGTGTTGTATTCTTTTTTGGCAGAAAACGTGATAGCTTAAGTATGCTAAACAGATGCATGGCGCCCATTTCGCACGAAGGATTTCGCCGTATTGAAAACCAGACTGGAGCGTATACTTTAACAATGTACTGCCAAAGTAGACACAAACTTGAACTAGGTTTGTCAGTACTGATGTAGTGGCGAAGCATCCTACAGATCAATGTAAGGCATCGTGAATATGATAATGGTCCTGGTTTTCTGTTTGCTAGATCGGTAGTACACATTCCTGTAGCAACAGCCTTACAAATTTCAAAGAGATAATTCTGGTCGCTGCTTAAACCATCTGTTTTTACCATTTCAGACACCCATTCAACGGGAACAGGTGTAAAGGAGACGATCGGTGAACGTTCACAATCCTTTAATTTCTTTCGATGGCGCCGGAAAAGACGTTGTGGCCGATGTCCTACCATTCAATTCGGTAACCAGGTGTCGAAATGGCAACTCGTTGGTATGAAGAAGGCAAATGAGATGCTGCAGTTCCTTTCCTTGGGATCTTTGTATCTGATTTATCATGCCGTTACCCATCATATGTTCGTGGCTTTACCATCGCTGCCGACTGCTTCAAGACTTGACACGTCGAACTGGTTCTTCTCTAAAAGCTCCAATATAGGGTCGGCAATATCCTTTGCCAGTGTCTGACTTAGGTGTGGCATGACCCAAGTATTTTGAACCGGGCTCCGATATAACTTTGATAAACTTTTCTACCGCCTCTCGTCTTCGTGGTTTGCCTCTAATTTTTTTTATTGCACAAGAGTTGCATCATTTTTCCGTTGAAGTAGATATTTGTAATCGCGTGGGCTAGGTAAGGCTTTTCTTTCTGGATCTTCTCACCCAGTTTATCTTTTCCTCTTCGTACATTAGATCTGTCATCAACAAGATTTTTGTTCTCTGGCGTTATGAGTCTCGCATCTTGAAGTACGGCAGGAGCGATCAAACTAACCTGTCTCTCTCAAGCTGCAGTTCTAAACGCTGCCTTCGCTGTATTTTAAAAGCAGATGCGCTTTAGGCTGTTTTCTTCTTAGTCGCGCCTCGAAGTCAGATCCCGACGTGCTTCCCGATTCAAGAGCTTCGCTGGATTCCTCTGATGACGCCAGTATCTTTGACCTGTGCATATGCCTAATCCCCCTAGTTGATGGACTTGCTTCAACACTTCCAGCGTCTTTCTTGGTTGTTTGCCCCTTAAATCTGCTCACTTTACGGGAAAACATCTTTGACGGGGATTTGCTTCTTCGGACGTCAATGTTACCAAAGCTCATTTTCCGTGATGTTCTCTTGTCCAAAAGAACTTGAATTTTCGTTTTGGAATCTTGCGTGTTCTCTCACAGTTGCAATCTTCGGCAGTTTTATATTTGCAAGACGCAATATCAAAAAGACTTTCGCGTGTGCAACAAAAACTGAACGAAGTGTTGATTCTTGTCCTTGTTGACTGAAATGTTTTCCTTCGTGCGACACTTATTACAAAATGTTTTCAGCATGTCAAAAACTCTCTTCTCTGAAACGACAGGAATTCTTGCTATATGCCAAATATGTACAACTCTTTGTCCAACTAGTTTACAAATGTCAGTTACTGGTAATTTTAGTTACACTTTCGTCACCACTTAAACCATTTTGAAACCAATGATAATGTCGCTTAACGTCAGGTACGTGGGTAACTGAACTTCACTCATTTCACTTGGAGTGCCCAATAAGCCTCGTTTCACACTTTCCCGCGTTGGTCTGCTATGAGGCTCTTTCTTCATCTTGCTTTCCATTGCTTCCGAACTTGCAAACCAAAGTATACAAAATGTCTCTGAACCATATCGCGCTAAGAAGACAGTAACTTTCGGTGCAATGTACAAACTCTCTGTATTAACAGAAACAATAGCGAAATAAAACCGTTAAAGCTTAAGCTGCAATAAGCTGGCCTGTTGGATTGGTTGGGCAAACCACCGCCAGCGCCAATATTTATACCACCGCCGAACTTCGAGCAAGAATATTCTGGAAACTTTGGCGTAGGTTCTGGAGCCAACGAGGCGAACGGGAGGTGCGCGTTATCTTCTGGACGGAGCCGGACGTTCCGACGACGCTCGAAGAGCGTGGTCAAAGTAAGCAACCACGAAGTTGTGTAGCTTGCCGCTAGATGGCATTTGCTGTCAGTGTTCATAACAAGCGAAGAGTGGCCAGAAACAAATCGTGTTATATCAAGAGCTATGCCTATAATCATCGTTAACGTGGCATTCCAAACAAAATCTGGACATTAATTCCAACAATTGAGCTAATATGGCTGTACTTTGACTCATAAACATTTTAAGATTATTTACTGGCATTGTTACAAGTTTTTTTTAATAAAATAATTGTATTATAGCCATTAGGTAAATCTAAAAATGACCACAAGTAGCTTTTCTGTCATTGGTGTTGTGCGTGTTGCCTAAAGAAACGCTTAAAAATTTTAAGTTCGTTGGGGCAGAGTAAGGGGTTGTCCAAAAAAATTTTAAAAATCAGTAAAGCCGGTGCCACTAATGGCACCTTTCTTGCACTAGCCGTCATCGAATTTCCAACAAGAGTGGAAAACGCTCCACCCTAACGTGCGCCCATCCCTCGTTGCTGCTTTGTGCTGCCAACGCTTGTATTGTCCGTTCCGATTGAGTCTTTGAAAATATCAAAAATAGAAAAAAATCAAAACATTAAAACGTAAAAAACTAATAGAAGCACAAAAAGATTTTTAAAAATGTTTTATTCTCTTGTGGGCTGATGGGTCTATCTTTTTGTTCGACAGGTTCTTTATTTTGGTTCCATTTCTTTCTGAGGCAATGCGTTTCTGTCGACGGGAACTGTTTTCTTCATCTTTATTAAATTTAATTGCGTCGGCCCCATGGTGATCCTACGGTAGGGCGTTCTTATGGAATAGCCAAGAGAGCACCGTAGTTCTCCTCGCAAGCGCCCTGGTGTGAAGTTGCGGCGTTCACGCATATTTTCTATTTATAAATGTATATTTCATACCATTATGGAACTAAAACAATAAACTCAGTTCCGGCTCAGTCTCTCGTAAAACGCCCCCACTAAACGAGACTGAGAAAGCCTCTGAAGTTGTAAATAGTGCGGAAAAGACAAGAATCGAGACGCTTGTAGTCCGATATCTTGTAATTAAATATAAAGATGATGATAGTGCTAATGATGATGCAATAAATCTATAACTCATGGGACTAATTGCGATTTTCCCTAGTTTCCAGATGGGAAGAACCAGAGCCTCACGCCAACAATATGGGAAAAATTCCTCTAACCATACGTAATTATACGATTGCAATAATGCAAGCTGTGTATCGCGGGAGAGATGCCGCAACATTTCATGGGAGATACTATCAAGTTCTGGAGCAGTATAGGACGATTTACGGGGAGCAAAATCAACAAGCGTGAAAGGGACATTAAATTTCTTGCTGTTGGCAATACAGAAGTTTAACGGATTCTGCTCTAGCTGTACCCGAAAAAGAACAAACGCTGCAGGGTAGTGTGCCGACTCAAATAGACGCAAAGTAGTGGCCCCAAAATTTTAGCTAGCTCTGAAGCGTTAATATCTAACACACCACTCACAAATAAAGTAGGTACATCAACAGAATATACCAGTAAGAGAGCGAATCCGACCACAAACTATACACACAGGTGTTTGACAACTAAAGGAAGAAGCATAATCTTGACAGCTTTTGTGCTTCGAGAGTTTTTTATCCCGATTACGAATAACGCGAAATCGTTTAACATTTTCGTCAGCTGGATGATGATTAAAAGTATCAAGAGTTCGCCGACGAGCCAGGAAAAATTCACGGAGTTCTGCTGACTACCAAGGAACTGGCCGGAGGAGGTCATTGCCACAGCATTCTGTAATGGAATCACAAGCAGCATTCAGAAAAGTCTGCTCGAAAACCTGTGCTACAGCAACCTCAGGGAGATCATATTTACGATGAGACGCACTGAGTTCACAAAAGTAAGGCAAGTCAGCACTCTTCAGATTAAAGCACCGAGTAATGATTCTAGACACTGTATGGTATAGAGAGAAGAGGGAACCTTGTATCATCGACAGCACATCCATGAATGTAATGAATTACAGGGTCGTGGAGTTATGGTACGGTCAAACATAATGCAAAATAATAGAGCACAACTGCACTTCTTCAACGCAGGATTCTTTACTTGAGAACTGTATTTTACTGTGTTCGCCTTTTTCTTAGTATAGTGTGTTCTGATTTCGTTACGTGAATGATAGCGCGAGTCCACACGAAACTGCTGACGTTACAGAGATACTGGACAAAAAGGACACCAACCGTATGGATTGGTCAGCACATATCGCAGACCATGATCCCTTTCACCATATCTAGGATGCTCTCGATAAAAAAAAAAGTTCCTAGAAATTCATCATCTCGGACCCTACAGGCTCTCAAAACTTTCTTAAGGAAGAATGGAACAACATAACCTAAGCTCTTCCAAAAGTTACTTAGTAATGTATGTTTTGTTCGCTAATAATTGCCAAGCAGTGTAGTTAGACACCATTTCTCATTCACATCTAGTTCCAGAGCTTCGTAATTTAATTGTCTTACATTGCTGGGTCAACAGCAAAAATTGTATATCAACCATTTGTAATTCGGCTAGGAATCAGATCCAGCAAACTTACTCATGCCAACTATCCAGTTACAGAAATACTTCCATTAATACTTACTAGAAAATATTAATGAAGGATCTTTTTTGACGATTTTCACTTTCATTATATTTTATCAAAATAATAACACCTACTTTTTAAAACGTTCCCATTAATAACACTAATAATAAAAACTAGCTGAAATGCTCATTCTTTGCACGGAAAGAAAATGTTCACGATAATATTTGAAAGGTATATTTGACTCTCTTCCTTTCTCTTCCTGCCCTCTTGTTTAAATGGAAAACAGCTTAAACCAAGTTCTATTTTTTTTAATTCAAACTGCGTACGCGTTCCGTCACTTTTGTTATTTTAAGAACACAAAGCACAAAATTGTCTCCTTTCCCCTCTTTAGAAGAGGGAGTATTAAAAACACTAGAATATGTAGTGGGTCGTGGGGCCGCGGTGGCTCAGTGGTGTCGGCGGGTATAGCTGAATGGTCTGAGGAGTTAGGCTGAAGATCGTGAGGTGAAACCCACTTAGGGTTGTTCGAGTCCCTCTGAAGAGCAGGGATGGGATTTTAAATGTCCTCGATCTTTCTGTGTTCGTGTTCCTGTCGAGTCTGGTAATCCTGAAAAGTGGTGGAAGTAAAAAATAAGTCAGAAAATTTAGTTTTTTTTAAAAAAAAATGTAGATTTTTCACCTCTGTGCGTGGGGTCCCTGGTTCAATCTCAGCTTGCGTCAAATGGACATTGTAGTGAACAAACGCCGTGTGCGTGGGTTTTCTTTGGTTTCTTCCGTTTCCTCCCACTTTATTCCTTCCACCATTATCTTAATTTCTCATCATTGCCGTCTCCTTCATCCTACCCGGTATAAACGTGGGACGTAAAACTCAAAGATTTTATTTCATTTTTTCACTTGGACATGTATTCACCTATTTGTAATAAGGAGTTTATATACCAGCTTTATTGTACAAATTTGAGAAATTCCTGAGATACTCTATTTTGGCATAAATTTTAAACCACCTAAATTAAAATTTAAAATTAATTTAAAATTTTAAAAATACCTAACTTAAAAAATGCATAAGAATAACTCAGTTTTCGAGTTAAGTACTATATTCGAAAACTCGTTTCAAACGGTACAGCCCTTTTCCCGTGATAAGACAGACTACGTCGATTTGAATGTGAGAAAAAATGTAGAAATTGTGCCCTTAACCACATAGAAATATAATTATCAAAAATGTTAAGAAACTTGCTCAACTTCTTAAATGAAAAGATTATATACTGCTTCATCATCCTAACTTAAGTTGTCATAAATTTTGAGGCTGTCCTCTTTTAGTACATAATTCAATACGAATAAAACAAAAGGAAAATCCAATTAGTGGATAGCTGCAAAAAAAAGAAAAGAAAAAGAAAAAGAAAAATAGAAAAAAGTTAACCAATACACAAAAGGGACGCTAATGAGAAAGTATCTCAATTAGTAATTTAGCAAACCAAGTTTCTGGTAATTATTTAGTTGTTCTGATAATAACTAATTAACCCAGATAGTACTTTAAATGCTCTATAGGCATCAAACGGAATGACACATTTATAAACAAACAAAAGAAAAGAAAATTAACATCAGTTTACAAGAGAAATAAAAAGAAATGCGACTTATATGCATACACAAAGAGTTGCTATGATTTTGAATTTAGCATTCTTTTCATCAGTAAGGTTATATGAGGGTGGACCTTCAGCTGAACGTAAGAACGAAACTACATGAGCACCCGCAAGGAATCGAACACGTGTCTAACACGCCAAAGGTGTGTATGCTAGCTGTTTAGCTACGTTGAAGCTCTACACAGAGAAAGAAAGGTTGAAATAATAGAAACCTGAATAAATAGAAATCCAAATAACAAAGCAGGGAATTAATTTTATCTATCATTAAAAAATAAATAAGATCTTCAAAATTAGGTATGCTATTCATAAACCTAACAAGGGAACATTCCGATTTGTTGAATTAAATTGCTGAAAATGTTTGCTAGCACTGGATTCAGCACCAAAGGAAACAGGAGAAAAGAGGGTGTTTATTGACAGACTGTATACAGGGTAGGAGATACGTAAGGGCAAAGTGCGAAGATAGAACGTGGAAATTGTCTACAAATGTCATGTTAATTTTGAAACAAGTTGAGTGATTCAGGTCAAATGTTGGACACAATGAATGTATGTAGAGCTGCACTGAATAGACGTAATGTGAACCATGGGGGGACATTTGAAAATCCGCCATGTTGGAATTAGCGCAAGAAGAATATACGTAAAAGAGGTCATGTGACATATGGCTCTTGACGCACTCCGTCTATTGAAATCAATTGTGGCCAATACAGTTTCAGACTTCAGTTTAATTGCAACTGTTATGTTGAAGAGAAAAAAACAACGTAGTAAGTCGTGAGTGGGAAAAATGGTGTGTGTGGCTATATTTTTTAAACTGAATATTCAATTTAATAATTTAGCCAAATATGAAAAAAATAAACACTAAATGAATTTTGGAATTTTTGCTTCATATGTATGTTTTATGATTAAATAATTCATACCGGACTTTCGAAGAGAAACACAAAAGAATTTTATGACCGTGTCTATAGCGACAGCTCCCAGTCACGACCCCTCTTCAGTTTTATTATAAAGAGGAAAAGAAAGAATGATAAAGAAGAGAAGAAGATAGCAGAAAGGAGGAAAAGAGGAAGAGGAAAAGGAGAAAAGAAGGAACTAGAGATAAAGGATTACTGGATAATTACGGAAATATGGTAAAGGAACTTGAATAGTCATGAAAAAGGTTTCTTAATTATCAATTCTGAATTGATTCCGAAGAGACACATATTCCCTCATACGATCCTGACCTGGATCCAGGCAACTGTACAAGTGGGAGTTCCCTAACCCAACCCAGGTGACGAGAAGTTTTGATTTAATTGTTTGTCTATTCTTTCGAAATGTCAAATAACCTGTATCCAGTATTTGAATATTCATAATGGAGATCGAACACACATTTGAATTAGCCAAGAAAAAAATTAAAAGTAATGTATATATTTTTCACCAATAGAAGTTTTGAGATTTCTGAAAAGACTGTCGTTATTCAGGTTTATCGTGTTATTTTTGGCTTTTCTCCCAGAGCCGATTAAGACTACTTAAAAATTAGTTATCTTTCATGACCTCCGTCATACACTAATACATATAACATGCTATTAACCACTTATTATGAACACTATCATAGTAAATCAATATTAAACGCTACCACTTAAAACTACATTTATCATTCATTCACACACACTCACATACATACAAGACACCGTATAGACATGGGTGAAAATAGTTTAAGGAAACCATCTAACTACAATTACCTAACATTTATTACATCTAGTAAGAAATCAAACACAGAATTTTATAAACATGCAATAGACATACATATAAATATGTCAATTCACACACGATATTGAACAATAGTAATGCAATTATACATACACATATATAGTTATTAACAGCAGATTAAAAGTAAAGAAAAAAGTATATTTTATTTAACTTTTGGTAAATATGATATAGGTCCGTGAATAAGTACAGTATACAATACGATAAGTGAAAGAGAAAAAAATCTTAAAATCAGGGTTAGAAATGAGTCCTTATCTCATATATGAACATTTTGAAAGTAGTTATATGAGTCCTCTCTCGTACTTTCAGACGAGTTATGTCATACGTATTGTCGAAGCACTCTTTCTGGTGTCCATGCATTTCACTTTATTGCATTTCTTATACACACATAAGATTACATTCATTAATCGTAATTAACACATATTCTCTTCGTCGAACTATCTATCAAATACATTTCTCTCATTTCTGGGATTAAGAGATCCAAGTCTTGTCACTGATATCACGGTGACTAATCTTACTTATTCTGTCATTGGCTTACTATTACATTCATTAACTATCTCTCAGTGAATATCACTTTGTACTACTAAGTATACACATTTATTGTTAGATTCGCACTAACTATATATATATATATATATATATATATATATATATATATATATATATATATATATATATGAGCAAGAATTTTCCATGTTCAGAAGGACTTTCGTTTGTATTCCGAACACAACTACTGAGGTGGAAACACTGGTCAAGTTTGAGGATTCGTATGGGAGGGATGGAATCTAAATGTAGTTTTACAGAAGAATTTCAATTTACTAACTTGAGAGTAGATTTAAGGATACAATAGGGTTACGGTGACCTGCCTTAATCCCGTGCTACATGCAGTTAGTGTATTACAAACGATGTTAACTGTTACATAAGTTAACTAACATTATTACAAAAATTGAAGAGAATATCTATAACATGCGGCGGTATCTTCTAAAATTCACATTTTATATTTGTTGAATATTTCGGAACTACAGCAACCAAGGACCGTTGGGGATAAGGTCCAAGACCCTTTACACATGTTTATTTATTCAATTGACCATTATACATTATCCTTCAATATCATATTTATATCTCGATATATATATTCAATAATCATTTAAACTTTCAACTCAATCACCCCGACAAATTACATTTTTAGGTTGCAACATTTCACATAAGAGAATCTGAATATATCGCAAATTTACACAACTGATCGCACATGATAAAAGTAATATCCTCAAGCATTTTATTTAAACTGGGAGACATTTAATTCGCATGGTAAGCACGTAAACACAGAATATGTATAAATATATGATTCTAAAAGGTTAACCCTACTTTTGGGTCCAAAACAACTACAAGATTTACGTCTATGGTTACGAATGGAAATAAAAGTAGAAATGACTGATAATCCGAAGGGGAATTCCGAACGAATAATGAGAAAAAAGATAAAATTTTGTCGTGTACTGAACCATCGCTCACTATTACAGTGGGTTGGAATATGATGGAAAACATTTTCTCAATATTCTACATCAACGAATATTTCCTCGAATCGTGTCTCGCGACACATCGGTTGGTAAATCAAGTTCTAATGATATATGTTGAATGGTTGATATTTGTCAAGTTCAAAACTTGAGGGAGGTTAAAAATTAAAAAAATCTTGAAGATGAGAACAGAGGGATAGAGAAGAGGAAGAAAAAGCAAGAGCAAAAGCGGCGCCAAAGAAATAAGCTAGGACACAAACTACAAAGATAAGTAGTCGAATTTAGACATACAATAATCCACAGCAAAATATGCTTTCATATGCCGAAAAATACTGGCCTACTAAATATGTAGCCTAAGATAAATATGTCCAAGGCCACCGGCTAGTTCGTGTCCTGAGCGAGATTTCCACAAAGACAGTGACTTTATTGAAATCTCACTTCGCGCTGTGTCCGGCTGAGACCTTGGAGACTCCGGCCCTACCGGATGTGTCAGTGTGGTCGCTAATTTAGAATTTCTAAAAAATATCCGAGCCCTCAGAAACTGAGAAGATTTACGAGTAAAGTATGGAAAACTAGACTAACGTCAACAAAACAGAAGAAATCCTAACAGGGATTTGCCAGAAAAAATAAATAAAACAAATTTTGTAATAGTAAGTTGTCTGCCAAATCTTACTAGCCGCTACCAGTCCGCAAGAGCACTAACTTTGAGGCGTCAACTAATTTCAAAACACTATATCTACTACAAGTAGAAGAAATGAAAATTAATGGACATTGGGAATTTTGGACGTTCTGGTACGATATAACTAGATTCTATTGTAATACATTTTGTATATTATTTAACCCTATCCACTCTGGCACCTCTGCGAACAGCAATGAACTTAGTTTAAACAGATGACTTGGAAAAATTTCAAAGTTACAGAGTAGTGTAACAAATGTAAACTGAACGAGTATTTTTTTAAATGGTGTCTATTCTACAAACGGTTATTCTGGTCTGTGGTTAACTGGAAAATGTCTGCAATCGTTTGCTATATGACCATTAAAGTGTTGTCAGGCCGGTCAATTAGTTGGCTTGTATGTTTACTATCAAACATCAAGCCACAAAGTGAAAATACAATCCATCATTTTTACACGACACATTCTCCTCACACAAATATTCTAGCGTATTGATTAATGTACTAAAATTGTTATCATTACATAAATACAATCAATATCTCGTAAAATTTACAAACGGGCACGTATATACACTGGTGTCCTATTATTTATTCATACTCCCTACCATATGCATGTACATATATATCATTAATATTATCATTACTCACTTATATATATACTTTTATTTATTTTCTGTAACGTCGATTTATTTTTCAGACACCCTATACTCTATCATTACGCACAAGACTGTTCAAAGCAGTCTTAATATATATTAGAATCAACAAACTATTATACGACGCTAATCAATAAAGTGCGAATTAATATGAACTGATATTAGATTCTTTCAAAACAAATCATAGTATACAGTATTTCACTTTTTGGCTTCGAATTATTTCGTACTCAATGAAAACCCAATATTCTTAACTATATGCAATTATATTTCAGAAAATGTCAACAATGCGATCGTTCACAGAAAGCAACGGAAAGAGAGAAATTAAAACTGCAGCCTGACAACAAGAATAATACCATATAGACGAACTTTAAATTAAAGGGAAAAGCGAAGTTTACTATTATTAATAATTTGATTACTGGACTATATAAGTGACTGTGCTTTTCAGAGATACCGAATTATAATGTAACTTGTCTATATGTTTATTCATATGGACCAGAATTAATATTTAGGCATCCATAATTACAAAAGAAGAGTAACTTTCGGGTGGACTAGATCCTTAAGTGACTGAGGAACAAAACACTAGCAGTGAATAGTTCATAGTTCGACACGAGATGGCATTAATAGTACGCAAACTAACTTTGCACTAGTAAATGAAATTTGTACTTTGTCATCGATAACTATGAGTAATCTAATAAGTAAATTCCGGTACAGTGTTACTATGAATTTGAGTTGCGAATTGGTTTATCCGTTTAAACTGACCACAAGAGACGACTAATTAAACCATACACTGTTCTTAAATAGATTAAGTTTACATGCACACACATACATGCTACATCCCAGATAAACTAAGAAACCAAATATTAATACACATCACTACACATGTTAAATCATATTATCACACAGTTCAGCTATACATAAATTAAACAAATTACTAAATTTCACCCTCTTAAACCAGCTCTATGAACTATGAAAAGGAGAAGGAATAATCAGAGCCCAATGGCCCTACTACTAAACAAATCATTGTTTCCAATTACTATTAATGAAAAAGAAAGATAGGTCCCTTTCCTGATGGAAAAAAAAACCCTTACCAAAAATCGTTCTATCCATTTCCGTTGGAGATTTAGTCAATTTAGGAGCAAATGAGAGTCCCTGTGCTAGCTTACTCTGACATCATGAAAATTAATTTAACGATAAAGAAACCTACGAATACCGCCATGTTAATAATAATTTTAAAAATCACAGTTACTACGTACATAAACAAGCTAGGCTAGGACAGGCCTATAGTAACCTAACAGGAAAATTTTTAGGGGTAACGGGTATTCAGGTGAAACAGTGATCTTCAAAACTGTTTTCTAAAAAGAGATCACACACTACGATGAATCCTGTCCACCATTATTATCATTTACGAACATGGCGTTCCTGATTTACACTTCCTATTTTACTGTTTTCTGTGTTTTAAAATGAAAATCCAATATTCTTGGGACTGTGCTCCCAACGGATTTATTGCTTAATTGAAACTGCTTTTACCTTGTAATACTGCATTCTCGTAGCAAAATCCCTGTATATATCCGGAGCAAACTGACGTTGTCTTGCACAACGCTTTTCCCAAGTGCAGAGTGACAAGAATCGTGCCTTAATACTAAAGCGTCGGAAATAAGTCCAATCAAAGCAAAGAATTTTGGCGGCGGAAAATATAAAGCGAATAAAAAATAGTAAAATTTGGATGAAACCGGATTTTGGGAGGATATGGGCATCTCAGAGGGACGAAGGGGGTCTAAATTATTCTGCTAAATATCAGATTGGTGGATAATTTCAAGAATTTCTGTCCAATTGTAGGCCTATTTTTTCATATAGCATTAAAGTGCATAATTTCAATACTCATCCATTTGAAATGCCCATATACAGGATTTAAGATAAAATAATGTATAAATAAAGATATTGAACTCTCAGAATAATTTTGGTTTAAATAAAAAAAAATAAATGAATCTACTACATGGACCGAAAATTATATATCGAAAAATCTACAGTATCTTCAAAAATTAGTGGATCCCTTCAAACAAAAATTTCACAACCTCGACTATAATGATACATTACAATGTACCTTAAGAATATCTGTGTAGTTGATACAAAAATGGAGACAACAGTGGGCACGCTTAAAAATGATAAAGATGGATAATCAGGTTCACCACAGCTGTCTCCGGTATTGAAATGGAAGCAGTAGTCGACAGGTCTCATGAATGAGCCAGGTACTGTTTTCAAATATCAAATTTTGTAGGAAGCATATCTAATCATAGCTTAAAACTTTGGTGTTGTAAACTGGAAGTGGGTGAGTGATTTCAAGTTCAACGGCCGTAATGCTTCGGCTTTCCTCGGAGTATTCGAAGTGACACGAAGTTGACCAGAACCAAGGGAAATGGTGTAGCAAGCAGTAGCAACACGGCATAATATAGTCATAGCCATGGGACGGACACAGCATAGCACAGGAATGGAATGGGCACAGCACCCTATGTGTGAGTCAGCCTTTATAGGACGGCTATGTCCGTCCGTCTGACTGCCTGTCTATTTATCGGCAAGTATGAGAGCAAAAGGATTAGGATATAGCGAGAAGAATTGTTTTACAATTGATTCACAATCGCACTAATAGATCTCATCTCCTGCATTAACTGTCTATTCAGAACGGATATTGTACAAATCAACAATATTCGGTTTCTACGTTGATCATCATAAAATGGAAATTATAATAGATAATGAGAAGTTTATTTTCTCTAATTGATTCAGCATTCCAAATACGAGAGATTTCATCTCAATCCTCATCTCTCTACTAAAACCGAAAGTAGTAAAGAGCTCCTTCGTGGCTAAGTGGTTAGCCCACGCGCCTTTGGCGTGGGAGACCCGAGTTTGATTCCCGGCGGGAGCTCATGTGGCTCGGATTCCACGTTAATCAGTAAGTCCACGTCTCATATAGCCTCGCTGCTGAACGGGATGCTAAACTCAAAATCAACTCAACTCAACGGAAGTAGTAAAATTCAATTACAACTTCCGGTTTCTATATTCACCTCCATACAACAAACAAAAGTTTTATAAATAGTGAGCAATGACTTTTTGATACGAATTTTGCGTCTCAAGAATAAGTTCCAATCTCAACTATTAAAGTTATTCACACATAATTTGCTGTGCTCCTGCCATTCCCCTTGCATGCTCCGTCCATACTTTGGCCACGACGATTCTCACATACTATGCCGGGTCTTGCTGTGGCGCTACTGCTTTCTAAACTATTTTCCTTAGTTTCTGGTCAACTTCGTGTCTCTTCGTATGCTCCGAAGAAAGCCGAAGGATTGCAGCCGACATGCCATGACCGGGCTGGTTTCTCTTCAAGACGGCTTATCAAGGCACGGTATGAGAACGGCAGAGATACGGCACGTCGTGTGTGCATTAAAATAAACAACCCAATAAATTTTCAATGTCAAAAATCTGAAAAGAAACTTCGTGAACCACTGCACGGACAGGGCATGACATGGAAATGGCACACTATGTGTGAATTAGCCTTTATATTTTTATTCAAGCCGGTAGAAACCTGTGAGTTTATTTTTCAACTGTGATTGTTATAGTGAGAAAAGCTAATATTAATAGATAGCGAGTAGCAATTATTTGATATGGATTCAATACTCCAAGAAAAAAGTTCCATCTCTGACTTCATTATTTTATTGTATATTGCAATCAAAAGTGGAAGAAATCTTCTACCTCTTTAGGCGCAAATATTGATACCATAAAACGATCAGACCCTCACCGTTGGTCTAATGGCTAACGCGGGTCTGATTGGTACATGTGGTCCCGAGTTTGATTCCCAGTTTGAGAGCACAAAAAATTAATTTCGTAATCATTCACTTACATTAATCGTCCGTCTACCTATAGCCATGAGACATTAAACTAAAACAGGAGAAGAAAAGAACGAAAACGGTAATAGGAGGCCACGAATATTTATTTTCTTTTATATATGTGGATTCAGAATACCAAGAACAGATTTCATTTCAGCCTTTGTATTCTTCTACTGAAACCAAAAGTAGTAAAATCCATTACAACTTCTGGATTCAATATCGATTCCCAATTATATAGTAATAATAAGTGCAAGAGATAACAAGAAACTGTTTCTGACATGGAACCAGCGTCTGAAAAACAGGGAAACAATAGATCATATACTACGGTTCCAGTATTTAGTTTGCATAGTTTAAAAGTCTGTCATAAGTTCACAATATCAAACGAAATACACTTCTTGCAGTTGGTTTGTGCTTATATCCTAGTAAAGAAAGTATTATAGTGTTAGCGTATATGTTAAACAAATTTAACAGAGGTATCATCCAATTGAAGATTGTCCTCAGAAGGGACATCAAATGATATTTTGTTGATATGATACTAATACTACTATAGCTATGAATACAAGTGAGTCAAGAGCGGATACAGGACGGACTTCTGGGGGGACGGTGGGTTGTAATACTGCTACTTAGAGCTACTTTTAAGAGCTCCAAACTCTGGGATGGGTTTTATTTATATATAAAAGAAGAAAGTTCCCCGTTCTGGGAATGCGATCGTCCCCCCCCTGATTCCGCCCCTGAAATGAGTATCGCTTCACGGTGTAAAACAAAAACTGCCAAACTATTTCAATTGAATGTTGAAACTTGAAGTTGTGCGTCTATAAGTAATGGTTACAATAGAGTAATAAGCTCAAAGATCGAACGTGTTCTTCGCTGAATCCGTCATTCAAAAAGTCATTATTTGCTTTCTCTTACTCCCACCCAACACAAGTACATACTGATCATGTGTAAAGAATGTTCCTCGAGGTACATTGGAATGTACATGATAGGTACGTGAATAGAGCAATCATGTGAAATACACATGTAAGGAATAAGGTTACTTCCGCCCAAAAGTACGTGCATGACACATACCGAGGAATGTATCTATTATGTGTATATCACGTACCGTGTATGTACTTGACACATTTACTTGGCATTGGCATGTGCCAGGAATGTACTAGGCATGTCAGTAATGTTCCTTAGGGCAGTGCTATGCAACTGGGGGTGCGAGTACTTAAATACTAAAACTTTAACGCTTCATTTTTACGTTCGAATTTAGAAGCTTGTACTTTTAAAAAAAGCCAAGCAACTAACTCTGAAAATATATGCCCTCCGGCATCTGTGTGGCAATTTAACTATCTATTAAAATACTACAGTAACATTTACGAGCGATTTTTTTTTTTTTTTTAACAAGAGTTTCATTCCCATCCAATGGATGGGCGGGCCGTAGAAGGCAACACCTTCTCTGTGGCCAGAGATATTTTACGAGCGACCGAGCTCTAACCTATAATCTTAGCATTCAAACCTGTGATTTACGGTTATTTGTGATTTCACGTTTATAACAAAGACAAATATTTTTAAAAGAGTGTAGTTTAAATAAATTACTGAAATAAATATTTTTCACAAAGTTTATCCTTTTAAATTATTGTTCAAAGGCCTTTGCCTTTAGTAAGCCTTCTCCGAAATACATGCAAATGAATTGTGCTGCCATCTTTGGAGCTCTTTTAAAATACACATATATGTTTCTCGACAATGAGATCTCAGAAACTACAAGCTCTAGAAAGATGACGTTTTCACTGATCGATTGCAAATTTCATGTAGATTGTCCAGTTCTAATTGAATATTTAAAAAACATGGGCACTATTTCTTTAGTACATTTTTACGGGTACATTGGAAGTGTTGAAATTTCAAAAAAATAAAATAAAACATCACATCCTAATCATTACACATTCCAACACCACACTGTTGTATATAGCGGTTGTATATGTCTCCGGCATTTGTTTCATAGCCAAATAATAATGGAAAAGGAAGGATAACCATTTCTCCAGTCTAAGATGAACTTTTTTGGGGAGTGTTTTTCCCAATAAGCACCATATATAACTGACAATATATTAATTTTGTATGTAATGTATTTGTTTATTACATACTGCATGCAAGAAGAAAGAAAACACTGGTCGTACATGAATTAGAAACTCCAACCGGAAGTAGGCTCAAATCTTGCAAACGGTGCGAGATATTCAGAAAAATAATCGAAAAATCCCCCTTTATGATACCCTTTGGCTATTTTTAAATCAATACGTCTTTAACTTGTGTCTGTAAAGAGACATGTACAGATGTTGTAAGGAATGATAAGGCGATATATGCTCATATGCGAATAATGCGCTGTGTAGAGAGCGCAGGTTCAGCTAGTTTCTTGCAAAAATTCTTCAATCGAAGATTTATAATCGCCACTGATTTTCAATTTTGTCGATATTATCTTCAAATTCCACAGAAGGTGAAAGAAGAAGCTAAATCAGTAAAAGATGTTTCACCGGTTTCAAGCTTATTGCCACTGAAAAGCGACATTTCCTGAAGGATGTCTATATTATCAGGCTGAATTTCTTTAAGGAGTTAGTTTATACTTAAACTTACGTCTTCCCGAAAATTTTATTTAACGTCTAGTTTTAACGTACAGGTTTTGAACTAATTCTGTGCTGTGTAACGTCACAATATAACCATCAATGCTAATTTTATGAGGACAATTCTGACAGTGGGGTTTAGAATGTTACAACCTAGAGAACGCATCAAACGTCAGAAAATTGCAAAATGACACACACAATATATTACAATGTGGCTAAACTCAGAAAGTGGCTATAGAAGTGAAAAGCATATGGCTAAAAAGCCACTATTGGCTCTTTGGAAATTATGTGACTAACGACGTTCTCAAAATGGCCAGATCTCGTCACAAAGTGGCTAAATTGGCAACCCTAGTCGCAATACGAAGCAACTTACGCACAACCATGCCATGGTACATGGGGTATGTGCCATTCACATTCCTCACATTCCAGTGAAGCATGTAAAAGTACCTTTCAAGTGTCAGAAATTCCTCGAAAGGCACGTACCTAGCGACACGTGCTATGCATATGAAATGTACATTTTTCAAGTACCAGGTACGTAAACGGTACATATGGAACTTAAATGGCACGTTCCTAGAATGTACCTGGTTGGGTGGGCTGTTTTTCATCTATAGCGATAAAGGTCGAAACAAAATGAAGTCGTTTATTTCAATCATTTCCGATTGGAACAGAGGGCTTAAGAAGAGACAGGATTTATTCTTAGGACACTAAATCTAAATTACTAGGACCTACTCTTGTGACGCTGAATCGAATGCATTGAATTAGAGCTTCGTTGCATTTACCGTTTTTGCTCCACGGATATCAGTATTGAAACCGGAAATAATAGTAAGTTTGAACCACTTCCGTTTCGCTAGAGTTTTATAGATAGTTATGATATTTTATCTTGAGATACTGAATCGGTTACAAGAAAACTGCTTCTAGCTATGTCTTACCGTTTTCGTTCTATGCTGATTAAACCTTGAAACCGGAAGTAATAATAATTTGAGCCTCTTTTGATTTTCGTTGAGTTTGTAGGCGGTCATATTATGTTGTCTTGATACGCTTAATAGTTCGCAAAACATCTACTCTTGCTACCGTGTTTGTTAGGATGATGTGGGGCAATGGCCGACACTTAAAGATTTTGAAAAGTACTGTAAAACATCCTTTAGACATGAACCTAAAATTTTACTCAAAACTTATACATACATGTGGCAACATAATAAAATTATTAGCTCATGAAAAGTCTTAGTACATTTTTTTAAAAAATGAAAATAAATACAGATCTACAATTGACACTTGTTGCCCCACGCTGTGGAGCAAAAAGCGAAAGCTACACTTACTACTAATTGTTTATTTATTTTTCATATTCGATTCCCGCCGAGAACTGATGTGGTTCGGATCCCACGTTAAACTGTAGGGCCACCTCTTACATAGCGTCGCTGCTGAAAGCAGCGATGACGCCAGCTTTAATTTTTTAGATGGGCGAAGGAGGGGCAGATACATTTTTTTGGGGGGGGGCTACTTTTCATACCAAAAATGATAGTTTCACTATGTTTGACTTCCGTACAGTACAACGTGTATTTGATTGCTGTTCTCATATTATACAATTATAAATTAAACTTATTTCAACTAAAATTTGCAAACAAAAAGGCAACGTCTGCACATGAAATATTCTTTTAATGCAATTATTCATCGTTTATACGGGGTGTCCATAAAGTCTTTTGCCACCCCTAATACTCGGGAACGGTTAAATATACTGTATGTCAAAACGGGAAAACAAGTATTTAATCATTTCTAAAATACCACGTATTGAAGGAAACAAAGTTGCTCCAGGGTTCCAGAAGGAGTCCAACTGAATATCTTCAAATGGCAAGGGGGTCAAGTAATATATCGTTTGAAAGCTTAATAATAATAATAATAATAATAATAATAATAATAATAATAATAATAATAATAATAATAATAATAATAATAATAATGGAATAAGTTTCGACGCTCTACAGTAAACCTATACAAAATGGCGGCTGGTCAAAATGTTAATACAGTTTGCATTGAAGTCTTTGGCCAAACCTAGAAATCTGAAATGGCTCAACAGGTATCAAAACTGAAAAACACGTATGTCATCATTTCAAAAGTAAACATATTAAGGAAAACAAAGTAGCCCCAAGAGCTCTCGGAGGTTCGAAGACGGGAAAAAGTTGTAAATGGCCGTTTGAAAACTATTGTTAAAAGGAGGAACTTGGAACAAGTCTTATGGCTATACCAACCCTTTGTGAAATTGCAGGGGACTGAAAATGTTAACTCACTCTTTATCTAGTAGTCCAGTCAATAGGGGGGTATAGAGAACATGATCGGGAACAGAATTTTTGACTTCAGAGCTGTGTTTGGGAAGCTGCAAGGATTCTGGGACAAATATTTGCACATCGAAAAGCTGTACTTTACAAATAAGAAAACACCCCTTTTAGCGTTCTGACATCTTATGTTTTACCGTTTCGGATCACTGGAATTGACCACGGATTTTTCGATAAAGGCCGTGTTAACATTTTAATCCCACCACCATTTCACACGGGGTTGGTATTGAAACACAACACTTGTCCCACTTCATTTAACAACAGATTTCAAACAATACACTACTTGACCCCCTTGCCATTTGAAAATTTTGAGTTGGACCCCGTCTGGGACCCTCTGAGGGACCCTGGGGCAACATTGTTTCCCTCAATAGGTGTTACTTTTGAAATGATGACATACGTGTTTTTCAGTTTTGATAGCTATTGAGCCATTTCAGATATCTAGGGGTGGCCAAAGACTTTTCAATGCAAACTTTATTAACATTTTGCCAGGCCGCCATTTTGTATAGGTATACTGTAGAGCATCGAAACTTATTTCATCGTCTTTCTTTTGAAAATAGCTTTCAAACGATGTATCACTTGACCCCCTTGCCATTTGAAAATATTCAGTTGGACTCCTTCTGGAACCATGGAGCAACTTTGTTTCCCTCAATACGTGGTATTTTAGAAATGATGAAATACGTGTTTTCCCCTTTTGACATATATTTCACCGTTTCCGAGTATTAGGGGTGGCAAAACACTTTGTGGACACTCTGTGTATATATACAGTATGTTTCAAAACAACATCGACAACGTTTGGGAGGTGCTTCCTGGCACCAAGATAAGACAAAAAGTATAGACCAACTTGGGTGCACATATGCTTCCTTTCGGAGTTATAGGCTGCCGAAAACATTAAAAAAAATGAACTTTAAAGGACCATAGCTCCAATACTATGGGTTCTACCGTAGTCGGGCCAAGACTTCACTTAGGAACTTATATGTGCACTATCCAAATATCCAAAGTTCAGAATCCTGCGGTACTTCCGCAACAATTTTTATAGAGGTAGTTGGTGATTACTTCAACCCAGATAGCACAGAAAAATTTTTAAAAATGTTTAAAAATTTGCAAAGGCAAACTAAAAAGTTTGCAAAAAACTTGCCTTTTCAAATGAGAAAATTTGCCGAAAGTTCAATGCAAATAACGAAGTTGACGCTGACTGAGCTTGCAGCAAAGTTGCCTCAGAAAACGAAAACATCTGCCAATACAAACGAAATGTTTGCGACTGCACAGCAAGAAAGTTTGCCTGGACTTTGCTGCAAATATTTTGTGCAAATTTTCTTTGACAAAATTTCCGAAAATGAGCTGATAAATTTGGTGAAGATATTAAAAGGTTTGCAGCAACATTGCAGAAAGTGTTTTCATGATCGCAAGATCAAGTTTGCTGAACATGTATCAGGTAATGTTTGCTGCAAATTTATAAAGTGAAACCTAACTTTATGAAGCATCAAAATTTTTATAATGTGGATTCGTCTTTTCTTAGTGGCAAGCATTAAACATCTTTAGCTACTTGCCAAAGATAAGAAACTTACGAACGATAAACGCACAGACAAAGGATATCGCAATTTATCTACTTACTCAACGATCATATCCCTGTACTTACTCTCACACACATTCACAAAATAACGTCAGGCTGCCTGGGTCAATATAAACATCTGATAAGAGACCAGTGAGTATATTCTGGAGTTCTTTGGTGCATCGGTTTTTCTCGATTCTCACTTTCCGCTTGTTTTGTCACAATTGATGTAGCGCAGTGAATTCTGGGTACGATGCGCGCACACCCTGTAATATCATCACATATTTGCTTTCAGCAAGATTTTCGAAACAAGTTTTTAACAGAGTTGCAAACTGTTTGCGACGGCAAACTTTCAACGTTATATTTTCAAAAGAGATGCAAGTTAATTGCAGTGGTGAATTTATTTTTACAAATCAGCGAAAATTTGCAGATCATATTGAAAGCTTTTAATAAATATTAAGAAATTTTGCCTTCGCAAACTTTCAGATTGTTTGCTCCACTAAACGAAGCAAAAATTTGCCGCAAGTATTCGTGCTATCTGGGAAGTTATACGCCCGTAGCCAAACTCCCTCTGCAAAAATTGCTATGTGAGTACCTTCGGATTCTGAAACATGTATTTTTAGACAGACTACGGTAGGTCCTATAGTTTTGGAACTATACACCTTTAAAGTCCAATTTTTCATGTTTTCGGCAGCTTATAACTCCGAAAGGAAGTATTTGTGCACCCAGGTTGATCTATACTTTTTGTCTTATCTAGGTGTCAGGAATCACCTCTCAAACGTTGTCGGTGTTGTTTTGAAACATCGTATATATATAATCATTACGAGAGGCTGCTGAGAAACTCTTAGCCCAAACCAGAAGGAGTGTAGGTAGAATGATAAAATTGTACAGTTTTGAAAACATTTCTGTGTGCAAACATACAAATTTTCATATTAATAATGAAATTCTTATTGTGTCCTTTGAAGTGATTATGTGTGCCCAACCAGCAAATTTCACAAAAATTGAGGTCACACCTGTTATAATTTTTTTGTTCCACCAAGGAAAGTTACCAAAGTAAATTCAGAAAATCAGTGAATACCGAGAAAATCAGTGAAACACTACGGGACTCTTCTCCGCTTTATACAGTGATAAAGAAGTGACTGACTGTTTAAACGTGGCAATTTCTCAATAGATTATGCTTTACATCCAAAATGACCAAAAGCAGTGACTGTCCCCAAATTCGTGCATGAAATTCGTGATATTCTTGGAAATAGCAGAATTTCAGCAAAACATGTGTCAGAGATTGTGAGCATTTCTCTGGAACTCGTCTGTAGCATAATACTTGGGCATGAGCAAGCTTTCGTCATAATGGGTTCCCAAAAATCTGTGGAGGACAAAAGAGTGAGAGAGTGACGGCATCAAGGAAAGTCTTCTCCCATTTTGACCACAATACCGATCAATTTCTGTCACCAATAGTGACCACGGACGAAATATGGTTGTACTACTACGATTCAGAAATGAAACAACAATCTATGAAATGGTAACATTAATTTTCCCCTCGTCCCAAATAGTTCAAGAGACAAAAGTAGACTGAGAAAGTGTTTGCAACATTCTTCTGGAATAAGGATGGAGTCGTAATCATAGATTACCTCCCCAAGGACCAGACATTTAATGCACAATCACTGCATTACTCACAAAACTGAAATAAAAATTGAAAGTGTAACGCCGGGAAAAATGGAAAGAAAGGAACTTGTTCCTTCAGCATAATGATCCATGTCCATCAAGCACTGCAAACACAACTGATATCGCATGTTCTAGGGTTTCAGTGTCTAGATCATCCCCCTTATTTCCCAAATTTAGCTCCGTCTATTACTTATTTCCCAAATTCAAAAAACACTTGAAAGAAAGTTATATCAGATCTGATAAGGCTAGTGCTACGAACAGTAGTGCGAGGAAGTCTCCAATTTTTTTTTTTTTTTTAACTGATTTGCAAAAACGAGCACCTTACAAGGGAGCGTATTGAACCACGGGGGGAGTATGTAGAGTAACTAAAATTTCATCATTGCAGTGCACCCTTTCTGGGGTGGGCTACGAATTTTTCAGCAGTTCCTCGAACCTTTCTATCCTATATGGTAGACGCCACGTCAGTGCTTTGAAGCAAAATAACTAAGGGAGCACTAGTATCTAGGTACATACCAATTACTAACTAAAGATAAGCACTCTGACAATACCTTTTGTAGGAAGTTAATTTAGTTAAGTACATTTATTAGCAGTAAGGGAAAACACAACTAATTTCATTTGCATCAAAAATTAAGATCTAGAACTCGCAAATTAAGCTATTATAAGCACATCCTACGAATTTTGAATGCCGAGAATAGTGTTTCAGAAAAAAGTATAGAACCTTTAAATAAAACAAAATGTGAAACAGAAAACTTCAAGCGTGGATAAATACACACGAGTTATTTAATGTATGCAATATAATTAATGGTTTTACCTTTTGTTTGTATTTGAAATTGATTCAATGTGAAGAGAACAAATCGATCAACTCTACAATTATTGTTTGCTTGTTTTCAATTGAATTTGATCTACAGTGTTGCCAATTCTCCATAAAAACACACAAAAAAAACTGCTGCCTAGTCGCACTGTTGGAAATCAAAAATCATAAGAAAGAGCTATAATTAAAATTTACCTTTAAAAGCGCTAAATTAGAAAACAGAAATATACGTGCATATCCAGACGCTCAAAGAAGAAAACTTGAGCACTAATCTGCCACGTAGTTAATACATGAATAGTACAATTTGACAATGAGATTGTTTGTGATACTTACGTATAAAACACCATATATAGAATGTTTTAAGATAGTAGGAGTCTGGGAAAGCAGACAGGGCCGGATCGGGTGATCTCCTCCACCCCCCCTCCAGAAGAAGAAACTTCCTTATTTTATATATAAATAAAACCCATCCTAGAGTTTGGAGCTCTTAAAAGTAGCTCTAAGTAGCAGTATTACGATCCACCGCTCTCCCCCAGAAGTTCGTCCTGGATCCACCCCACCACCAGGGACGCGCTCGCCCTCTTGCCTCCACTCTGGCGTCGTCATTGGCTGAAACAGTAGCTAAACATAAAACTGACGGCACAACATCTGCACAAAAGAGAAATATCGGAGTCAAATCCTGATGTTTCCGAAACTCATGAATAGAATATTTGGTTTGGCCGTGGAGGAAATTTAATAATTTAGGCCGTCTAGGACCTCGAGCTCCTCCCTGCAGTTAGTGCCTGCGGAACACCTACCTATTAGAATATTACTACTAGCAATTTAAAAAATTGTAGCTCCTTGACCCCAGACCAACACAATTTTTCTTTCTCTTGTTATCTTGTTACTGACAACACAGAGGTCAGCTTGTCAATAGGTTGGTACTGAATAATAAAACAAAGTGTTATATATATATATATATATATATATATATATATATATATATATATAGGGGTCTTTATATGCATGTCAGTACATCGTCATATTACAGAAGGACACCATTGTATCAGAATTTGAAATTTTAAGAGCATGAAAATTATGTATCTTGAATGAAATTTAAAGATTATTCTTTATTGTTTTTACTAGTGCATATCAGCTTCTGTGAAGAACAACGTCTGTTGTCAAAGCAAAAACAACTGCATCGCATGATTCACTCTGTATCATACTGCGCCAACTAGTGGTTTCACATATAAAGAGTGATTTTTTGGCACTCTTTACACCTTTTCGCTCGTTGCCCCTCGTCAGTATATGTGGGCAATAAATGTTGGAACCAGAAATGGCTGATTTTTAACCACTCCGGATTTGACTAGAGCTTTAACGGAGAAGACGAAATTTCTCTTTGGGAAGCTGAATCGATTTTTCAACAACGCATCTGTATAGCACTTACCGATTTTCCTTTGTGGAAATCAGTATTGAAACCAGAAGTAACAGAAAATTTGAACCACTTCCGATTTTGATCAATTCTTGTGGACAGCCATAATACTTTGTTTGAGACGTTGTTCGTTTACAAAATCTGCTACTGTCTATCTACGAGGGCGATAAACGTTGACACCGGAAATTACAATTTGTTTGAATAGGGATTAATGGAGCACTTAATTGACTGCCAAAATCCACATCTTGATAATATTCACCGTTTTGCACTAGAGATACCTGTATTGGAACCAGAAATAATAGTAAGTATGAACCACGTGCAGTTTTCGTAACGTGTTTGGATAGTCAATATGTTGTCCAAAGACGCTGAACCTTTGCACCAAAAAAAAAAAAAAAAAACTTTTTGCTATCTGTTACGATTTTCTTTTCTATGGCGATACGTATTGAAACCGGAAATTACTAATTTGAATTAAATTACTAGTTTGAATCACTTCTGGTTTGAATAAAAATCTAATGGAGGACCTGGAACCTATTCTTAAGACGCTGAACCACATCTCGATATCCCTTACCGTTTTTGCTCTGGTACCTGTTGACAAACGGACGGACATTAATCTACCATCTCATTTAATCTTTGGGCATTAAACTAATTTTTCATTAACGTTCATTTCATTTTTAAATATAATTCTACCAAAAACGATTCTGCTCTCTCTTCTCACTAAACCTGTAATTGTTTTTTTCCCTCTTAATGTAATGGTCTGTGTGTATCAAAACATTGCACTGAAAGACAACTATAACGGCTATAACACTAGAAATGTATGAGAATTAAATAAAAGGTAGGTTATACTTTTTATAAGGAATCTTCAAAATTTAATCAAGCGAGCCCATAAAACTTGTCATCTAGGATATGAGAAATACGGATAAGCCCAAATACTATTTTGTTAAATCTTTTGGCATACTGTGTGTCCAAAATCGCTGTTACTTTTGGTAAAAGAAGTTGGAATAATGAAGACTTGGTAGATTAAGAAACCACACTGGGAATCAAACGTGTGAATATTCGCGCTACAATGGTGGACATCATTAATCCTATAAAATGCTGTAGAGTTGACAGTTCGGTTACTTCCGGGTTATCAGGTCTGTCCGAATAGCTAGATCTGTTTTGACTACTGAATCTATGCGATTGAGATCGGATCTGAAAAGCAGTATCCATATCCAACTCAGTGTCGTGGATAGAAGTCGTGATCAAAGTGATCCAAATTTGCAAAGGTTGCAAACAATTTACAAAGAAATAAGAGTTTACGATATCAGTAGCAAAGAAATTTTGCAGGATGAGCAATCTAAACGTAATAATGTGTATACTCAGATTAATTTTCCCTTTTATCAGAAGATATCTTCGAGTTACATGCTAATTTAAATTATTACACAAAAAATTGTCAGTACTGAAAGAGTGGTGAGAAAAATATTCAACTAAATCTGAGAAAGTTGAGAAGAATCTATGGGGTTAAAAACAATGCATGCCAAATTCTGAAGCCAATGTGTTATAAACTATTTACAAAATAATGAATGAAGAAGGAAAAATCTCTTGAGAAACGAAACTGAACAATCTTTCAGCATTCAAGCTTAATTTGCTATAGTAGTGTGACTTATTATATTCAACGTAAGAAAAATCTTACAGACAAAATTCACAGCTTGACTGTTGATAATACGGAAAATGTTGTTACGTATTGTTCACCACATTAAACATAATTCATTTCTGAAATCAATAAATAACAGCACCAATACTATTGTCTGTATGTATATTATAGAAATGAAAAACATGTTGGCATTTATAACAAAAAATGGCTGAAACTTTTAACGTATGTCAACCAAATTTTAAACTTAAGATTTTTATGTAATTCTCTAGGGGGTGTTAGAATTCTCTTCCTACCCCTAAAAATAAGGGTAATTTACTTAAGGATAAAACTTATTTAGAAAATTCAGTTTTCTCAAAAATGCCTCTAACGATTCTGGTTATGTATTTCGTAAATACTTTTTTCTGAAACATCGTCAGGTAACATAAGGCAAAAATCGAGAAAAATCGAGAAAGGGAAGTTTATTCTTGGAGATGAGCTTTTTTCGGACGATTTTCTCAAAAACGACTCAGGTGGTTTTGTTCATATTTCATAAATACGAGAGTCGTTCCGAAAGTAATGTCTTCTATTTTTTTCATTAAAACTAATGGAGATACATAAATAATAACAACACAGCTAAACCGAGCAATATTTCAGCTACAGACTGTCATTTTTCCACATGGTTCCCACCATTCGTTACGCACTTTTGTCAACGATGAACCAGAGCCTGTATGCCGCGCTTGTAAAAATCGGAACCAATTGATGCTAACCACTTCCTTACAGCTATGATGTTCCAGTATTTTTTTTTTTCCTAATTCATTACAGCCGACATTCAGCTTTGTATACAATTCTCTGGTCGTTATCCGGTGATCAGCACAGATGAGTTGATCAAGACGCCCTTCATTGCGAGGGGTAACAACTGTGCAGGGTCGACCGGGCCGTGGCTTGTCATGAACATCCTTTTCACCACCTTGAAAATGCTGTACCCATCGCCTCACAATGCTCAACCTTTACCAAGCGTTGATGGATTTCAACCGGCGCAATTCCTTCAGCAGTGAGGAATTCAATCACACATCGTTGTTTTATACGCATGTCCCTATCAGGCTCCATTTTGGAACATTCCTATGCTGGCGCCAACTACCACAGAACAAGTTAACCAGCTGCAAATAAATGAAGAAAGTTCAAACATTAGCACTGCTGTAACATACAAAGTCCACACAAAAAAAAATAAGAACCATTAATTTCGAAAAAAAACCTCGTATATATTTCATTAGATTAATAACCGGACAATATGGCATAACTCATTTGTCTTGAAAAATCTACGAGGAGTAGTTTGTTCTTGGAGGTGAGTTTTTTTTTTCGGACAATTCTTTCAAAACTGGCTTGGGCGATTTGTTTGATATCGCATAAGTAAATATTTCATTATTATTTCTATATTATTGCTTAAATTACTTTCTGAGAATATCTACAAGGATTATTTAGTCTCTTTTTTTTTTTTTTGGCGATTTTGCAAAATGCCACTCATGCGATTTTCTTGTTATTTTACAAACTAATATTTCATTACTAACCCTAACATATGTCACAAATTGTTTCTTATGAAAAAATCTACAAGAGGTAATTTACTTTTGGGAATAAGTTTTGTTTGAGCGAAGTTATCCGAAAACGCCTTAGAATATAATTTGTTAGTATATCCCCAAAATAGGTTCATCATCCTTTTCTTCTCTTCTAGATTAAATATGAAAAGAAAAAAACAGCTGAAACATGTATCTAATTATTTTAAATACAAAAGTCCAAACTCCAAATTTTATGTCTATAGGCCTAATCTTAAGCTATTCCGAAATATGAACATCTTATTTTAATAATGGCAAACCCGACCCCTTTTTTCTTTTTCACATCTTTCCTTCCCTTCTAGGACGAATATCTCAAAACGATGAAGCACATATTTCATTATTTTAAACGAAGAATCTAAAGATATTTCATTTCTGTAACGTTTAAGGATTTCAATTTATGGACTACTTATTATAAAAATTGCAATTCTCAACTTTTCTTTCTTCCACATCATTTTTTTCTCTCCTAGACCAGATATTGTTTTAAAAACGCTGGAACACGTGCTAAATTATTTTAAATAAAAAGTACAACTACCGAATTTCATGCCTCTAACGTTACGGGATTACGAGATGTGACTATATTATTAAAATTATTGCAATTCCGTCCTTTTTCTTGGCCCACCCCCATTTTCTTCCCATCTAGCTCAAACATCAAAAAGCAAAGCAGCAATTATTTTAAATGTAAAATCCACATACCAAAATTATATATCTATCTCTAATCTTAATAAATTTCGATATAGTGGGTCTGTTTATAATTGTAATTGCTCCCCCTTTTTCTACCTATACGGTCCTTTTCTTGTTTTCTAGTTTAAATATGAAAAAAAAAACGCTGAGACGCGTATCTAATTATTTTAAATGAGAAGTCCGATCTACTGAATTTCATGACTATAATCTTAAGAGTTTCAAGATATGGGCAACTTATTATAATAAAATAATTGTAATTTCCACGCCTTTTCCCGTCTTACTCCTTTTTCTTTCCTTGTATAACAAATATTAAAAATTTCTTTTAATATTTCTTGTGTCTATTTCTTTTAAATGAGAAGTCCATGTACGAAATTTCATGTCTCTAATCTTGAGAAATTCCGAGATAAGGATATTTGAATATGATAACTGCCATCCCCATTTCTACCTCTTGCAGACGGATTTTCAAAAATCCTTCCTTAGTTGTATCTTACGTCACAAATCCTATGAACTGTCTGAATTTTAAATTTCTAGTTTAAGCGGGTTAACCCTGGCGTTGATCAGTCAGTCAATAACTCACTCGAAACTTCTCTTACATAGAGAAAATATACGGAAAGGGAAAAACAATAGTTTTTTTGTAAAAATGAAATGAAATCTTTTGAGTTTCACGTCCCACGATTATGCTTGTTAGGCTAAGGGACATGATGATTAAAGAAGGTGAATGAGAATGGAAGAATTGGAGGAATGAGAAAGTGGGAGGAAACAGGAGTACACCGAGAAATTCCATGAGCACGTTGTTCTTAACCGCAAATGTATCTGGCCGGGGATAGAACCAGAGACTTCAAGCACCAGAGTTAACCACTCTACCACTGAGCTACCCACAACCGTGTTTGTAATTCACCTCATTAATTCTTCCAAGACTACCAATTCTGAATTTTAAGCTATGAGCAAGTTTCTTCATTCATTTATTAAATGCTATGAGCAGTTCATAAGTTTTGTAACAAGAACATTTACACGAATGATTTCTTTAATACACATGTAATTGCGTCAGCGTCAGCAGAACTTCGTGACTACCTGAAGTGTAAATAATCTTTTGACCTTTAAAACTTTGGGAGCAACAGAAATAGAATCACCATAGGAAGGTGTTATTTTATTTTCGTATTTCCGGAATGAATATCATGTGAACTTCACAAGGTAATAATTCATGCGTCTATTATAAAATGAAAATAATAATACTATCTTTCATAGTTCTCACTGCTGTGCTGGTAATTTTAATTACGCGCGGCGTTCTTAGAAGTTCGTTTATGACTAAATTGATGTAAACATCTTTCCTGCAACATGTAAAAGGACCTACTCTGTAACACATATGTGTGAGAAGGGAGGAGAGGGAGGAATGCGTGTATATGTGTGTGTGTGTGTCTTTCATTATTAAAATTACTGTATCAAGGTTATGGTCGCAGTTGCATCTGCTAATAGGCAAAAGGACAAGATGACATATTCCGGTGGCCTGGTTTCTTATTCAAAAGAGTTTAAAATAGAACACACACATTCGTTCGTCGGATATTTACATTTGGATTTTTAAGCTTCTAATAGGACTCCTGTTATTTCATTCTTACGATATTGTTTTCTGTTATACATGTACACTCATGTCCAAAATAATCATCGCGTATCTATAACTGTTTTCTTGTAAGAATATAATATGACAATGATTTTACACGAAATTTTCAATACTGATATTATGTGTATAATCGGGAAATGTATATTTGTGGTAAATTTCACAGGAAAAGAATTATATATACGATAATTAGAATGGGTAAAACAAAATGTTGCTAAATGGATAAGAAAGTTTTATTTTCGTTTTATTGTTCTTATTTACTGCTCTTTTGACATGAAATTTGCCTGATACATGTCTTTGCCGATTATACACATACTAACATTATGAAAAATACCGAGCGAATTCGTTGTCAAATTATATTCCTATAACAACATATTTATAGACATAATTTTGGACATGAGTGTACTACGTTTCTTTCTCACCATTTCTCTTCCATTATAACCTTTAAGATACTAGCAACAGGCACAGGGCCGTGCTGGGATACTAATGAGGGCGGTGGACAAGTCTACTAAAAGGGCGCCGATGCAAACGGGAATATATATATATATATATATATATATATATATATATATATATATATATATATATATATATATATATAGAGAGAGAGAGAGAGAGAGAGAGACTTTGAAAGAAAGTATGGATGCCTTTCTATATCAAAATCACCACCAAATTTGTTTTAGTATTAACGTAAATAACTAATTTGTGGAAACCTTGAATCGAAATCCTCTTTACTAGAGAAAAACCTTTTTAGTTCCTCTAATAACATTTCTGTCAAATAAAAAGAAGCTAAATGTATCAACAATTTAATATAGCTCTATGACCTATGGACACAGGAGGTTCAGTGCCGCGTTTACAAAAGCTCTCCATTGATTTCTGTTTTTAGCCTACTGGACCCAGTTTCTACGTAATATTTCAATCTCTGCGAGAACCATTGTAATATTGCCCTCCCTTCTGCGCCTCGGTCTTCCTAATTTTTGTTTTCCTATTTGGATTTCCAGTTACAACTTCGAAAGCGTTTCTAATTTCTTCCATTCTGGCTACATAACATGCCCATTTGAGCCTCCTAGACTTGATGACCCTAACAATGTTTTTGTAAACGGTATAAAATTTTGCAGTTCCTCGTTATGAAATTTCCGCCATTCCCCATTCCCGTTCCTCTTGGAGTTCGAATATTGGTTTAAGAATCTTGATTTCAAATACTTTCAGTCTGCGGTTTTCCCTCAGATTCAGTGACCATGTTTCTCAACCAGAAAGCACAACAGGCATGATTATCGTTTTATATTTTAAGCTAGAAATTCCTCAACAGAATTCGCGACAACAAAAGATTTTTAACTGAATAATGACATGAAATCCTTGCTTTCAGTTGACATCAATTTTTTTAGTGATTATGGTTTTGGTCTGTTAATAATGATTCTAGATATTTGAAAGTATCCACTTTGTCGAAAGAAAATATTATTTGGTATTTTAACGCATCCATAAAATGCAGTATTACAATCCCGACAAACTTCCATTTATTTAGTTTTCTCTGCATTTACTTTTAAGCCCATATCTCTGCAAGCGTTAAGTAAGATTTCTGCATTCCTTTCTATTGTTCTATCATCCCCTATTAAATTTACATCATCAGTATACGTCATAACCTGATAAATACAATTCAGCTCTAGGACCTGATTCCCGTCTTTGATTTTCCTTATAGTGTTCTCCAGAGCAAAGTTAAATAATAATGGCGACAACGCATCTCCTTCTTTCAGGCCATTCTCAAAGTAAAAGCTCGTGAACAAGAATTTCTCTACTCGAACCTTACTTTGGGATTCATATAAACATATCTTAATTAATCTTTTTCGGTATTGCAAATTCTGTAAGCATGTTGTGTATACAATGTTTCCCTCCTACCCTAGTCTAAAGTCAATAATTGATGTGCCAGAATATTGTATTCCCATTTCTTTTTCAAGTATTAGTTGAATAGTAAATATCTGGTCGATAGTTGATCGATTTTACCTACATCCGCTCTGATAATCTCCAATAATTTCATCTGCGTATGGAGGCAATCTTTCTAATAGAATGTTTAAGGGGACTTATTGGATGTTGACGGAAGAGAAATGCCTCAATAATTATTAAATCAGTTTTGTTGCTTTTCTTCTGAACTGGAATAATGATTGATTCTTTTCACTCTTGTGGTAATTCCTCCTTGTTCCAGACAAGAAGAATGAGTTTGCGTATCTTGCTCTACAATTTTTCCCCTCCAACTAAAATTAAGTCAACCAGAATTTCGTTTACACCCGGAGATGTGTGTTTCTTTAATTTTTTTATAGCGATTTCTATTTCTGTCTGGTAAGGTTCTGGAATATACGGTTATGCTGTATGCATTTCACTTTCTCCACGCACATTAGTTTTTGGCTATGTGTTAAGCAAATCGTCAAAGAAATTTTTCCATCTATTTAAGATGCTATTCTGATCAGTGAGAACTGTTCCTTTAGCTTTATTTAATATATAAACACGAAATTGATAGCCTTTCTTAAGTCCGTTAATGCATTTATACATGTCCCGAATGTTTTTATTTTTACTATTATCTTCAAGTTAATTAATTTTAGCTTTCAAAAATCGCGTTTCTTTGTTCTAAAAGTTTTGGAAGTTTTCCGCCAGATGACAGTGAAATTTTATGTAGTCTGTTTTCTCTTCTCTGCTACTTTAGTGTATTCCTGGTTGAGCCATGCTTTGTTCTTACGTATTTCTGCGTGTCCCAATATTTCTTTTGCTGAAATCTTAATGTTATCTCTAATTTCAACCAAGTATCCTGAACACTAGTACACTCCGAACCTTATAAAATCGAGAATCTATTCGACACTTCAATCTGGCTCCCCTCTCATCTGACTCTCCTCTAATTTCTTTAAATTAAACCGCTCCGTTTTCAAATATGGAATATTTCCTTTATTCAACGATAGTCTCTCTCTTATTATCATAATCAACTCCTCTGGACGACCGAACATCAGTTGTGCTAGACTGTTTTCTTCTATCTACTAAAAAGTGATCGATTTGATTATGTGTTTTCCCGTCTGGCGAGGTCCATGTATATTTATGAACGTTGCGACGTGGGAATTTTGTAATCATCACGATAAGGTTTCTGGATTTGCAAAGTTCACGATTCTAACGCCGTTGTCACATCCTTCCTTATGCAGACTTTTATTCCCTATAATCGGTTTGAAAATACCCTCTCGTCCTACCTTTGCATTGAAACCGCCTAACAGAATTTTCATATGGTATTGCAGGAGATGCTCAAATACCCGTTCTATTCTTTCGTAAAAAAACTTTTTTTATTGTCATCCTTATTTTCTTTTGGGGTATGTATATTTAAAACAATAATATTACACCACCGACCCTTAAGAGAATTAAAAGAAAATCTATCATTAACAAATTCAACTCATGTAATTGCTGATATTACGTATTCGTTTGTGAACGAAAAGTCCTGATCCTAGTTGGTAAATTTTAATTCGTTCCCCGTAAAAGAACGTAAAATTTCCCGACTTGAATCCTCCATTTCCTTCTCATCTAACTTCCTGATATCCCACTAGGTCCATCTTCTATTTCTCAACTCATTCGTTACACACTTTAACGCGCCTGTCCTATAGAGACTTCTTATCTTCCATGTTCCAATTCTCATGTCGATTTTACTTAGCTGAGTTCGTGCCAAGTTATCAGTTCTGATCCGAGGATTCTGCGAATATATCTGAACAAGCCTTTTTTATATATATATATATAGGATGAGTTGTTAGCCCCACACCAAATCCCCAAGCTGGAGGATCACTCCTTGTCTGTCCGCTACTGCTTATTCAGATATTCGCAGCTAACCTCTATATCCCAGAGGCCTTCTCCTCGATCCACAACCTGAGGACGTGCCGGGCCGTGGTGACAGGAAGACCACATTTTACGGAAATTAATACAGCTATATTTTAGAATTACAATAGATACTGATTATCCAAACATTGATTTAAAACACACAGGAACAATCAATATGCTCGGATATATGGATGCATATTAAGACTGAAAACTTCGATGCCGTAAAAATCGTAAATTAGAGACTAGTGTCAGTGTAGTATTTCATGAATGCATCGTACGTTTGACTATTTGAACTATTCTTGATGTATTACATTGTTTCCTTTTATAGCTACATAACTTTATAATATTTTTGTAAGTGATTATACTCTTTACCTGTTCTGCCAATAGCAACTGTATTAATTTATAATACAAAACTGAAATACAGAAGATTTTTTTTAAATGCGATATTTCGCATGGTATCTCATGGAAAGGGCGCCTTGTATTCTTCACAGCTTCTTTGTTAACAGTCACTATTCGAATTTATTATACAAAGCTGGCACATAGGATAACTAAAACCACTTATCTATAATGTGATGTTTCGTAGGGCGCCTTATGTAGAAGAAGCACTGTACATTTCACGGATTCTTTACCAATAGTAACTGTATGTATTTATTGTACAGAACTATGGTATACAGAAGAGTAAATAAAATCGTTCATCTTTGATGTGGACTTGCAAGAGTGCCTAATGTAAAGGGCACACTGCACCTTTCACGGGTTCTTTACCAATAAAACTGTAAGAATTTTTATTACTAAATCTTGTACCTTTATTTGTACTGTGACGTTTTGGAGGGCGCACCGGGACACGTCCCGGTGTCCCGGTGGGCCAGCACGGGCCTGAACAGGCAGAAGGAGGTACAGTGGTTGATACTAATAGTGAATTCAGAATAGTTCAGGTAGGAATTCAGGTAGGAATTTGCGAGAAAATTGACAAAAAACGAACTTATATGGCGCAAAAAAATTGATTTGTTCAATGCCCATAATAATTGATAGTTTTGCTGCATCAGAATGTCCAACAGCCATATTTATGGATTCTAAGCGGTTTGCGATCAGTACAGTATTTGTGACAAAATTCATTTTTAGTTGTTGTAGCGACTAACTGTGATTGGCATGATATTAAGACTAATGAGCCACGAAAAAAAAATCCAGTTTTCGGTCAAACGGTGACTGGTCTTTGAACGATTCATCTGCACAGGATAAATCACTAAACGAGTTATAGATTCCCATTTCTTTATATTATGAACAGTTATAACCAGTGGCGTATTTAGGGGGGGCTTCCGGGCTTAAGCCCCCCCTGAAATCTTACTTACTATAGTAAAGTATATGAAATATCTTGCAGAATTTTCACTTTTTCAGGCAAAGCCCCCCCCGAAAGTTAGCAAAGCCCCTCCCGAAATAAAATCGTAAATACGCCACTGGTTATAACTAATACAATAAAAATTAGATGAAATTCTTTCTTAATAAGGTGCAGTTGCTAATTACTAAAATAGTAATGAAAATAGTGGTTAGTCGTCAGCTTACAACCACCGGCACTTAACAACCAGTTTAAAAAATTAGGGTCAGTGGTTGTTATCAGCGTCCTATAATCGTAAATATATTGTTGTAAATGTATTAATTGTATTAAATGTAAATTTCTTGTTTAATCACTATAATATATATATATATATATATATATATATATATATATATATATATATATATATATATATATATATATATATGTATATATATATGGGTGAGGCATTTAAAACTGTTTTTGGAAATATCTGGAAAACCACAAATCTGATTTTTAAAAAGTTGTAACAAAAGTTGTTACACACCAATGATACCACACACCAATGATACCCCCGGGGGCGCGAGGGGGTCAACTTTGAAATCTTAAATAGGAACCACCATTTTTTATTGCATATTCTGATTCTCCGTGAAAAAATACGTAACTTTTGTTTCAAACACTTTTTTCGTTGTGTGACAGACGGCGCTGTAATCGACAAAAATCAAAATGACTTACAAACACGAAAAATGAGGCATTTAAAACTGTTTTTCAGAATATCAGGAAAACTACAAATCGGATTTTAAAGAAGTTGGAATAAAAGTTGTTAGCCTCAAAGGGGGACATCCAATGATACCACACTCGACCCCCTATCCCCACCCCCCGGGGCGGGAGGGGGTCAACTTTGAAATCTTAAATAGGAACCACCATTTTTTATTACATATTCTGATTCTCCGTGAAAAAATACGTAACTTTTGTTTCAAACACTTTTTTCGTTGTGTGACAGACGGCGCTGTAATCGACAAAAATCAAAATGACTTACAAACACGAAAAATGAGGCATTTAAAACTGTTTTTCAGAATATCAGGAAAACTACAAATCGGATTTTAAAGAAGTTGGAATAAAAGTTGTTAGTCTCAAAGGGGTACATCCAGTGATACCACACTCGACCCCCTACCCCCACCCCCCGGGGCGGGAGGGGGTCAACTTTGAAATCTTAAATAGGAACCACCATTTTTTATTACATATTCTGATTCTCCGTGAAAAAATACGTAACTTTTGTTTCAAACACTTTTTTCGTTGTGTGACAGACGGCGCTGTAATCGACAAAAATCAAAATGACTTACAAACACGAAAAATGAGGCATTTAAAACTGTTTTTCAGAATATCAGGAAAACTACAAATCGGATTTTAAAGAAGTTGGAATAAAAGTTGTTAGTCTCAAAGGGGTACATCCAGTGATACCACACTCGACCCCCTACCCCCACCCCCCGGGGCGGGAGGGGGTCAACTTTGAAATCTTAAATAGGAACCACCATTTTTTATTACATATTCTGATTCTCCGTGAAAAAATACGTAACTTTTGTTTCAAACACTTTTTTCGTTGTGTGACAGACGGCGCTGTAATCGACAAAAATCAAAATGACTTACAAACACGAAAAATGAGGCATTTAAAACTGTTTTTCAGAATATCAGGAAAACTACAAATCGGATTTTAAAGAAGTTGGAATAAAAGTTGTTAGTCTCAAAGGGGTACATCCAGTGATACCACACTCGACCCCCTACCCCCACCCCCCGGGGTGGGAGGGGGTCAACTTTGAAATCTTAAATAGGAACCACCATTTTTTATTACATATTCTGATTCTCCGTGAAAAAATACGTAACTTTTGTTTCGAACATTTTTTTCGTCGCGTGATAGATGGCGCTGTAATCGACAAAAATCAAAATGGCTTACAAACACGAAAAATGAATCATTTAAAACTCTTTCAGAATATCTGGAAAACCACAAATCGAACCGGGGCGGGAGAGGGTCAACTTTGAAATGTTAAATAATAACTCCTTTTTTTATTCCTGATTTCCATTCTCCATGTAAGAAAACATAACTTTTGTTTTAAAATATTCTTTTCCTTGTCTGATAGCGCTGTGATCTTCAAAACATCAAAATGGGTAAAAACTGTTAGGCATGGGCCAAGTCGAACTATGAGTTCTGAGCCGAGTCATTGTTTATGAACTCGAGTTCCGAGTCGAATCGGGTTTGATAAATAGCTCACTCATTCAGCTCGTTTTAACTCGTTTTGAAATGATGGCCATATGAGACTGCAAAGTGAAAGTCATGTAAGATGTAAGCAGTAATGTGGAATACTTTTTGTGCTGCTCACGAGAGGGGACACTGGTCGCTTCTAGTCTCGTCTCGATAACAAGACGACAAGCGATTTTTATAACGACCTTAGTTCGCCTCAGCTCAACTGAGCCGATGTCTCGAGCCAGCTCGCTTGAGGTGAGCCATCGGCTCGGTTGGGATGAGCGATTTCCTCGGTTTTGTTGAATTGAGTCTGGAACTCGAGCAGGGTCGGTTGGGTAAACTGTTAGCTCGGCTTATGTTCGGTTCGGCTCGTTAGTGAATGAGATGTGAGCCGAGCTGTTTGAGCGGTTGATGGGTCTAAGCCCGGACCGAGCAGTTTTGAACTTGTTTAGCCGGCGCCTTATAACTTTTAAGTTTTTGGCTCGAGCCAGAATACTTCCTTCTCTGGATCTCAAACCCCGATGTCCTTGCTTTCTAAGCTTCACGACTACCGAGGTCGGAAGACAACTACTTTCTAGTATTGAGATACAAACCGCCTATCTTTCATATTTATATACGGTGTTGTAATAATAATAATAATAATAATAATAATAATAATAATAATAATAATTATTATTATTATTATTATTATTATTATTATTATTATTATTATTATTATTATTATTATTATTATTATTATTATTATTATTATTATTATTATTATTATTATTATATGCAATAGTATCATTGGTAATAATTATATTGTCTATGTAGGATACTTGAAGAGAGTACTTGAAACTACACATAGGATTTGGCTCGTTTTGTGTCGACTCGAGTCGAATTGGAGGGATTTTTTTTCTAGTTGAGCTCAAATATGTTTGTTTCGAGTAGAGCTCAAAGAAATATATTTCTAGTCGAGTTGAGTTTCACAGAAAACTCTCTCGAACTTGCTCATGCCCATCCCTAAACGCCGTTGACAAGTGATAAGAAAATGTTCGAAATGGTGACTATTTTCTGCGATACATTCTTTATCATTCAAATTACAGTCTATGAAGCAAAGACTACGATCGTGCGTCGCAATCCATGGTCAGACTCTCGCTGTACATGTAACACTTGCAATGTATGTTGCAGAAAACGGGCACCATTTCGAACATTTGTTTCAGTAAACAATGGAGATGTGTGAGAAACAAGGAGACTCTCCTAAAACAAGCACCACGATGGTGAGAGGCAAGAGGACTCGCCTTGAAACAAGCACCTCGATGGTCAGGGTCCATGACATTTGGGGGCGAGACGTTTAAGTGCGGCCGCTTGGGCGCGAAATGTTTGGACACTAAACCTTTCATATAAATAGGTTTCCTACCTACATATACTTTATTTCATAACTAGAATCCGGATGTTTAAGAACTAAAATATGTAATAGACACTGGAAATTTCAAAAAACTTCCACAACAATTTTGCAAAAACTAAAAATAACATCTTGAACACAGCAAAGTTCCTGCACGTCATGCACAACGTATGTGTGCCAGTAAAATTAAATAAATAAATAAATGCAGCAGATTCTCGACTATCCGCATCTCTAGTATCAGATCTCCGTACCAGGCCCGTATTCAGGGGGTCTAGGGGGCTGGTTTCCCCGTAAATTTTTCCTGCACCACTAACATTTTCACAGTAGGCTTGCAAATGAACTATAATATGGTTGGATCGGGTCCCTCCTAACTTCAGCCAGGTCCCCCTACATTTTTGGTCTGGCTACCGGCCTGCTCCGTACTATGCGATTTAGTTTTGGAAGAAATAAATTAAGATATATGTAATAAGGGCATGTAATTTGTGTAAAAAAAAAACGTTTTTTCTTAACGTTTAGTTATTTTAAAAATGTGACTTAAAATGTATACAACACTGCACATATTTTCATTTTTGCATTTTCTTTTTCCATAATAAATTATTAAAACGATTGTTACAAAACATAGGAAATGTTTATTAAGTAATGAATAAGAGTTGTATTTGGAATAAAAATTAAGTTTTTAATGTTATGGGTGGGTGTTTCAGGAAGTGAGTATTTATTGAATGCTTTTTGTTATTCGATCTACCCATTAGGCCGGATAGTTGAGACTATTGTATAACAGAAAGTTATTTCAGATTTCATAAAAATAGGCACTAGCTATTCATTGAAATAGGAGGAGTGGTCCAAATAAAATTTACTGAGGGCAGCCTGTGACACCCCAAACTAAACTTCTGTCGTTTATAATATATCTAACATAAAGGAATGATATTGATCGAGTTGGCAGTTTATTGATGCACTTCGAAGGACAGAAAAAAGCAGAACTTAGTGTACCAGGCAATGCTTCGAGAAGAAACCCTCCCATGGAAAGAAGAAAATATATTTGGGCAGATGAAAAATTCGTACTGTTGTACAGAAATTTTGAAACTGTTGATATTGTAGAATACCGTAAGACACTTTGCACATCAGGGGGTTACTTTGCACAAAATATGAAGAGTTTTACAGTTCTCGGTCGGCAAATAAATGAACAGAAAACAGAAAGTTTCAACTGGTACCGTAAGATAGAACATCTAACTGTATTTTGGTTATAAAGTTGGCGGTTAACATCAGTTCCAATTACCGAGAGGGTTCATTGTTGTAGAGGTATGGAAAGCAGTCACTCTAAAGGCCGCCAAAATTTGAAAGATATCACGTACAAGATTTTCCGTCAAAGTTAAGTCAGTTTCGTAGAATACTGCCGTGTATAATGGAACTTTGATGCAATAGTTGAAATTGAAATGTAAAACGTTTTAAAGTCATAAAAAAAAGTAAAACTGGGAGAAGGCAGTTTCAGTCTGTACTCAGGGTTACTTTGCACCGGTCCAAAATACCGCTTAGATAGGAAATTATTACTACTGGAACCTTCTGCATTCTAAATTTAGGTAAATTTCCTATTTAGGTAAATCTCCCACTAATTTTCTTTAAAATGGCTTAAATCTTGTGTAAGCCCCGTCTTACGGTACTTGCTGGGTTTGGCCCATAATTCCATCATGCAATGATAATGTCATGGTAAATGTAACATAAGATTTTTTTTCCTTCTGCATTAGGCATAAAACTAGGTATAAGCATTTAATGCAACTGAGACTGTTTACCATAGGGCATACTGTAATAACGTAACGAAAATTTAGTTTTTGAAGATTTGTTTTTTTTTTTTTTTTTTTTTTTTTTTAGAAAATTGATGTCAAATTTCATCTTGCTGAATTTCTTAAGTTGTGCAGTTATTTTTTAAGACAGAGTATTTGTGACATTAGTGTCTATTTTCAAGGGTTTTAGTGCGAAAACATCCGGGTTCTCGTTATGAAATACATTATAATTATAACCCATTTAAGTAAATTAACCTATTTAGATATACGGCTTTGAGCCAAAACATCTTGCGCCGAAACGGAATTACGCCCAAACGTCCTGCTCCGGATGGTGAGAGGCAAGGGAACTCATATTTAAAAAGCATCCCGAAGGGAACAAATTATTACTACATCCACGTCGTTGTTCCTGAGAAACGCTAAAACTAGATTTTAATACATTGATAAAAACAAACCTTAAGTGTTTCCAAATGCTCTCTCTTTAAGTGACATCTGTGACAGAAATTACACTAACAATGTGGACATAGTAATGTATTAAGTTCTGGAGGATCAAGTGTTTTTGCTATAAAACACCGGTTTATCATTACAGATTTTAGAATAACTGCCTTTCTAATAAGAGATTGTAGAGGGTGAATCAACTATAGTGTAATTTGGTAGTATTTCCGAAAATATCACCACAAGTATTAACTTTTCTAATCTGATGAGTTTTTGTAACTTACTTTAATTTTGCCGAGTGTTTGTAACCCATCTTTATTTTGTACATTACAGCTCCATCTATCACGCAACGAAAAAATCTTCGAAACAAAAGTTACGTATTTTTTCACCGAGAATCAGAATATGCAATAAAAAATGGTGGTTCCTATTTAAGATATCAAAGTTGACACCCCTCCCGCCCCCGGGGGTGGGGTTAGGGGGTCGAGTGTGGTATCATTGGATGTCCCCCTTCGAGACGAACAACTTTTATCCCAACGTTTTTAAACTCCGATTTGTGGTTTTCCAGATATTTCCAAAAACAGTTTTAAATGCCTCACCCGGTATATATATATATATATATATATATATATATATATATATATATATATATATATATATATATATAATAAAATGTTTTTTCACTATACCTTTAGTAGCATTTAGTCGATTTTGATATAATATTGTAGACTATATATATTCTCTGAGGGAGTTTGGCAACGGGCCTGTGATTTGAAGTACTCACCAACTATCTCCATAAAATTTGATGCGGAAGTACCGCAGGATTTTGAAACATGGATATTTGGATAGGGTACATACTAGCTCCTAACTGAAGTCTTGATCCAACTGCGGTAGGTAATATAGTTTTGGAGCTGTGGACCTTTTACAACGTGTAGCAACGCTACCACACCTATTTGGAATCCGCAATATTACGACTGTTTACCAATCTATAATGGGACAATTTAAACTGAAGTATTTCAGATCCAACACAGCGGGCGGCTTTCTGAGGGGTCAAACGTACCAAAGAAATAGCAATTATACTTCTTACCTTTATCTCAATTGATATCAATTCAACTGATAATCGTAACAGAAACTATTTCATTAACACTTAAGAATTTAAGCATAGAACAGACCTTACGGTTGAAAAGTAGAAATGTAAACTCACATATACAATTATATAAATTTATTTTCATTAACTATAAATAGAAATCCAACAATAATAATTTTGAGTTTAATTAACGAATATAAATCCTAGATTCAACAAGCAACTTGAAAGTTCTTTTTTTTTAAAAAAAAAGGTTCAATAAGTTAAATATTTTCTCATCTCAATACTTCTGATTAATCAAGTTCAACAACTCTAAACACAATAATCAAGTAATTGCAAATTGCCCTTTCACAATTTTATTTTAATTTATCAACCTATATAACCAAAAGCACCAAAAGTCAGCAATCAATGGTTACCCCAAGTTTACTTTAGAATCAAGATTCTATGCAAAATTACTCAGTAAACTAGGTAAGAAGTGATTTTTTATTTTAATCACGTTTAGTAAATTCAACGTCAGAGAAGCTTCAAAAATATCAAATTTGATTCTTTAATCTTTCACTATTATGATTATAATACTAGTTTTAAGTCAATTATTCAATTCAACGAATAACGAGATCAAAATCCTAACAATTCAAAATCAATGCACAAAATTGGGACGTTAAATAGCCGATCAATATCAATGCACAAAATTGGGACGTTAAATAGCAATTCAATTTCAATGCACAAAATTGGGACGTTAAATAGCAACTCAATTTCAATACACAAAATTGGGACGTTAAATAGCAATTCAATTTCAAAGGAGAAAACTGCTGAACAAATCGGACTGCAAATTATGTCAAACCGAGAAATCAAATAGACAACCTCACAAACGTAAATTAGACAAGGACAAAGGACTATTCTACAGGTTTTACTACTTTACACTTACCGTAATCAGCTCCCAATGGTTTCCCTTTCTCTGGCTTCAAATGTAACATTCAACTAAAGGGTAGTTCGAACAGACAATCTTCCATGAACGAAGACTAACAACACCTCAGCAGCAAAGAAAGTTTCGTCCTTTTATACAGCTCACACAGATTACGATTATAACAACTCCGACATCGCCTTTGAATACCTCCTCTATCAAATCAACGCTTCTCAGCTCGACTCGGCAGCAACCTAAGTCCAGACAGTGAAAACGAACGTTCACGGTTGAATCAATCACAGGATCCGTTTGACGCCCTAACTATCTCCTTCCCATTCTGGCTTGCAACTGAAGCTACACGAAACGACCTTCAGTCACAAGGCAGAAGCGCATGGATACTCCATTGAGTGCTGACGTAATACATACAATCGTTCTTTCTTTCTCTTTGCCTTACGCTCTGAACAAATTACAAACAGCATTCAATTTTATTCTTTTTAAACATTTAAATATTCATTATTTCAATTCTCCTTTTTTCTTTTCTAAAACAAAGAACAAAAAATTACACAATGATTTAGAAGAAGAAAATTAACATCATTATTTAAAGGTCTTTCTCATCAAACAAAGAACTATTTCTTCCTCTTTTTGTTTTTACATTTCATCCCCGTTCATGGGCGTCGGCAGGGTTTCCAGGAAATCTGCATGGATACAAACATTTCTTCTCCAAACTTCGTCCACAATTATTTTAACCTCTTGTGGCCACCAAGGCACGCCACAAACCTCCCTGGCCGAAGGAGAAAAATTTCTCTGGAATTTTTCGGGCAAATAATAATCGTCCATACTGTAAAACTCACAACAAACAATAAAAAAGGAAAACACATTAAAATTTCTTTAAATTTTCATAACATTACAATATATATATCACTTAGTTCTATTATAGGCTAGCCTAAAATTTTTCATTAAAAATTTGTATCATCCATTACCTTTCATACATTCTTTGAATACATAAGACCATGGTCTAAAATACAATCAAATTATGATTTACAATAATCAATTCCTAAAAGAAACTTACAAATTACAATCTGTAAAAATATAAAAATTTTGTTTTTCAATTCACTAATAATAACAGATCAATTACAGCTTGATTTCAATTAACAACCTTACGTATTCAAATATTTCTTTATGAATGGATTCAAACTTAGATCGAACTTAGATTCAATTATTCTGACGCCTCGGAAAGAATTTCTTTAGATCGGTCACATGAACTCTTTTAAAAGAATTCTGGTCATTATTCAGATTCGACACTAAAACAGTATTTGGAGTTAAAATCTTCGAATAATAAATGGTCCATCCCATTTATCACTCAAAGACTTTGTAATCTTCTCTGTCAACGATGACTTACCATGTGATCTTATGAGAACTTCATCACCAACTTGAACCACCACTGGGCTTCTTAACTTAGAGAGTACATTCCTTCTTTTAATCCATGCCATTTCCATATTTTTGAGAGCATTTTCCAAAGTTTTTGATTTATCAAATTTAAACAATTCTGGACTATTAAGCTGCCAGCGATTTTCTAAAGGGGTGTTAATCGGACGTCCTAAAAAAAGTTCCGCCGGTACGGCTTTTAGACCAGAATGCTCACAGAGATTCAGAGAAAACTGTATCTCTGGAATATATTTCGACCAGATGTTTTGGTTATTAGAACAATAAGCTCTCAAAGAATATTTTAGAGTCTTGATAAATCTCTCCGCGATTTTAGCTTCCGCATAGTAAGACTTATTCTAATATGTTTAATACCTAGACTAAACAAAAATAATTTGAAATTCTCCGATACGAAAACAGAAGCATTGTCTGTAGACAAGGTCTCCGGAAAACCTAGTCTGCTAAACACTTCTAGTAGCTTATTACAAATAATTTGCGAATTCAATACTCTCAATTTTACTAGAAAAACAAATCGACACGCGTTATCGACTCCTATAAGTACAAACTTATAGAAATTAGAGACAGGCATTGGTCCAATAATATCGATCATGTAGTTCTCACAAACTCTTTCAGAAAAATTTGATATCAAAGGACCCATTTTTCTTTTATTATGATCTTTAACTTTGTGACACTGAACACAAGATTTTACATATTCCTTTACATCTTCCACAATAGTATCCCACGTGTATTTTTTCATGATTTTCTTAAGTGTACGATATGTACCAGAATGTCCACCTGACAGAACTTGATCATGAAAATATTCTATTACCAACCGTTTTAAGTCTTTCGGAATATATATTTTATATGGACAATTAAATGCTCTACTCTTCTTCATTAATATACCTTTGTTCAGGATGAAATTTCGCACATTTTCTCCATAATTTATCCTCTCTATAATGTTCAATAATTCCGGACCTTTTCTCTGTAGAACATCGATAGGTTCTTTTACTAAAGGTAAATTCCAAGTATTTGCGATCTTCATATTTCTTTTAATTATAGCCATTCCTACTGGCCCATCAACCTGAACAAATTCAAATGGGTCATAAACTCTTGTTAAAAAATCGGCAACAATGTTATTTTGCGACCTAACATGTTGAACTATAAAAGAGAATTGACAGAGTGTCTCTACCAATGGTCCATATTTAAGCAATCTTTTAGTTTCCCAATATCCAAGACAAAGCTTTATTGTCCGTGAAGACTACAAACTCCCTACCGAGATAATGTTTAAACCTATTTATTGACTTAACCAAGCTAAGAAATTCTATTTCGTATATACTCCGGTGTTTATCGGCTTCCGTTAGTTTTTTAGAATAAAACGATACGGGAACGAGTCGATTCTCACTACCTAATTGTGACAGGCAAGCTCCAATCGCTTTCCCACTTCCGTCACAATGCAAATAAAAGGTTTTATTCAAATCCGGAGTTCTTAATATTACATTATTTATCAAAATTTCTTTTAATTTATCTAATGTTTTCTGATGTTCTCTTGACCATACAAATCTTTTACGCTCCGAGCGTAATTCACTTATGGGAGCCATGATTTCCTGCATCCCACTTACGAACTTGGAATAATAATTGAATAGCCCACAAATTTTCATAACACCTCTCCTATTTCTAGGAGGTGGTATGTTTTTAATGGCTGCTATTCTTGATGGATCTATTTCAATGGATTCACCATCCGCCACAAACCCTAAATACTTAATTTTCTTATAAAAAATAAACTTTTATCCGGCGAAATGGTAATTCCATTTTCCCTCATTCTTTCCAATACCAAACGCAAAATTCTTTTATGTTCTTCCACATTTCTACTAGCTATAAGGAGATCATCAAAATAACATCTCACACCCTCATCTTTAAGATCTCCAAAGACCTTTTCCATCGCACGAGTTAACAAACTACTTCCAGTCTTAATTCCAACAGGAAATCTGGTATACTGGTAACATCCTTTCGGAGTTACAATTGTGGTAATCTCTCGGGAATCCTCATGGAGGGCCAACTGAAAATATGCCTTACGGCAGTCTAAGACACTAAAAATTTTCTTCCCTGCAAGGCTCGTTAAACACTCCTCCATATTAGGAGACGGATACACATCGTCTATGATCAAAGAATTAGCTTTGCAGAAATTTCCTACAATACGATGCGTATTATTTTTGTTTTTTACAAGAAAGCAACTACTTCCGAAATTAGAGTGATCTACCTCAACCAGAATTCCTTGTGAAACTAGTTCCTTAATACATTCATCAAAAGTTTTTTCCTTATTTTTTGGTACTGGAAACGGAGCTTCTTTAAAAGGTTTCTCTTCCTTTAGGTACAATTTGGCAACAAAATTTTTTACGCACCCTATATTGTTTGAAATTACATCACTAAATTCCTTTCGAATATCATTCACGAATTCCTGAACGTCTTTATCCACGCATTGTTCTAAACCATTCGAATTTTCCCTACTTTGTAACCTTTCATCTTTCTGTTCTAATTTCTTTAAGTTTTCCTCAAAATCAGAAGCAAATGATTTTTTATTTTTCTTAACAAGTTCATAAAACTTGTTAGATTGTTCAAGGTCCATATCCGAAACTTCTGAATCACTTTCCACCTTTTGGATAACATTCACAAAATTGTTTCCTGAATTTTCCTGAACTGATTCACCATTTAACAACACTGCAGCTAAATGTTTATCCTTTTCCTCAGTTTCACTCCGATCTCGATTTGAGTTTGAATTATCCTTTTGATCGTTCCTAATTTTTGTCCTTTTCTTTTTCTTATTCTTCTTTTTCTTATTCGAACAATGTCCATCCTTTCTTTCAAATGAATCTTCCTTTTGCACTTCAATTCGATCTTCATTGCGCACATAACATAAATCTAGACTAGTCGCTGGATTTGGATTAACCAAATATTCAAAGTCAGCATTCAAATCCGAAAATGTTTTCACAGAAGAAAATTCCAGTTTAGGAACACCCACTAAACTGTCCTTAACAGAAGATCCATCTAAACGATAACCACCTGATTCACCTCTAAAAGAAGTCGACCCAAAGTCTTGTTTTACGATTTTGTCAAACATTGTCCGAAGTTTCCTCAACTGTTCTTCATTAGGAGCATTAATCTCCAATAATTGTTTTTCGATATTGTTTATTTCAATATCGCATTGAATTGAACGATCACACTTACTAGACTTGTCAGGATTCCACTTCAAAAACAAAGAAGCCATCTTCTGACCCCCTTTTGTATCTAATTCACGATGTTTACCAAACTGGCCAACACGGTCTTCGGAACTAAACCTTGAAACACCACCATACTTCCTGTCTAAATGTTTTTCCATCTTATCATCATAAAAAATCATAACTGATTTCCTGTTATTCCTTAACAAAAGTTTATTTCTAGAATAATCAATGATGGAAAACGTTGTTCTCAAAAAGGGTACACCAAGTATGCATTCGCATGGTAGGTCGGCCACTACCTTAAAGGTTACCAGTTCAAACCACCCTGGCAAATTCACCATAACACAAATTTCCTTGCTAGCATGATATTCTGATCCCAAAGGAGCACGAATCATTTCAGGCAAAGTTTCTACAAGTTGATGCTCCAACTCATATCTCCGAACAAATTCTTCGGTTATCAGGTTATATGAGGACCCACTATCCAAACAGATCATCACCCTTCTATTATTAATTCTTCCATCCACAAAAGAAGCTATAGAGTCACTCGTCTTCGGAGGAACTACCCGATTATTCAATCTATTAAGACGTTCAGGCATCGTCAATGGCATTCGACTTGTACTAATTTCTTTTCGATTTTCATTAACCCCCGTACTAAGTTTCTTTTTATTAAATCCCAAAGAACTATTATTTTCAGATTTAAAGGATGGCCTTGTCATTACTGAGGCAGATGCGCCAGTTTTAGCCCCCACCTTCTTCATATACTCTAATTGTTCTTTAAACTGATTCGCATATGTGTTACGAACTTCTCTCAATTCACTCAAAGACAGAGGTAATCGATTAGAAAACAATTTAAACTTTATGGAGGGATTCATCCCATCCAATATAATTCGGATTATCTGCCCCTCACTACAACTGAAATTCAAAACCACTGAAGAGTAATAAACATCTTCTATAAACATATCAACCCCTTCATTTAATTTTTGCTTTCTAAAAATTCTCTCGGCCATTAATGAATGTCTAGCAGTACTTGATATAAACTTATCTACTATTCTATTCCGAAAATCCTTCCAAGAAATATTTGCACTAATTGCATGTTGAACTTCGATTTGAAATTCACCCTCACTTTTCGATAACAAAACTCCATACAAAATTTCAATCGGATAACTACATTGTTCCATTAATTTTTCCAAAACCCCCAAAATTTCAAATATTAAGTTACTGTTTCTTCCATCTATTTTGCTAAATCCCTTAATCTTGTTCTCCAATGATTCTAATAATTTCTGAAAAGTATATTTATCCATATACTTCAACGCTACTCCAGAACTCGCAACGTTCCCTTGACAATTCCTAGTATCTGAATTATTTATCGGAATTGAACTAAAATAATTATAATCTTGAGGTAAATGCCTTCCAGTCCTATACCTTCCTATAGGTGTTGAGTTCTTAATGGCCGAAACCCTCTTATAATAATCCGAAAGGCGATAATAATTTGGCCTAGTTCTATTTTGTGAAACTATTTCAGGATTTTCATCAGATAACTGAAACTCGACCTGCCTTGTTACGTTAGGAACACAGTTACCAACTCTAAATCTATCTCTATTCATAATTTCATTATGATATTCTGAAGGTCCCGGAGTTGGAGGTTGAGCAACACGACTAAAATTGGGAAAACATGGATTTTCTAAACTACTTCTATTACTATTAGAATAAGAATCCAATGTATTAAATACCAAATTCTCTTCTCTATTATTTATCTGAAAAAATGAATTATGGGGAGGGGTCAAACTCATAGGAATGCTCGCAAAACTATTACCAGATACGAATCCCGTTTGATCTAAGGTATATACACCATCTTCTATGTCATCCATATCTATTCGCACGGTTTCGTCTCGTTCCGCCATATTTATTTTTTACGCCAAATTATTTAAAACACAACTGTACCAGAACACTATAATTATAAAATTTCACCGAAACATACATTCATAAATAAATTCAAAATTTAATAAATTTCTACATTTATAAATATTAATTATGACAATTACTCTACCACTACTCCACTACGTTCTATTACAAAAAGAGAAAAGGTAACAACCCACCAAGAATTGCAATATACCAAATCTAAATTTGAATCCTTCATAAAAAATTTACAGAAACGCTGACTTTTGGTTAATTCAGATTTAAACTAAAAAAAATTTTCCACAAACAAAATTTTCTCAATGGATCTATTCGACTTTCAACGAAATTTCAATAGTTTATAATTACTGATTCTTTCCAAATGACAACCCGTAAGTAAGAACGTGAACAAGCAAAAACATGACTCAATACAAACAACGTTGAAAACTTTAATAATCAATTTTTCTTTCTTTTTTTTCCAAATGCAAAAATAGTGAGTCGCTGAGTTACCTCAGTTAAAAATCTACAGTCAAGAATAAGTTTAATGTGGTTAAGTTGCAATTCAATAAAATTAAGTTGAATGAGTTGCAAGCCAGAATCTTGTTGCAACGCTACCACACCTATTTGGAATCCGCAATATTACGACTGTTTACCAATCTATAATGGGACAATTTAAACTGAAGTATTTCAGATCCAACACAGCGGGCGGCTTTCTGAGGGGTCAAACGTACCAAAGAAATAGCAATTATACTTCTTACCTTTATCTCAATTGATATCAATTCAACTGATAATCGTAACAGAAACTATTTCATTAACACTTAAGAATTTAAGCATAGAACAGACCTTACGGTTGAAAAGTAGAAATGTAAACTCACATATACAATTGCATAAATTTATTTTCTTTAACTATAAATAGAGATCCAACAATAATAATTTTGAGTTTAATTAACGAATATAAATCCTAGATTCAACAAGCAACTTGAAAGTTCTTTTTTTTTTAAAAAAAAAGGTTCAATAAGTTAAATATTTTCTCATCTCAATACTTCTGATTAATCAAGTTCAACAACTCTAAACACAATAATCAAGTAATTGCAAATTGCCCTTTCACAATTTTATTTTAATTTATCAACCTATATAACCAAAAGCACCAAAAGTCAGCAATCAATGGTTACCCCAAGTTTACTTTAGAATCAAGATTCTATGCAAAATTACTCAGTAAACTAGGTAAGAAGTGATTTTTTATTTTAATCACGTTTAGTAAATTCAACGTCAGAGAAGCTTCAAAAATATCAAATTTGATTCTTTAATCTTTCACTATTATGATTATAATACTAGTTTTAAGTCAATTATTCAATTCAACGAATAACGAGATCAAAACCCTAACAATTCAAAATCAATGCACAAAATTGGGACGTTAAATAGCCGATCAATATCAATGCACAAAATTGGGACGTTAAATAGCAATTCAATTTCAATGCACAAAATTGGGACGTTAAATAGCAACTCAATTTCAATACACAAAATTGGGACGTTAAATAGCAATTCAATTTCAAAGGAGAAAACTGCTGAACAAATCGGACTGCAAATTATGTCAAACCGAGAAATCAAATAGACAACCTCACAAACGTAAATTAGACAAGGACAAAGGACTATTCTACAGGTTTTACTACTTTACACTTACCGTAATCAGCTCCCAATGGTTTCCCTTTCTCTGGCGTCAAATGTAACATTCAACTAAAGGGTAGTTCGAACAGACAATCTTCCATGAACGAAGACTAACAACACCTCAGCAGCAAAGAAAGTTTCGTCCTTTTATACAGCTCACACAGATTACGATTATAACAAGTCCGACATCGCCTTCGAATACCTCCTCTATCAAATCAACGCTTCTCAGCTCGACTCGGCAGCAACCTAAGTCCAGACAGTGACAACGAACGTTCACGGTTGAATCAATCACAGGATCCGTTTGAAGCCCTAACTATCTCCTTCCCATTCTGGCTTGCAACTGAAGCTACACGAAACGACCTTCAGTCACAAGGCAGAAGCGCACGGATACTCCATTGAGTGCTGACGTAATACATACAATCGTTCTTTCTTTCTCTTTGCCTTACGCTCTGAACAAATTACAAACAGCATTCAATTTTATTCTTTTTAAACATTTAAATATTCATTATTTCAATTCTCCTTTTTTCTTTTCTAAAACAAAGAACAAAAAATTACACAATGATTTAGAAGAAGAAAATTAACATCATTATTTAAAGGTCTTTCTCATCAAACAAAGAACTATTTCTTCCTCTTTTTGTTTTTACATTTCATCCCCGTTCATGGGCGTCGGCAGGGTTTCCAGGAAATCTGCATGGATACAAACATTTCTTCTCCAAACTTCGTCCACAATTATTTTAACCTCTTGTGGCCACCAAGGCACGCCACAAACGATATGTTGTATTCTTTATTGTATATTTGTATTTCTTTATTGTATACTTGTAGTCTGGTCTCTTAACAACAAAAATGGCTCGGATCGTGACAGACCGGACACAAGTATGAAACTTGGCAGACTGAAAGTACTTCGGTATTCAATTCGTTTTAGGGTCGGGTGCCAAAATTTTTTGGCCGGCATTTTGAAATATGCCGCCATATTGGATTTTATGTAATGTTCTCTTAAAAGATCATTATCTCGGTAACTAATGGTCGGATTTTGATTATTCGTTTTCTAAATTATAAGTTAAGCCCGAATGTAATCGATTATAACAGTAATAAAGACAAGGAAATATGATAAAAACGAGAAAATTAGAAATATTTAAGATTTTATGAAACATATTTACATATGAATGAGTTTTTCTCCAAAATGGTCCATTTTGTGAAGGCATGTACCCTATAACATTTGAAAGAGCATATAAAGAGCTTCAATTTGATGTATAATACTTTAAAATGCGATGAAAAATAACCGAAATATAGTTAAATTAAGAAATCAGTACAATAGAATACAAGGAGTGTGCAGAGAGTCAACTAGACGGAACTTGGTGTTATGTGATAGCAAGCATGCTCGGAACCTGGCAAATTAATATTTTTTCTCCAATTTAAATCAATATTATTTACATTATTACTATTGTTATTAAATGATCATTATACTGTTCATATAAATTATATTATGTAAGACACTAAAAAGCCACATCATAAATACGTCTTTGCATATATGTCAATTTTTAAATTTAACTCTTTCAAACATAATAAATAGCTACTGAAAAACTAAATATTCCAAATCAAAATGCTAACAAAGTGACAAAAATTGATAACATCCAATCGCCTATTCCACAAAGAAAAAATACTTCTTAGTCACATTGCTGTTCATCACAGGAGCTTCCGCAGCAACAAAGATCTGTATATTGAACACCATTAGTTGAACATATGCACTGTTTTGAGCAAAGAGGGAGAGCTTTGCAGCCATACTTTAGCAATTCTCTTGAACTTTTAGAAACTTCTGGTTTGGTCATCAATAAGGGCTTCCACGATCCACCTTCTTTCACCCAGCCGAAGTTTTCTGGACTTGAAAATATTCAGTAGTTCAGACTTGTTTGAAGACAGTAAAAGTTTCTCGTGATCAATGATGATAGCCAACTACGATTTTCATGAGAAAAAGAGTTGCAGATCACCCTCACGCGGTTTGCATGACATATACAGCCCACTGAACAAACTGTAATCATTTCTCAATTCATCTATCTTCTGTTCAGATGATCTCCTACCCTTCTTTAAGTTTTCTTAAGAAAACAAAAAAATGTTCCTTTTTACGGGAGACTAAATTGACTTGCTTTGTTTTACAAACACCGAGTCAACAAAATCTTCATATTGGTTTTTACCAATCACTTTTATTACTGCAACAGATTTTGAACATCCTGTAAGGCATATGCATGTGATGATAGATTCATTACCTGTTACGTATCTAAAATAGGATTTCCTGCAGCAGAAATTGTGTCATACAATGTTTGACAAAAATTCTTAAAACGTACATCACTTCCACATAATTTTCGTTAATTATTTCCTCAATGTGTGCAGCATCTTCAAATTCTTTTGTGGGTCTGCATAACTCAGGAGCAGTGAGCATCCACCGTTGAAAAGCACGAGGATTTTTAGTTAATGGCTCCACTGGAGTCTCTAACACTTCTGTTATTTTGGTCGAACGGCATGAAACAAAACTTTTCGTTAGTCTTTGAAAACACTCAGTTCTTCTTAAATTCTGTCTTTCCTTTATTTAAACTCTTCATGTCCCTGAGATGCACAGATAGAGGCAGAAGACGCTTCAACACAGTTACATATAATCGAAAGTTACTTTGTCGGTGAGCTCTAACAAATATCAAAATTAGAAGTTCCAATTCCAGTACAAGATCCCAATACGAAAACAGATCTTTTCTATATCTTTCCTTCCCGCCACTGTTGGAATTCTTGTTTACTGTTTCTGGACCCTTGTTCTGTATGAAATTCTGTCATTTGAAGAAAGCCTAGAACTACAGCTGGTTTCTGCTGTGCTCTTCTGGTTCTGGTTAGGTGTGAGCAGTCCAGGATTGAATCAGCTGACTCTGAACCTGCTACTCCGGCCTCGGCTAAGGACGATGTCCATCCAGTACCATTTAGTATGTGGCCTAACACTCTTCAAAGGGTCATTTCTATGTGTAGTCCACCAAACATAACGATAGAACTTCTCCACAGTATAAACCGGACCATCTCCACTTTATTTGTTTTGCTGTTGCAAAGAGACGTTGGTCAAGGAAAATAACCTGTATTTGATTAGGATTACATCGATCAGTAATTTTCTTTATGATAGATATATCATGCTTCACCATTGAAAGAGACGCCGCTTTTCAGTAAAAATTGGCAACATGTCGTTGGTACCTTTAGTAGAACGTACACTTCCTGATTGAGTCAAATTATACTCTGCCCACATGCATTTATTTTCACCTAGCAGAGAATTTCTTTCAATCCACCGCCTCTCTGTCGTGCTTCTTCGAGCCCTGACCGTATTGTTTCTTGAACAGCAATAGGAACTTGCAGTTTGTCAAAATCACATGGTGATACTGATGACACAATAGCATAGATATCTGGTAATAAGTAATCTTCTACTGATGAAGAAACTTCAATTCGCATTGGAGGTAAACCAGGGTTGGAATCGGAAGACAATTGAAACACGCTTATACTTGTTCCATGGAAAGATCCTGTCGAAGTAGTTGATGATGTATCGTGGTCTAAATTGTCCAATGCACCTATGGTGTACGCATTAGTCATTAATGGAAAGGTGCACACAAGACCCTCTAATTTGTAACGTCTGCATGTCACTGCTGCTATCTGATCTTCAATTTGGATCACACGATTATATGTTACAAAAATGTCTAAGTTATGTAAATTACTGACAATCTTTTCTTAGCGAGTGAGAGTATGTACCTGTAAATCTACATATACTGGGAACGGCGGTTCATGAGATATGTTGTGCCTTTTTTTTCGTGGTGCTAATCTTCTGTTCTTAAAGTAAAATATATTAATTGACTTATTTTTAGAGCAGTTTAATATGTTATAAAAATTTCTTTTATGTTAGATCCATACAGTAGCAATTGAACGAAATTCTTTAGATTTTCTGGAACACTTTCATCTTGACAGTTTTCTGTAAAGTATCCTGAAAATGTTTGGCACCCTCAGTTTATCATATTTCTTTTTAAAGACTTTGAACACATTGAGAAGGCAAAAATCTCCTCTTCATTTGATCGTTTAGACATGAAATCCTCGAGTAATTTCTAGTGTCCTTTCTTTAAATACCAATAACATTTTGCCATCACTGTTTAATACAATCAGAAATAAAATGAACGAGGATTTTGTTCTTTAGTCTTGTTTTATTCATTGCTTTTGATAAACCTACCGCTCTCAACTTATATAGACTGTGCAGCTCTGACAAATTGAAAATGAAATGAACATCTTCTATTTTACATTCCAAGTGATCTATGAGTTCAGCAAATACACAAGACTAAAACATCATCATCTTGACTTTCGGTTTCATTTAAAGATCTGTTCTCCCTTTCCCAACTTCTGTACCTATTTTTATACATTCATAAGCACTGTATGTGGTATGTAGCCTCCATTGCTATCAAGTCTCCTCCCCCGGAAATTTTAGAAAGCAGAAATATATACTGTAATTATTAAGCCATTTCCTTAAGATTTTTGTCAAATGTAAGTGACAGTTTCTTCTAACCCCTTTCCCAGAATTACAAAAGATATAAACCGGTGGAATTACATTTCCTCTACTTTCATTTCTCCTCTTACGCTTTGGTTCATTATTTTCTGTTGATTTCTGTTTACTTTTTGTTTTCTATTCTTTGGCGATTTCTCTTTTTAGTTTTGAGGCAACAAACTTCAGTCTGCATTGTTTATGCCACTTCGCTGCATTGTCAATTAGTGTGTTAACTAATTATTCTTTTCCAGTGACAAGTTTCATAGATATCTTCTAAGTTATCAAAATCTTTATAGATCCTCAGGAATTCTGAACACGAATCGCGTAGAAAACATTTAATAAACACGTAATTTCAAATACTGCAAGGAATTATATTTTTCAACTTAAAAGGCACACTACACTTTTAATGTGTTCAGCGTTACATTATAATAACCAATATTATCTTTAAAAAATAATAAATAAATAAAGAACTAGCTGTTCATGTCTACATAGAACTGCTGCAATGAAAACTCCCATAACAATACTAAGTAATGATTAAACGTAGTTATTATTAAGTAATCACGACAAGAATAAAAACTAGATAATTTAATGATAAAAAAAAATTCTGACAAACACCGCTAAATTTCACAAAGTTGACCGATTACGCAGTCTTCCTATCTGCGTTGGGTTTGTTTTCAAGACTTATATTTCGCCTATTTCTCATCGCATTTTAACGTATTATACATCAAATTAAAGCTCTTTTTATGCTCTTTCAAACGTTATAGGGTACATGCTTTCATAAAATGGGCCATTTTGGAGAAAAGCTCATTCATATGTAAATATGTTTCATAAAATCTTAAATATTTCTAATTTTCTCGTTTTTATCATATTTCCTTGACTTCATTACTGTTATAATCGATTGCATTCGGGCTTAGCTTATAATTTATAATTTCAAAATGGCGGCCAGAAAATTTTGGCACCCGACCCTAAAGCGAATTGAATACCGAAGTACTTTCAGTCTGCCAAGTTTCATACTTGTGTCCGGTCTGTCACGATCCTATCCTTAACAGACCAGACTATTATATTCTCTTCGAGCAATAGTTGGTTTACAAATAAGTACAAGCCAGTTTACTTTTTAGAGGAAGAAAAAGAAGAAAATAATATAAGATTAATACAAGGATGTTATAAAATAGAGGATTTGTCCGTATGTATCTTCATTCTAAAAAATCAATGAAACCAGAAAACAACCGAGCATCGCCACGTCTGATTGGCTACTCTCGTTTCCGCCATGATTGTTGGCTCAAAACATTAAGATCTTAATGGGCGGAGTGGGGAGAGTAGGGGTGGCGAAACTTTGACGTATGGCTTCAAGATTTTGTTGTAAGGACATATCCTCTATTTTATAACATCCTTGGATTAATATATGTATTTCGAATAAATAATTGAAGGTAGATACGTAACTAAGAACGACAAATTGAAGTTTGTCATAGTAATAAACAAACAAGATATAAGGTAATGTAATGCCATGGACTCGCTATTGTGTTGTATGTGAGTTAAAGTCTTACGAAGCTTCAAAAGATAATAAAAGGTTTAACAAGGTAATTTAAAGTCGGTCAATTTTATTATCTAACGAACCAGTAAGTTTGTTATAGTTACACTTTAAAGTTCATTTTTTCATGTTTTTCGGCAGCCTATAACTTCGAAAGAAAGGATTCGTGCACCCAGGTTGGTCTATACTTTTTGTCTTATCTTGGTGGCAAGAATCAACTTCCAAACGTTGTCGGTATTGTTTTTGAAACACTCTCTATATATGCAATATTTAAAAGCCACGAGAAAATAGCAAGATTATAGAAATGTAAACAATTTTGTACATGAAAATATCACGTTTGAATTGTGATTTTTAGAATCTCCATAATTAGTAGAAATTAACAAGAAACCAACTATTAATGATGGCCAACGATTTTTTAAAAATTTTTATTTTATACTGTACCGTATAGTACGCTACCATTAGACCAACTTACAACCGGGATGTCAGAGCCAAAGTCGGTCAACTAACTAAAATAATAACAATCTGCGAATCGTGCCAACAGATCTGTGCTTATACTCATATGAACTTCCTAGTTAAGAGATTTCGGATTTGTATTAAACTTTATTACTCTTATTCTCTCGTTGCCAATCAAGCAGCCCCAGTTGATCAAGCCATAAATCATTAATTACGAAATCTAACAATTTATAACAGATGTTCAAATATCTGTATAAAAAGAATATTTTCTTCCAGTTACTTCCCAAAAGTACACAATGAATTATTTGTCATTAAAAAGAATCTTCGGAAGTAAAGTAAAAGAAAAAAAAACTCTAGTGTAGGTTTTAGGAGAGATATTTGGAGTTTGATTTACGATTGTTATAGGTTTTTCGATATTTGTCGTAAAGCTGCTGGTTAAGTATTTAATGTAAACGGTAAAAAAGTGTTTTCTGTAGAAAACCAGAATAACAATGACAGGAAACAATATATTAACTACATTTCACTCGGCAAGAACTGTATAATGTTATGTCAAGGATTAAATATATACCATAAATATACCACATTGACTTGCCACCTAGTCTTCCGTTTCAGGCGCTGCTGTCGGCTGAAGGAATTCTACTCTCTTTCGCTGAGGCTCTCTCGCTTAGCAACTGATGATCTATTATTGGCTCAACACATGGGTGTGTCGGAGTGTGAGGTTTATTTCGCATTTTTGCCGCGACTCAAGACATTTTGGCAGCACAATAGCTGTTTCCCCCTCCTCCAAGCATTCAAGCTCGTCTGCAAGTAATGCCTGCACACAGGCGACACTTTTGGCTTCAAGTAAGAGGCAACGCAGCTAGCAACCAATATTATCCTGATTATGAAGTACAGTAAAGCTGGGATTATTCGCGAGCGGATGATCCGCGATGCGGATAATCTGCGAATGCTGAAAAAAAAAAAAACTGCTGTAATTGCGCTCAGTTATTGTTCATAAGTAGTCGTTACGGACTGACATTCCACATTCAAATACGTACTATTTGTTCTAGAACATTAGAATAAATTGCATAGTAAAAATCAATATTTTCAACAACATTGGACGTTTCGAAGTGCAACTCTACTGTGATAAACAGAAGACGATTGTTGTAAGCTATGAAAAATGGGAACTGGGAGGAATGATTTGCATGGTATTAAATTACATTCATTATTCACTGCGGGGTAAAGACCTTCTCAGACTACGACTATTTGTGCCGCAAAGACGCGCGACAGGCTGTCGCAGATACTCGACACACATCCACGACGCGACAGACGCTAGACTTCACGTGAGGCGGGAATGTGACCAGGGGCGCCGGAACCGGGGGGGCAAGGGGGGCAGTTGCCCCTCCTGAAATTTTCAAAGGGGGCAAGATACTCGTTTTGCCCCCTCACTTTCAAACTGTAAAAACATCACACAACACTCATTATATGAACTAAATTTTGCCTTTTATAGTAATGTGAAAAAAATTCTGTTTTCCAGATTCATCTTTCTCCTTGAAACAAGGGACCGGGCGCTTTTTCTGCCCCCATGTTAGACAGAAAGAATTAGGAAAAATAATTGAAAATTCTCTTTATTTCCATTGGTGTACATTCTCAAAACACTGTAAATTCTTTGAAAATTGTTGTTTAAGTAATCGTAAGTCTGCAATATGAAACGAGTCGTCGAGAGAGGTTTTAAACAGATAGAAAAATATAACAGTTTAAATGAGTAACAGGACACTTAGGGTCTAAATACATTTCCCATACAGTTAAATTAATGTTCTTACAAACAATATGCAGAGTGCTGTACGTTTTATAGTGAGGAGGAAAAATGTATAAGGTAGGATTAATAATTCAGAGCATATGAAAAATGCGAACTCTATTGTCGTTCCGTTCGTTTAATCGTTTCACTACCATTATTTTCGGAGTGAGAAACATTAATGTATGGCTATTTTAAGTTGTTCTCAAACGTATAAATATATATTTTAAAAAAAACATTTTCCACCGTTTCGTTTTTCGACGTGGGAAGGGTGGGACATTATGTATCCCTCTGATATTTTTACGTGGGACCTATATGTCCCAGTGGTATTGACATGAATGATCATCTTGTATTTTCAATTATGAAACGTATATTCTCAGAAAAACAATTGGGTCGTATTTATGATTACAAATATTTTACATTTCGGCATCCTTTTTCAAATTACAGTACATGCAACCACTGCTTTATCACTAGCACATTGTTCCTCACTTTCATCTGTTCCATTATCACTTTCATTGTTTACGTTCACTCCCACTACTGTCTATTTGATAATGTTAATAAGAATTCTGTGAACCATTAGCAGGCTTCTCTTTACCAGTGGAACATTGATTTATAGCAATAAAATGTGGTAAATTACCAGGGGTCCTCTGAGAATGTATCGTGGGACACAAATGTCCCAGTGGTAGTGAAAGGATTAAGATATGTGTGCAGAAATAGAACACCTGTTTCAGCTCTCCTTTCAGACCAAGTTTGTAAACAATAATAAGGAAGACAGTCACTGCGTATAATAACTAGTAGTGTTAGATATTTAGCTCGCAATGGTCAAGCAATCAGTGGACATTTGCATAGTACGGGTAATTTGATGTCACTCATGGATAAAAGAAAAATGGGTGTGCCTGTTCTCAGCCAATGGATTAATCGACAGGATAACTGGCTTAGTGCTGATTGAAAGAATGAAATTTTAAAGATTATGGGACATACAATGTAAAGAGACTTGGTAGCAGAAGTTAAAGAGTCTCCATTTTATGCAATCATAGCCGATATTTAAAAGAACAGTTGTCTCTGTGTGCGCTGTATTGACTCTGATTAATCAAACCCAACAAAATATTTATGGAAATGATCACCCCACATGACACAAAATCGGAAACAGAATTCACGATCAAAGATATTCTAACGAAGCCTAACCTGAATACAGAAAATATAAGCGAACAGTGTCATGATGGTGCTGCTATTATGTCAGGACGAGTGAATGGTGTGCAGAAGATAACTTCGACTCAACATCCGAAAGCTGTATGCATTCATTGCAATAATCATGCAGCCGACATTGTTCTTGAACCCTGTAAAACTATCAACGAAAGTAATCCTAAATATTTGCTGCCTGTTTGTCCTACTCGCTGTTGTGTTAGGCGATTTCAATCTACTACAAACGAATTCAAATCACGTTGGAAAAGAATCATCAGTAATACAAGTGGTCCAAATGATGTTCAGAAAGTAATTCTAAAAGGGTATTTGAGAAGAATGAACAAATTCGGAATGATATTTTTTCTGATAGTCAGTATACGTGCTATTGTACCTTGCGGACAACTGGTGAAAGTGCTTCAAAATTCTGAAGTTTTTGCTTCTGGAGCTAAAAGAGCAGCAGCGATTCCATCTAGAGGACACTCTGAGCAACCTACGAACGAACAGTGCATTTGAAAACATCTACAAGGAAGCAAAGGGAAATACAGACAGACTACACTTAAAATTGCCCACTTCATCAAGATCAAAAGAGAACACCAATTAGGTTGGAGGAGACTGATAATCCTTGTATAGCAGCTAATAGAACTTGTATCAGATCTTTCAAAATTGTACTTAGAAATCATTGACTATTTGTTGAATTAAGTGCAGCGTCGTTTCAATCAGCCAGGCCTCAAACAACTCATAAAACTATAGAAGATACTTTCTGAAGGAGCTATATGTGCTGATGGGCCTCTCTCGAGAGAATATTTGAAGCAGGAATTGGGAGTTCACTCGGATTTTAACCTGGATAGATTATATGGTCAGCTCAGGCTGCTTCATCCTACCTTGATGACGACTGAGTCGCTGACGACCATCAGAATATTAAAAACTATTAGTGCTGAAACCTCAATTGTTCGCAGCCTTCTCGACCAAGTTGTTCGTCTAGGGACTTTCATTCTCACTATGCCAGCTTCTTGAGCATTTGCGAAAGATCATTCAGCTATTTGCGTCGTCTAAAGACTTATTTGAGGACGTCCATTTTGCAGGAAAGATTGGCTCATCTGCTCTTGTTGCATATGTGTAGCGACCAGACTTAAACAACATTGCAAGAGAATTCATATCAAAGACAAGCGAAAGAAAATATACTATTGGTCAATTTTGAAAAAAAAAATGAATGTAGAATTACGTAAGTGAAAATATTATGCGAAGTGACTTAAACAACATTGCAAGAGAATTCATATCAAAGACAAGCGAAAGAAAATATACTATTGGTCAATTTTGAAAAAAAAAATGAATGTAGAATTACGTAAGTGAAAATATTATGCGAAGTATAACCAATTAATTAAATAACAAAATAGCACTTAAAATTCAATATAAACTTAAATTATTCCTTATTAATTGTGTCGCACTTTATTAGTGAATATAATGTGATTAGAAAGAGAGGTGAATGTGATAAACTGGATATACTGAAGTAAGTGTAGTAAAAAATATAAATAACTCTGGATAATTAGTGTAATTGAATTTTCTATATAAGTTTTATGAAGTCTTTAGGGAAAATTCCATTTTTCCATTTCTGGTACGAAGTCAAGTAGGCAGAAAAAAATATATTTTCTTATTTTTCCCTTAATTATGTAGCCTGTTTTGTAATGTACAAGTTACTTTCTACTACAAAGTGCTACAAAGTTTGTACTTCTAAATAGCAAGTTCTATTATTACAGTGTACAGCAACACCAGAACTGGATTTTTAAAAACATAATTTTAATTTCCTCTCTTCAATAGTGTCCGTGTGACCATACAGTTAAAAATATGTACCAAAATATAAAATGGTAAAATACAGTTAAAAATATGTACCAGTATATATTTTAAAATGGTAAAATTTGTACTTACAAACAGTCATTGTGAGCAGTACAAATTTTACAATTTTATATGTTTTTAATTCTGATTTCAGTGGTTGAGAATTTCTGCAGCAGACCAAAATCCAGCACAAAACTGACACGGGATTAATTAATCTAAAGATGTAAACTAAGATGCCTCTAATAGATGGAAATTTCACTCTCACGAAACTGTTTACAGCATCATTTATTATTATTATTATTATTATTATTATTATTATTATTATTATTATTATTATTATTATTATTATTATTATTATTATTATTATTAAAAATCAAATCAAATTATTGTTATATTACAAACATATATTCGTATTGTCTTACCTATGTTACATTCCCGTGTCTATTTTCAAGACAGTAGTTTGCCCCCCCCAGCTAAAAAATACTTCCGACGCCACTGAATGTGACACTTCTATTGGCCAGAACAAGGGGACAATGCATTTTATATAGTTTATGTGCAATTTTTAAATTGGCCTAATACTAAACAATCTGTTATATTTTTTAACGACAAAGTGCAAGCACATCCATAAGGGGTACGTACGTAGCCTGATGTTGGTGGTGCCCCTTGAGCTGTGGACTAAATCTGGGACCTATTCAGTATATTGCTAAATCCGCCACTGACTACATGAGGTATTACCATCATGCCTCGCAGCTTATCCTTACAAATTTCATTATGAAGTGCCACGAATAATTAGCTTTATGCCTAAGTGCTTATAAAACATTATTTTTCATATTTTCGTACAATATACCTAATTAATACACAGAACGTATAAATAATAACGAAATGATATAAAATTACATATTGCCCTGGGGCATCGCAGTTTTTGAATGTGTAAAATATATTTGGGAATATCTGGTCATTTGTGCTATTTTTTAAAGTCTAATTTGAAATAGTAAAGTGAAGTGATAAACACTGTAGTTTTATGTTGTAATTTCCAACCAAACAGTTGGAACCGAATTTTGGAAAATGTGAGAGAAAACAAAATGGTACTATCCAGTGTACTTACCGATACGATTCTTCTCTTCCGATGGCATATTCATGAATCCACTATGGAATGCACAACATACCAATGGGTTCGATTTTTCAGTTCTGTTGCTATAGGAATCACTACTGGAGTTCCGTATACTAACAAGGAAAGGACATGAACCTATCATCCGGACATCCGAATCAAACTTAGTCCATTAGATAAACAAAACAGATATGTTCATGCACAAAAAATTAGGTGTCATGGACAACGGAGTAAGTTCCTGGGGCCCATTAACCCTGTTACTATAAAGAAAATCGTAGACTCGTAGTGAAATAGCTATTGCATAAACACTGTTCATTGGAAAGTCATGGTTTGTAGTTCATTCTCTTCAGCATGAAACAAGCCTTCCAGAGGTGCTATGTATTTGGGTCCATAACGTACTTGAACAGGGAAAATTGGGAGAATGTCGGAAAAATTCCCTCCAGAAATCCCTCCCATTCACTTTAAACCCCTCTGCAGTAATTGCGGGTAAAGTACACAATTCAAATGTATCTCAAAAAATAGTATAGGGGATATGAAATGTGTGTACCAAGCTTTGTATTGCTTGACAGAATAGATATGAAAGGAAAACGTGTATTGGTATACAAGGTTTTCCCTCATATCTATTCCGACTATTCTGGCAATGTCACGCTAGAAAGATAAACCAAAGTACACCAAAAATAAATAAATAAATAAATGTAATAGTGTGTATCCCGTGAAAAAGTTTTGCTTTTGTGGTGTGACAAATTTTTAATTAATATTTGAATAGAAGCGATGGTAGATTTCCACCATTTCCGGTTTTAGTAGACAGATTAGAATGAAACATAAAATATGGAAGAATGTGGCAAGTAACTGAATGATGTGCAAATAACTTACTTTTAGGTACAATTCGGTTGCATACTACCAATTGATCTATAATAACTTCCTATGGGGCGACATGAGAGGCACATATCTTTGGATCAACCGGATGGATCACCTGCGTCAACGAACTCGGTGCCTCTATATCGTGGCCAAAATCAATGATGGTCCTGACATCAGATAGTTCTCGAGATTCCTTGTCTCCCGGACACATAGACAGACGTGTTAAGTGTATAAGGATTTTTGGTAAACCAAATTCCTTAAAAATCAAATCGACTTATTTTCTTGGGTGCAGAGCCGTAACTTGTGGGGGGCAGGGACAACTGCCCCTCCAGGGAAGCTCCCCGCCGTCCGAGGGGAGCCCACGTTAAGACAAAATTTTCTTACCCCTTATACGATACGAGCATGAAATTATAAATGAAGCATTAAACAGGTTCACCACATTACATAAACAAAACAGCACACAAAAGGTAAATAAAACAAAAATGAGTCGTGGGCCCATTTCAGTAAAAAAAAAAAAAAAAAAAATTGTGTACTATTAGGAAGCTTAGAAATAATATTTATTAGTATGGCTTTGAAATTTGTCAATATTGTCCCCTTAATTAATTTGTCATGTATGGAATGGGCCGAAGAGTGTACGGGGGCCCACATGCTCCAGGAGGTTCATAAAGAGTAAGAGAAAGATGGAAAGGAGGGGCCTATTTTCGAATTTTGCGAGAGAGCCCAAAACAACTTTTCTGGGGAGGGGCAAATCGTAATGCTTGCCCCTCAGAAAAAAATCGGTTCTGCTTGGGTGAAGAAAACGACTATAGTAATATAAACGGATATTTAAGAAAGAGGCAGGAAGTAAGTTGAAATTGTTGTCTGGAAATAAGTAAGTAGGGGCATATATTTATTTGACTTCCAAGCTACGCTATGCATAAGTATAGAAAGTCTAATAGAACCGCTGTGTGTTTCCTTAGTTATCAGAGCAAACACGTAAAGAAATAAAGCAAAGTGCTTTCTGATCTACGGATTAGACTTCCCAAAAAATAGATTTAATTTTCAACTTTATTTCCGCATTGAAAGTGGAAATGTTAGAAATTTCCTCTCCCGATTTAAATATTAATTGCCAGATGACAAAAACAGTAACAGAGAGGGAGAAACAGATTTTTGAGACAGACTCAGCTAAAAGTGTATTTACTACAATTGTATGCTTAAAAGCAAAACGTAACAATTTCTTTCCACTCCGTTCACTGTCTATATATATATTGAAAAAGCAGAATTCTCCACTTTGTCGCTTTTCACTACACTAGACATCATCAAAGTAAAGTTTGGATCTATTTTGAGACGAACAAGAAGCTCTTAGGATACTTTCTCAGAAAATATCTTAAAGTTTGACGCTATTGTATTTCTTTGAAAGTGGTTACTATCTCTTTAAATAAATCAGAGAACATATTAATTTTCTTCTGAAACTAGATCGTATTGATGAAGTGGACAAAAGCTTACGGAAAACGGAGAAACGTAATCATAAAACTTGCAATATTGTCACGTTCAACAGAAGATCGTTTACTCACAGACTTTCAGCAGAGCAGAATGTAACCTATTCAATAAGCTTAGAAAAGAAAAAAAAAACATTTTGAGGGGGAAATATGCTTATATAAAGTGTGTTTTCAGTAAAATTCTCTATTTTATCAGCTATATATACATACATATATATTCACACTCTTGAAAAATAAAATTGTGTCATTGAAGCTTATATCGTCTTATAGCTAAAATCTCTCTTGGCTTCAGTTGGAAAATATACACATGCTTTCTTTTGAAACTAGTAGCGGCTCTTGAACGGTCGTTCTTTCAGAAAAAATGTTCCGGGGGAACACACTTAGTATTCCGGGGGGCACTGCTGGTACTTTTCTATTTATTATTATATTGTAGACGTATTATTTTGGTCTCATCCGTGGGGACACTCTCAGAGCTCCGGGGTGGGGGCAGTACCCCCTAAAACAGGTCTGGAAGAAACACTACTCTTGAGTGAAGACAGACCGTAGAAGAATACTCGCTAAAGCTCGCTGGGGGCTCCGCCCCCAGACCCCCGGTCATGGCTTTGCCATAAGGTGTCAAGTTCTAGAAAACTATTCCTTGAGGAATTCATTTCTCTTTACAGCACACACCTGTTACCAACACATACTTGAATTGAACCGGTATTATTTCTTCCGTTTAACTTTGGACAGCAAACACACAATTTATAAGAAATAACTCTATTACTACTTCTATTCTGGCAATCATGTACATGGCTAATTATATACACTTTGCGCACATCTATACATGTTAGAGACAATAACAGAATTTATTTTCTAAAACATAAACAGCGGAAACTGTCTTGCAATAGAGTATGAATTAAACCTTGCATTTTCCGAAAACACTCACTGTTTACAAATGTGAACTTTTCCACCCTTTTAAATATTATGTTTTGCAGTGTAATTTAGTACGTACAATGTATTATAATAGTGTCCCTGTTGTTAATTGTACATATTACTTGCACTAAAAGTAATTCACATCTGTGATATAAGAGTGCGAAAATATTTGAGGCTTCCTGCATATTTATTCTTGTATTTACAATGAAGACTACAATTTACTAGGTAATTTACAAATATGAATATTGTTGGAAATTATTTTTTTTTTCATAGCATTTGAGTGAACACTATTTTGTACTGTAATGTAGTACAGTGGATTATAATGGAAACCTTGGGCATAGTTATACATATTACCTGCAGCAAGACTTTTTCAAATATTTCATATTTACTGGACAATTTCTTGCAGTCAACCTGTATCTCTCGTCTTGTATTTTCAATAAAGACTACAATTTGTAGGTAATTTATAAAAATGAATTTTGTTAAGGCTTTTTAAACATTAGTTCATAACATTTGATTCAACACTAGTTTTTGCAGTGTAACGTAGTACATCTTATTATAATGGTGTCCTTTGGTAAAAAATGTACTTGCTGGGCAGCAAGACTTCTTGAAATGTTTATATACACTGGGCAATTACATAGAGTCTTCGTGTATCTTTACTCTCATATTTTCAATGAAGACGATTATTAACTAAGTAATTTAGAATATGAATATTATTGGAGGCTTTTGAAAATTTGTTTATAGCATTTTAAACAAACCACTTTTTGCATAGTAGTATAACAGTGTATTAGAACGGTGTCTTTCTAATTTCTTATTACAATTAAATAACAATACATCATTTCCTTAATGATACTAAAAACGCATATATAACCCGATTTCTATTCCGATTTTAGAGGTGTAACTCGCTAAAGCTCGCTGGGGGCTCCGCCCCCAGACCCCCGGTCATGGCTTTGCCATAAGGTGTCAAGTTCTAGAAAACTATTCCTTGAGGAATTCACTTCCCTTTACAGCACACACCTGTTACCAACACATACTTCAATTGAACCGGTATTATTTCTTCCATTTAACTTTGGACAGCAAACACACAATTTATAAGAAAGAACTCTGTTACTACTTCTATTCTGGCAATCATATACATGGCTAATTACATACACTTTGCGCACATCTATACATGTTAGAGACAATAACAGAGTTTTTTGTTCTGAAACATAAACCGCGGAAACTGTCTTGCAATAGCCTACCAATTAAACCTTTCATTTTCCGAAAACACTCACTGTTTACAAATGTGAATTTTTTTTACCCTTTTAAATATTATGTTTTGCAGTGTAATTTAGTACGTACAATGTATTATAATAGTGTCCCTGTTGTTAATTCTACATACTTTCTGCACTAAAAGTAATTCACATCTGTGATATAAGAGTGCGAAAATATTTCAGGCTTCCTGTATATTTATTCTTGTATTTACAATGAAGACTACAATTTACTAGGTAATTTACAAATATGAATATTGTTGGAAATTATTTAAATTTTTTTCATAGCATTTGAGTGAACACTACTTTTGTACTGTGATGTAGTACAGTGGATTATAATGGAAACCTTGGGCATAGTTGTACATATTACTTGCAGCAAGACTTTTTCAAATATTTCATATTTTCTGGACAATTCCTTGCAGTCAACCAGTATCTCTCGTCTTGTATTTTCAATAAACACTACAATTTGTAGGTAATTTATAAAAATGAATTTTGTTAAGGCTTTTTAAACATTAGTTCAAAACATTTGATTCAACACTAGTTTTTGCAGTGTAACGTAGTACATCTTATTATAATGGTGTCCTTTGGTAAAAAATGTACTTACTGGGCAGCAAGACTTTTTGAAATGTTTATATACACTGGGCAATTACATAGAGTCTTCGTGTATCTTTACTCTCATATTTTCAATGAAGACGAATATTAACTAAGTAATTTAGAATATGAATATTATTGGAGGCTTTTGAAAATTTGTTTATAGCATTTTAAACAAACCACTTTTTGCATAGTAGAATAACAGTGTATTAGAATGGTGTCTTTCTCATTTCTTATTACAATTAAATAACAAGACATCATTTCCTTAATGATACTAAAAAACGCATATATAACCCGATTACTATTCCGATTTTAGAGGTGTAACTCGCTAAAGCTCGCTGGGGGCTCCGCCCCCAGACCCCCGGTCAGGCCTTTGCCATGAGGTGTCATGTTCTAGAAAACTATTCCTTCAGGAATTCACTTCCCTTTACAGTAGACACCGTTTACCAATACATACTTCAATTCAACCGGTATTATTCCTTCCATGTAACTTTGAAAAACAAGCCCACAATTTATTAGAAATAACTCTATTACTACTTCTACTCTGGCAATCATGTGCGTGGCTTATTATGTACACTTTGCGCACACCTATACATGTTAGAGACAATAACAGAATTTATTTTCTCAAACATAAACAGCGAACACTGTCTTCCAATAGCCTACCTATTAAACCTTGCATTTTGCGAAAACACTCACTGTTTACAAATGTAATTTTTGCAACCTTTCAAATATTTATTCGTAGCATTTTTTAATATTATGTTTTGCAGTGTAATTTAGTACAATGTATTATAATAGTGTCATTGTAGTTAATTGTACATATTACCTGCAGGAAAAGTAATTCATATCTGTGATATAAGGGTGGGGAAATATTTCAGGCTTCCTGCACATTTATTCTTGTATTTACAATGAAGACTACAATTTACTAGATAATTTACAAATATGAATATTGTTGGAGATTGTTTACATTTTTTTCATAGCATTTGAGTGAAAACTACTTTTGTACTATAATGTAGTACAGTGGATTATAATGGAAACCTTGGGCATAGTTGTACATATTACCTCAGCAAGATTTCTTGAAAAGTTTCATATATACTGCACAAATTCTTGCAGTCTCCCTGTATATTTATTCTTGTATTTTCAATGAAGACTACAATTTGTAGGTGATTTACAAATATGGTTATTGTTGGAGGCTTTTTAAACATTTGTTTGTAACATTTGAGAGAACACTACTTTTGCACTGTAATATAGAAAAGTCCCTTATAATGGAATCCTTCGGCATAGTAGTACATATTACCTGCAGCAACACTTTTTGAAATATTTCATACTTACTGGACAATTTCTGGCAGTCTACCTGTATCTCTCGTCTTGTATTTTTATGAAGAATAAATTTGTTCGTAATTTACAAATATGAATTTTGTTAAGGCTTTTTAAACATTAGTTCATAACATTTGATTGAACACCAGTTTTTGCACAGTAACGTAGTACACTGTATTATAATGCTGTCCTTTGGTACACAAGTAATTATTGGGCAGCAGGCCTTGTTGAAATGTTTATTTATACTGGACAATTACATACAGTCTTCCTGTATCTTTACTCTTATATTTTCAATGAAGACGTTTATTTACTAGGTAATTTAGAATATGAGAATTATTGGAGGCTTTTAAAAAATTTGTTTATAGCAACTTAAACAACACCACTTTCTACACTCTAGTAGAACATTGTACTAGAATCGTGTCATTCTAATTTCTTATTACAATCAAATAACAAGACATCATTTCCTTAATCATCCTAAAAAAAACACATATATAACACGATTACTATTCCGATTTTAGAGGTGCAATTCCACAGACGCGGGCCCGCTACGTACCAGTACTATGTGAGCTGAACGTAGGAAGTCCAGAACCTAAGGAATTGAGTAGTGTAGTGGAACGACGTGAGCCTACTAGGCGGGAGACCTGGGTTCGATTCCTAACAAGTTTTTCTCTCACTTTTTCTTTCTTTGAAAGTTTATTTTTATAGCATAGGTGATTGAAAATAAGCTTGACTCTATCATAGACGGCATTTCATTCCAACCGGACCCGCAACTAAAACTATTAAATCGAAAGGGGCACTTTCCCACGTATCTTATATATTATAAATATGTACGCTGCCGACGAGACAATTTCCAAGAGGGGCCCATTTGTGTGTGTGTATGAGCGTGTGTGTGCAGTGGCGTACGCAGGAATTTATTTCGGGAGGGGTCCAAACTCAATATCTGTGTATTTTATATTGAAATTCCTAAACTTGTCCCAAAAATTAGGCTACATTTACGCAAAAGTTGGAATTTCGGGGGTGGTCCGGACCCCCAGGAACCAACCCCTGCGTATGTCCCTGTATGTGTGTGTATTTCCTTAAAATTAATATTTTATACTTTCCATTTGTGGTATTCACTCCAAATTTGGTATACGCAGGTATCTTAACGAGGGACATAAAAGGGGAGAGAGATATTTTGCAATCGTTTCCGGTTTGAAGTAGACACTGTTGTCGCGAGACAAAATGTATTGTTGTCTTGTATGGACACTATATCGTGAAAAAGATGCCCATTGTTTCTTTCAGACTCTTTTTGGGGAACACCGCCTCCTCACAGCGCCCCTGGCGAGATCAAAATAATACGTTTATAATACCATAACAAATAGAATGTTATCAGCAGTCCCCCCGGGGTAAAACTCCACTCCCCCGAACATTGCTTCCGATAGAGACACTGGTGATCTCCATTTCCAAAGCTACATATGTTTGATTTTAAATACTTCAGTATCGTCTCGAAACTTTTCACGAACATACTGCTAGTTTCAAGACCATCTCAACAGTTAGCGTATAAATATATCCTTTCCGTCTATGTCTGTAATAACGAAAATATTTTATTCACGCAATGCCAACAGAAATTATTTTGATAAAGCAAAGCAACGTGATAAGAAAAAAAACGCAAGATAAAACATGGTCGGCGGGGATTCGAACCCAGACCTGCTACTCAGAAACCAGACACTTTACCGCGGAGCTAACTTACTACGTTGAATTCTGCTTGTTCTATTCTCCTCAATATACCACATAAGAGGCCAAATGAAGGCAATTCAAAAATATGGCAATTTTGAATTCAAGATGGCGACTTCTCCAATGATTTCTTTCTTCACTTAAACTGAACTACGTCCTTAATAACATAGCGAAACCTGACTTACCTACCAAGAGCACAACTTACAATTTTCATGGTTACAAATTTTTTAGCCGCCATTTTGAATCGAAGATGGCGACTTTTCCAACATGTCGGAATTTTCCCCTCACGTGCGCTGTACTCTACACACTTGAACGCAATTTCGTGATTCCACCATATCTACAAATTGTGTAGAATTAGACGCCCCCTTATAATATTCCTAGCACTTTCTTACACCGAACATGACTATTTTTTTCAAGTTTAAGGGCGGATTCGCAAACTACGCATCAGAATAAACATCACCTCGAAATTTCTACCTCCTAGATACAGCCATTACAAATTTCACATTTTTTCGATTTGCGCCGCGAAACGAAAACGAATTTTAATGCTCTTTTTTCTACCAGAAACTATGTTCCTAGCTTCACTGCCTGACAAAATATAACGTTTCTATGGTGTGCGGAACTACTCTAAAAACCAGCATTTCAAACCGACGAAAAATTTCGACACTTCATTTACATGGAAAATGTCGCCTTTTTCGTGATATCGGAATTTTCCCATTACTCACATCCCATGACAAACAAGTATGCAAAATTTGGTGTTTGTATGTTTTGTGGAAGTACGCAAACAATTAAGTGTGTTTCCGATTATAGAGGTATATAATTCCACAGACGCGGGCCCGCTATGTACCAGTACTATGTGAGCTGAAGGTAGGAAGTCCAGAACATAAGGAATTGAGTAGTGTAGTGGAACGACGTGAGCCTACTAGGCGGGAGACCTGGGTTCGATTCCTAACAAGTTTTTCTCTCACTTTTTCTTTCTATGAAAGTTTATTTTTATAGCATAGGTGATTGAAAATAAGCTTGACTCTATCATATACGGCATTTCATTCCAACCGGACCCGCAACTAAAACTATTAAATCGAAAGGGGCACTTTCCCACGTATCTTATATATTATAAATATGTACGCTGCCGACGAGACAATTTTCAAGAGGGGCCCATTTGTGTGTGTGTATGAGCGTGTGTGTGCAGTGGCGTACGCAGGAATTTATTTCGGGAGGGGTCCAAACTCAATATCTGTGTATTTTATATTGAAATTCCTAAACTTGTCCCAAAAATTAGGCTACATTTACGCAAAAGTTGGAATTTCGGGGGTGGTCCGGACCCCCAGGAACCAACCCCTGCGTATGTCCCTGTATGTGTGTGTATTTCCTTAAAATTAATATTTTATACTTTCCATTTGTGGTATTCACTCCAAATTTGGTATACGCAGGTATCTTAACGAGGGACATAAAAGGGGAGAGAGATATTTTGCAATCGTTTCCGGTTTGAAGTAGACACTGTTGTCGCGAGACAAAATGTATTGTTGTCTTGTATGGACACTATATCGTGAAAAAGATGCCCATTGTTTCTTTCAGACTCTTTTTGGGGAACACCGCCTCCTCACAGCGCCCCTGGCGAGATCAAAATAATACGTTTATAATACAATAACAAATAGAATGTTATCAGCAGTGCCCCCGGGGTAAAACTCCCCTCCCCCGAACATTGCTTCCGATAGAGACACTGGTGATCTCCATTTCCAAAGCTACATATGTTTGATTTTAAATACTTCAGTATCGTCTCGAAACTTTACACGAACATACTGCTAGTTTCGAGACCATCTCAACAGTTAGCGTATAAATATATCCTTTCCGTCTATGTCTGTAATAACGAAAATATTTTATTCACGCAATGCCAACAGAAATTATTTTGATAAAGCAAAGCAACGTGATAAGAAAAAAAAACGCAAGATAAAACAAGGTCGGCGGAGATTCGAACCCAGACCTGCTACTCAGAAACCAGACACTTTACCGCGGAGCTAACTTACTACGTTGAATTCTGCTTGTTCTATTCTCCTCAATATACCACATAAGAGGCCAAATGAAGGCAATTCAAAAATATGGCAATTTTGAATTCAAGATGGCGACTTCTCCAATGATTTCTTTCTTCACTTAAACTGAACTACGTCCTTAATAACATAGCGAAACCTGACTTACCTACCAAGAGCACAACTTACAATTTTCATGGTTACAAATTTTTTAGCCGCCATTTTGAATCGAAGATGACGACTTTTCCAACATGTCGGAATTTTCCCCTCACGTGCGCTGTACTCTACACACTTGAACGCAATTTCGTGATTCCACCATATCTACAAATTGTGTAGAATTAGACGCCCCCTTATATTATTCCTAGCACTTTCTTACACCGAACATGACTATTTTTTTCAAGTTTAAGGGCGGATTCGCAAACTACGCATCAGAATAAACATCACCTCGAAATTTCTACCTCCTAAATACAGCCATTACAAATTTCACATTTTTTCGATTTGCGCCGCGAAACGAAAACGAATTTTAATGCTCTTTTTTCTACCAGAAACTATGTTCCTAGCTTCACTGCCTGACAAAATATAACGTTTCTATGGTGTGCAGAACTACTCTAAAAACCAGCATTTCAAACCGACGAAAAATTTCGACACTTCATTTACATGGAAAATGTCGCCTTTTTCGTGATATCGGAATTTTCCCATTACTCACATCCCATGACAAACAAGTATGCAAAATTTGGTGTTTGTATGTTTTGTGGAAGTACGCAAACAATTAAGTGTGTTTCCGAATATAGAGGTATATAAAATTCCACAGACGCGGGCCCGCTACGTACCAGTACTATGTGAGCTGAAGGTAGGAAGTCCAGAACCTAAGGAATTGAGTAGTGTAGTGGAACGACGTGAGCCTACTAGGCGGGAGACCTGGGTTCGATTCCTAACAAGTTTTTCTCTCACTTTTTCTTTCTTTGAAAGTTTATTTTTATAGCATAGGTGATTGAAAATAAGCTTGACTCTATCATATACGGCATTTCATTCCAACCGGACCCGCAACTAAAACTATTAAATCGAAAGGGGCACTTTCCCACGTATCTTATATATTATAAATATGTACGCTGCCGACGAGACAATTTTCAAGAGGGGCCCATTTGTGTGTGTGTATGAGCGTGTGTGTGCAGTGGCGTACGCAGGAATTTATTTCGGGAGGGGTCCAAACTCAATATCTGTGTATTTTATATTGAAATTCCTAAACTTGTCCCAAAAATTAGGCTACATTTACGCAAAAGTTGGAATTTCGGGGGTGGTCCGGACCCCCAGGAACCAACCCCTGCGTATGTCCCTGTATGTGTGTGTATTTCCTTAAAATTAATATTTTATACTTTCCATTTGTGGTATTCACTCCAAATTTGGTATACGCAGGTATCTTAACGAGGGACATAAAAAGGGAGAGAGATATTTTGCAATCGTTTCCGGTTTGAAGTAGACACTGTTGTCGCGAGACAAAATGTATTGTTGTCTTGTATGGACACTATATCGTGAAAAAGATGCCCATTGTTTCTTTCAGACTCTTTTTGGGGAACACCGCCTCCTCACAGCGCCCCTGGCGAGATCAAAATAATACGTTTATAATACAATAACAAATAGAATGTTATCAGCAGTGCCCCCGGGGTAAAACTCCCCTCCCCCGAACATTGCTTCCGATAGAGACACTGGTGATCTCCATTTCCAAAGCTACATATGTTTGATTTTAAATACTTCAGTATCGTCTCGAAACTTTTCACGAACATACTGCTAGTTTCAAGACCATCTCAACAGTTAGCGTATAAATATATCCTTTCCGTCTATGTCTGTAATAACGAAAATATTTTATTCACGCAATGCCAACAGAAATTATTTTGATAAAGCAAAGCAACGTGATAAGAAAAAAAAAAACGCAAGATAAAACAAGGTCGGCGGGGATTCGAACCCAGACCTGCTACTCAGAAACCAGACACTTTACCGCGGAGCTAACTTACTACGTTGAATTCTGCTTGTTCTATTCTCCTCAATATACCACATAAGAGGCCAAATGAAGGCAATTCAAAAATATGGCAATTTTGAATTCAAGATGGCGACTTCTCCAATGATTTCTTTCTTCACTTAAACTGAACTACGTCCTTAATAACATAGCGAAACCTGACTTACCTACCAAGAGCACAACTTACAATTTTCATGGTTACAAATTTTTAGCCGCCATTTTGAATCGAAGATGACGACTTTTCCAACATGTCGGAATTTTCCCCTCACGTGCGCTGTACTCTACACACTTGAACGCAATTTCGTGATTCCACCATATCTACAAATTGTGTAGAATTAGACGCCCCCTTATATTATTCCTAGCACTTTCTTACACCGAACATGACTATTTTTTTCAAGTTTAAGGGCGGATTCGCAAACTACGCATCAGAATAAACATCACCTCGAAATTTCTACCTCCTAGATACAGCCATTACAAATTTCACATTTTTTCGATTTGCGCCGCGAAACGAAAACGAATTTTAATGCTCTTTTTTCTACCAGAAACTATGTTCCTAGCTTCACTGCCTGACAAAATATAACGTTTCTATGGTGTGCAGAACTACTCTAAAAACCAGCATTTCAAACCGACGAAAAATTTCGACACTTCATTTACATGGAAAATGTCGCCTTTTTCGTGATATCGGAATTTTCCCATTACTCACATCCCATGACAAACAAGTATGCAAAATTTGGTGTTTGTATGTTTTGTGGAAGTACGCAAACAATTAAGTGTGTTTCCGAATATAGAGGTATATAAAATTCCACAGACGCGGGCCCGCTACGTACCAGTACTATGTGAGCTGAAGGTAGGAAGTCCAGAACCTAAGGAATTGAGTAGTGTAGTGGAACGACGTGAGCCTACTAGGCGGGAGACCTGGGTTCGATTCCTAACAAGTTTTTCTCTCACTTTTTCTTTCTTTGAAAGTTTATTTTTATAGCATAGGTGATTGAAAATAAGCTTGACTCTATCATATACGGCATTTCATTCCAACCGGACCCGCAACTAAAACTATTAAATCGAAAGGGGCACTTTCCCACGTATCTTATATATTATAAATATGTACGCTGCCGACGAGACAATTTTCAAGAGGGGCCCATTTGTGTGTGTGTATGAGCGTGTGTGTGCAGTGGCGTACGCAGGAATTTATTTCGGGAGGGGTCCAAACTCAATATCTGTGTATTTTATATTGAAATTCCTAAACTTGTCCCAAAAATTAGGCTACATTTACGCAAAAGTTGGAATTTCGGGGGTGGTCCGGACCCCCAGGAACCACCCCCTGCGTATGTCCCTGTATGTGTGTGTATTTCCTTAAAATTAATATTTTATACTTTCCATTTGTGGTATTCACTCCAAATTTGGTATACGCAGGTATCTTAACGAGGGACATAAAAGGGGAGAGAGATATTTTGCAATCGTTTCCGGTTTGAAGTAGACACTGTTGTCGCGAGACAAAATGTATTGTTGTCTTGTATGGACACTATATCGTGAAAAAGATGCCCATTGTTTCTTTCAGACTCTTTTTGGGGAACACCGCCTCCTCACAGCGCCCCTGGCGAGATCAAAATAATACGTTTATAATACAATAACAAATAGAATGTTATCAGCAGTGCCCCCGGGGTAAAACTCCCCTCCCCCGAACATTGCTTCCGATAGAGACACTGGTGATCTCCATTTCCAAAGCTACATATGTTTGATTTTAAATACTTCAGTATCGTCTCGAAACTTTTCACGAACATACTGCTAGTTTCAAGACCATCTCAACAGTTAGCGTATAAATATATCCTTTCCGTCTATGTCTGTAATAACGAAAATATTTTATTCACGCAATGCCAACAGAAATTATTTTGATAAAGCAAAGCAACGTGATAAGAAAAAAAAACGCAAGATAAAACAAGGTCGGCGGGGATTCGAACCCAGACCTGCTACTCAGAAACCAGACACTTTACCGCGGAGCTAACTTACTACGTTGAATTCTGCTTGTTCTATTCTCCTCAATATACCACATAAGAGGCCAAATGAAGGCAATTCAAAAATATGGCAATTTTGAATTCAAGATGGCGACTTCTCCAATGATTTCTTTCTTCACTTAAACTGAACTACGTCCTTAATAACATAGCGAAACCTGACTTACCTACCAAGAGCACAACTTACAATTTTCATGGTTACAAATTTTTAGCCGCCATTTTGAATCGAAGATGACGACTTTTCCAACATGTCGGAATTTTCCCCTCACGTGCGCTGTACTCTACACACTTGAACGCAATTTCGTGATTCCACCATATCTACAAATTGTGTAGAATTAGACGCCCCCTTATAATATTCCTAGCACTTTCTTACACCGAACATGACTATTTTTTTCAAGCTTAAGGGCGGATTCGCAAACTACGCATCAGAATAAACATCACCTCGAAATTTCTACCTCCTAGATACAGCCATTACAAATTTCACATTTTTTCGATTTGCGCCGCGAAACGAAAACGAATTTTAATGCTCTTTTTTCTATCAGAAACTATGTTCCTAGCTTCACTGCCTGACAAAATATAACGTTTCTATGGTGTGCGGAACTACTCTAAAAACCAGCATTTCAAACCGACGAAAAATTTCGACACTTCATTTACATGGAAAATGTCGCCTTTTTCGTGATATCGGAATTTTCCCATTACTCACATCCCATGACAAACAAGTATGCAAAATTTGGTGTTTGTATGTTTTGTGGAAGTACGCAAACAATTAAGTGTGTTTCCGATTATAGAGGTATATAATTCCACAGAAGCCGGTCCGCTACGTACCAGTACTGTGTGAGCAGTAAGTAGGAAGTCAAAAATGTAAGGAATTGAGTAGTGAAGGGGAACGACGTGAACCTACTGCGCAGGAGACCTGAGTTCGATTCGCAACAAGTTTTTCTCTTACTTTTTTCTTTCTTTGAAAGTTTATTTTTATAGCATAGGTGATTGAAAATAAGCTCGACTTTATTATACACGGCATTTCATTCCAACCGGACCCGCAACTAAAACTATTAAATCGAAAGGGGCACGTTTACACATATCTTATATATTATAACTATGTACGCTGCCGACGAGAAAATTTTCAAGAGGTGCCCATTTGTGTGTGTGTGTGTGCAGTAGCATACGCTGGAATTTATTTCGGGGGGGTTTCCAAACTCAATATCAGGGTATTTTATATTTAAATTCCTAAACTTGTCCCTAAAATTAGGCTAAATTTACACAAAAGTTGGAATTTCGGGGGTGGTCTGGACCCGCAGGACTCACCCCCTCCGTACGTCCCTGTGTGTTTGTGTATTTTCTTAAAATTAATATTTTATATTTTTCACTTGTGGTATTCACTTCAGATTTGGTATACGCATGTATCTTAACGAGGGACATAAAAGGGGAGAGAGATATTTTGCAATCATTTCGGTTTGAAGCAGAAACTGTTGTCGCGAGACAAAATGTATTGTTGTCTTGTATGGACACTATATCGTGAAAATGCCAATGTTTCTTTCAGACTCTTGTTGGGGGACACTGCCTCCTCAGAGCGCCCCTGACAAGATCAAAATAATACGTTTATAATACAATAACAAATAGAATGTTATTAGCAGTGCCCCCGGGCTAATACTCCCCCCCGAACATTGCTTCCGAAAGGGACACTGGTGATGCTCCATTTCCAAAGCTACATATGTTTGATTTTGAATGCTTGAGTATCGTCACCAAAAATTTACACGAACATACTGCCTCGTTTCGGGACCATCTCAAAAGTTGCCTCTACGTATGTAATAATGAAAATATTTTGTTCCCGCAATACGAACAGAAAGTACTTTGCTAATACGAAGAAATAGAGATAAGAAAAAAATACAAAAACCGTTTAGTCGGGAATAGAACCCGGACCTGCTAATTAGAAACCTTACACGTTACCTGTGAGCAATGCTCGTACGTTGATTTATGTTTTTTCTATTATGCTTAACATAGCTCATAACAAGGCAGATCAAGCCAATTCAACAACATGGCAACTTTGCATTCAAGATGGCGACTTCTCCAATGATTTGTTTCTCCATTGAAACTGTCCTTCATCCTTAAGAGTATACCACAACATGACTGTCCTATCGTCAGAACAACTTACAATTTTCATGGTTACAAACTTTTGAACCGCTAGCATACTATATCGTGCAAATGATGCTCAATGTTCTTTTTCCAAAATGTTTTTGGGGGGTACACTGCCTCCTTAGGGCTCTTAGAGTGCCTCCGCAGGAGACCAAATAATACGTGTATAATAGAATAATAAATAGAAAACTATGAGCAGTGCCCCTGGGAATACTAACTGTGATCCTCAGGAACATTGTTTCTGAAAGAAACACTGGTGTTGCCCCATTTCTAAAGCTACATATGTTTCTTTCTAAATAGTTGAGTATCGTCTCGAAGCTTCACACGAACAAACTGCCTAGTTTCGAGACGATATCAACAGTTAGTGTATAAATATATTCTTTTCGTCTATGTCTGTAATAACGAAAATATTTTGTTCACGCAATGCCAACAGAAACTATTTTGATAAAACGAAGCAACGTGATAAGAAAAAAAAACGTAAGATAAAACAAGGTTCGGCGGGGAATCGAACCCAGACCTGCTACTCAGAAAGCAGACACTTTACCGTGGAGCTAACTTACTACGTTGAATTTTGTTTGTTTTATTCTCCTCAATATACTACATAAGAGTCCAAATGAAGGCAATTCAAAAATATGGCAATTTTGCATTCAAGATGGCGACTTCTCGAATGATTTGTTTCTTCACTTAAACTGAACTACGTCCTTAATAACATAGCGAAACCTGGCTTACCTACCAAGAGCACAACTTACAATTTTCATGGTTAGAAATTTTTGAGCCGCCATTTTGAATCGAAGATGGCGACTTTTCCAACATGTCGGAATTTTCCCCTCACATACGCTGTAATCTACACACTTGAACGCAATTTCGTGATTCCACCATATCTACAAGTTGTGTAGAATTAGACGCGCCCTTATAACATTCCTAGCACTATCTTACACCGAACATTACTATTTCTTTCAAGTTTAAGGGCGGATTCGCAAACTACGCATCAGAATAAACATCACCTCGAAATTTCAACGTCCTACATACAGCCATTACAAATTTCACATTTTTTCGATTTGCGCCGCGAAACGAAAACGAATTTTAATGCTCTTTTTTCTATCATAAACTATGTTCCTAGCTTCACTGCCTGACAAAATATGACGTTTCTATGGTGTGCGGAACTACTTTAAAAACCAGCATTTCGAAACGACGAAAAATTTCGACACTTCATTTCCATGGAAAATGTCGCCTTTTTCGTGATATCGGAATTTTCCCATTACTCACATCCCATGACGAACAAGTATGCAAAATTTGGTGTTTGTATGTTTTGTGGAAGTATGCAAACAATTAAGTGTGTTTCCGATTATAGAGGTATATAATTCCCCACAGATGCAGGCCGCAACGTACCAGTATTATGTGAGCAGTAAGAACGAAGTCGAAGATCTAAGGAAATCGGTAGTGTAGGGGATTGACGTGAGCCTAGTGGACAGGAGAACTGGGTTCGATTCCTAACAATCTTTCTCTCACTTTTTCTTTCTTTGAAAGTTTATTTTTATAGCATATATTGTTTGCCTAAAAGGTTGAGTCTATTATAAAACGCATTTCACTCCAACCGGTCCTGTAAACAAACTACTGAACCGAAAGAGGCACTATTCCACGTATCCCGTATATTATAACTATATACGCTGCCAACGAGAAAATTGTCAAAAGGTGCGTATATATATATATATATATATATATATATATATATATATATATATATATATATATATGTGTGTGTGTGTGTGTGTGTGTGTGTGTGTGTATTTCCTTAAAAGTTATAATCTTATACTTTTTCAGTTGTGGTATAGACTTCAAACTTGGTATACGCATCTATCTAAACGACCAGTATAAAAAGGGAGATTGTTTGCAATTATTTCCGGTTTGAAGCACACACTATCCTCGCGAGACAAAATGTATTTTTGTCTCGTCTCTATACTATATCGTGCAAATGATGCTCAATGTTTTTTTCCAAAATGTTTTTTGGGGGTACACTGCCTCCTTAGGGCTCTTAGAGTGCCTCCGCAGGAGACCAAATAATACGTGTATAATAGAATAATAAATAGAAAACTATGAGCAGTGCCCCTGGGAATACTAACTGTGATCCTCAGGAACATTGTTTCTGAAAGAAACACTGGTGTTGCCCCATTTCTAAAGCTACATATGTTTCTTTCTAAATAGTTGAGTATCGTCTCGAAGCTTCACACGAACAAACTGCCTAGTTTCGAGACGATATCAACAGTTAGTGTATAAATATATTCTTTTCGTCTATGTCTGTAATAACGAAAATATTTTGTTCACGCAATGCCAACAGAAACTATTTTGATAAAACGAAGCAACGTGATAAGAAAAAAAAACGTAAGATAAAACAAGGTTCGGCGGGGAATCGAACCCAGACCTGCTACTCAGAAAGCAGACACATTACCGTGGAGCTAACTTACTACGTTGAATTTTGTTTGTTTTATTCTCCTCAATATACTACATAAGAGTCCAAATGAAGGCAATTCAAAAATATGGCAATTTTGCATTCAAGATGGCGACTTCTCGAATGATTTGTTTCTTCACTTAAACTAAACTACGTCCTTAATAACATAGCGAAACCTGGCTTACCTACCAAGAGCACAACTTACAATTTTCATGGTTAGAAATTTTTGAGCCACCATTTTGAATCGAAGATGGCGACTTTTCCAACATGTCGGAATTTTCCCCTCACATACGCTGTAATCTACACACTTGAACGCAATTTCGTGATTCCACCATATCTACAAGTTGTGTAGAATTAGACGCGCCCTTATAACATTCCTAGCACTATCTTACACCGAACATTACTATTTCTTTCAAGTTTAAGGGCGGATTCGCAAACTACGCATCAGAATAAACATCACCTCGAAATTTCAACGTCCTACATACAGCCATTACAAATTTCACATTTTTTCGATTTGCGCCGCGAAACGAAAACGAATTTTAATGCTCTTTTTTCTATCATAAACTATGTTCCTAGCTTCACTGCCTGACAAAATATGACGTTTCTATGGTGTGCGGAACTACTTTAAAAACCAGCATTTCGAAACGACGAAAAATTTCGACACTTCATTTCCATGGAAAATGTCGCCTTTTTCGTGATATCGGAATTTTCCCATTACTCACATCCCATGACGAACAAGTATGCAAAATTTGGTGTTTGTATGTTTTGTGGAAGTATGCAAACAATTAAGTGTGTTTCCGATTATAGAGGTATATAATTCCCCACAGATGCAGGCCGCAACGTACCAGTATTATGTGAGCAGTAAGAACGAAGTCGAAGATCTAAGGAAATCGGTAGTGTAGGGGATTGACGTGAGCCTACTGGACAGGAGACCTGGGTTCGATTCCTAACAATCTTTCTCTCACTTTTTCTTTCTTTGAAAGTTTATTTTTATAGCATATATTGTTTGCCTAAAAGGTTGAGTCTATTATAAAACGCATTTCACTCCAACCGGTCCTGTAAACAAACTACTGAACCGAAAGAGGCACTATTCCACGTATCCCGTATATTATAACTATATACGCTGCCAACGAGAAAATTGTCAAAAGGTGCGTGTATATATATATATATATATATATATATATGTGTGTGTGTGTGTGTGTATTTCCTTAAAAGTTATAATCTTATACTTTTTCAGTTGTGGTATAGACTTCAAACTTGGTATACGCATCTATCTAAACGACCAGTATAAAAAGGGAGATTGTTTGCAATTATTTCCGGTTTGAAGCACACACTATCCTCGCGAGACAAAATGTATTTTTGTCTCGTCTCTATACTATATCGTGCAAATGATGCTCAATGTTTTTTTCCAAAATGTTTTTTGGGGGTACACTGCCTCCTTAGGGCTCTTAGAGTGCCTCCGCAGGAGACCAAATAATACGTGTATAATAGAATAATAAATAGAAAACTATGAGCAGTGCCCCTGGGAATACTAACTGTGATCCTCAGGAACATTGTTTCTGAAAGAAACACTGGTGTTGCCCCATTTCTAAAGCTACATATGTTTCTTTCTAAATAGTTGAGTATCGTCTCGAAGCTTCACACGAACAAACTGCCTAGTTTCGAGACGATATCAACAGTTAGTGTATAAATATATTCTTTTCGTCTATGTCTGTAATAACGAAAATATTTTGTTCACGCAATGCCAACAGAAATTATTTTGATAAAACGAAGCAACGTGATAAGAAAAAAAAACGTAAGATAAAACAAGGTTCGGCGGAGAATCGAACCCAGACCTGCTACTCAGAAAGCAGACACTTTACCGCGGAGCTAACTTACCACGTTGAATTTTGTTTGTTTTATTCTCCTCAATATACCACATAAGAGTCCAAATGAAGGCAATTCAAAAATATGGCAATTTTGCATTCAAGATGGCGACTTCTCGAATGATTTGTTTCTTCACTTAAACTGAACTACGTCCTTAATAACATAGCAAAACCTGGCTTACCTACCAAGAGCACAACTTACAATTTTCATGGTTACAAATTTTTGAGCCGCCATTTTGAATCGAAGATGGCGACTTTTCCAACATTTCGGAATTTTCCCCCTCACATACGCTGTAATCTACACACTTGAACGCAATTTCGTGATTCCACCATATCTACAAGTTGTGTAGAATTAGACGCGCCCTTATAACATTCCTAGCACTATCTTACACCGAACATTACTATTTCTTTCAAGTTTAAGGGCGGATTCGCAAACTACGCATCAGAATAAACATCACCTCGAAATTTCAACGTCCTACATACAGCCATTACAAATTTCACATTTTTTCGATTTGCGCCGCGAAACGAAAACGAATTTTAATGCTCTTTTTTCTATCATAAACTATGTTCCTAGCTTCACTGCCTGACAAAATATGACGTTTCTATGGTGTGCGGAACTACTCTAAAAACCAGCATTTCGAAACGACGAAAAATTTCGACACTTCATTTCCATGAAAAATGTCGCCTTTTTCGTGATATCGGAATTTTCCCATTACTCACATCCCATGACGAACAAGTATGCAAAATTTGGTGTTTATATGTTTTGTGGAAGTATGCAAACAATTAAGTGTGTTTCCGATTATAGAGGTATATAATTCCCCACAGATGCAGGCCACAACGTACCAGTATTATGTGAGCAGTAAGAACGAAGTCGAAAATCTAAGGAAATCGGTAGTGTAGGGGATTGACGTGAGCCTACTGGACAGGAGACCTGGGTTCGATTCCTAACAATCTTTTTCTCACTTTTTCTTTCTTTGAAAGTTTATTTTTATAGCATATATTGTTTGCCTAAAAGGTTGAGTCTATTATAAAACGCATTTCACTCCAACCGGTCCTGTAAACAAACTACTGAACCGAAAGAGGCACTATTCCACGTATCCCGTATATTATAACTATATACGCTGCCAACGAGAAAATTGTCAAAAGGTGCGTGTATATATATATATATATATATATATATATATATATATATATATGTGTGTGTGTGTGTGTGTGTGTGTGTATTTCCTTAAAAGTTATAATCTTATACTTTTTCAGTTGTGGTATAGACTTCAAACTTGGTATACGCATCTATCTAAACGACCAGTATAAAAAGGGAGATTGTTTGCAATTATTTCCGGTTTGAAGCACACACTATCCTCGCGAGACAAAATGTATTTTTGTCTCGTCTCTATACTATATCGTGCAAATGATGCTCAATGTTTTTTTCCAAAATGTTTTTGGGGGTACACTGCCTCCTTAGGGCTCTTAGAGTGCCTCCGCAGGAGACCAAATAATACGTGTATAATAGAATAATAAATAGAAAACTATGAGCAGTGCCCCTGGGAATACTAACTGTGATCCTCAGGTACATTGTTTCTGAAAGAAACACTGGTGTTGCCCCATTTCTAAAGCTACATATGTTTCTTTCTAAATAGTTGAGTATCGTCTCGAAGCTTCACACGAACAAACTGCCTAGTTTCGAGACGATATCAACAGTTAGTGTATAAATATATTCTTTTCGTCTATGTCTGTAATAACGAAAATATTTTGTTCACGCAATGCCAACAGAAACTATTTTGATAAAACGAAGCAACGTGATAAGAAAAAAAACGTAAGATAAAACAAGGTTCGGCGGGGAATCGAACCCAGACCTGCTACTCAGAAAGCAGACACTTTACCGTGGAGCTAACTTACTACGTTGAATTTTGTTTGTTTTATTCTCCTCAATATACTACATAAGAGTCCAAATGAAGGCAATTCAAAAATATGGCAATTTTGCATTCAAGATGGCGACTTCTCGAATGATTTGTTTCTTCACTTAAACTAAACTACGTCCTTAATAACATAGCGAAACCTGGCTTACCTACCAAGAGCACAACTTACAATTTTCATGGTTACAAATTTTTGAGCCGCCATTTTGAATCGAAGATGGCGACTTTTCCAACATGTCGGAATTTTCTTCTCACATACGCTGTAATCTACACACTTGAACGCAATTTCGTGATTCCACCATATCTACAAGTTGTGTAGAATTAGACGCGCCCTTATAACATTCCTAGCACTATCTTACACCGAACATTACTATTTCTTTCAAGTTTAAGGGCGGATTCGCAAACTACGCATCAGAATAAACATCACCTCGAAATTTCAACGTCCTACATACAGCCATTACAAATTTCACATTTTTTCGATTTGCGCCGCGAAACGAAAACGAATTTTAATGCTCTTTTTTCTATCATAAACTATGTTCCTAGCTTCACTGCCTGACAAAATATGACGTTTCTATGGTGTGCGGAACTACTCTAAAAACCAGCATTTCGAAACGACGAAAAATTTCGACACTTCATTTCCATGGAAAATGTCGCCTTTTTCGTGATATCGGAATTTTCCCATTACTCACATCCCATGACGAACAAGTATGCAAAATTTGGTGTTTGTATGTTTTGTGGAAGTATGCAAACAATTAAGTGTGTTTCCGATTATAGAGGTATATAATTCCCCACAGATGCAGGCCGCAACGTACCAGTATTATGTGAGCAGTAAGAACGAAGTCGAAGATCTAAGGAAATTGGTAGTGTAGGGGATTGACGTGAGTCTACTGGACAGGAGACCTGGGTTCGATTCCTAACAATCTTTTTCTCACTTTTTCTTTCTTTGAAAGTTTATTTTTATAGCATATATTGTTTGCCTAAAAGGTTGAGTCTATTATAAAACGCATTTCACTCCAACCGGTCCTGTAAACAAACTACTGAACCGAAAGAGGCACTATTCCACGTATCCCGTATATTATAACTATATACGCTGCCAACGAGAAAATTGTCAAAAGGTGCGTATATATATATATATATATTATATATATATATATATATATATATATATATATGTGTGTGTGTGTGTGTGTGTGTGTGTGTGTGTGTGTATTTCCTTAAAAGTTATAATCTTATACTTTTTCAGTTGTGGTATAGACTTCAAACTTGGTATACGCATCTATCTAAACGACCAGTATAAAAAGGGAGATTGTTTGCAATTATTTCCGGTTTGAAGCACACACTATCCTCCCGAGACAAAATGTATTTTTCTCTCGTCTCTATACTATATCGTGCAAACGATGCTCAATGTTTTTTTCCAAAATGTTTTTTGGGGGTACACTGCCTCCTTAGGGCTCTTAGAGTGCCCCCGCAGGAGACCAAATAATACGTGTATAATAGAATAATAAATAGAAAACTATGAGCAGTGCCCCTGGGAATACTAACTGTGATCCTCAGGAACATTGTTTCTGAAAGAAACACTGGTGTTGCCCCATTTCTAAAGCTACATATGTTTCTTTCTAAATAGTTGAGTATCGTCTCGAAGCTTCACACGAACAAACTGCCTAGTTTCGAGACGATATCAACAGTTAGTGTATAAATATATTCTTTTCGTCTATGTCTGTAATAACGAAAATATTTTGTTCACGCAATGCCAACAGAAACTATTTTGATAAAACGAAGCAACGTGATAAGAAAAAAAACGTAAGATAAAACAAGGTTCGGCGGGGAATCGAACCCAGACCTGCTACTCAGAAAGCAGACACTTTACCGTGGAGCTAACTTACTACGTTGAATTTTGTTTGTTTTATTCTCCTCAATATACTACATAAGAGTCCAAATGAAGGCAATTCAAAAATATGGCAATTTTGCATTCAAGATGGCGACTTCTCGAATGATTTGTTTCTTCACTTAAACTAAACTACGTCCTTAATAACATAGCGAAACCTGGCTTACCTACCAAGAGCACAACTTACAATTTTCATGGTTAGAAATTTTTGAGCCGCCATTTTGAATCGAAGATGGCGACTTTTCCAACATGTCGGAATTTTCCCCTCACATACGCTGTAATCTACACACTTGAACGCAATTTCGTGATTCCACCATATCTACAAGTTGTGTAGAATTAGACGCGCCCTTATAACATTCCTAGCACTATCTTACACCGAACATTACTATTTCTTTCAAGTTTAAGGGCGGATTCGCAAACTACGCATCAGAATAAACATCACCTCGAAATTTCAACGTCCTACATACAGCCATTACAAATTTCACATTTTTTCGATTTGCGCCGCGAAACGAAAACGAATTTTAATGCTCTTTTTTCTATCATAAACTATGTTCCTAGCTTCACTGCCTGACAAAATATGACGTTTCTATGGTGTGCGGAACTACTCTAAAAACCAGCATTTCGAAACGACGAAAAATTTCGACACTTCATTTCCATGGAAAATGTCGCCTTTTTCGTGATATCGGAATTTTCCCATTACTCACATCCCATGACGAACAAGTATGCAAAATTTGGTGTTTGTATGTTTTGTGGAAGTATGCAAACAATTAAGTGTGTTTCCGATTATAGAGGTATATAATTCCCCACAGATGCAGGCCGCAACGTACCAGTATTATGTGAGCAGTAAGAACGAAGTCGAAAATCTCTGGAAATCGGTAGTGTAGGGGATTGACGTGAGTCTACTGGACAGGAGACCTGGGTTCGATTCCTAACAATCTTTTTCTCACTTTTTCTTTCTTTGAAAGTTTATTTTTATAGCATATATTGTTTGCCTAAAAGGTTGAGTCTATTATAAAACGCATTTCACTCCAACCGGTCCTGTAAACAAACTACTGAACCGAAAGAGGCACTATTCCACGTATCCCGTATATTATAACTATATACGCTGCCAACGAGAAAATTGTCAAAAGGTGCGTATATATATATATATATATATATATATATATATATATATATATGTGTGTGTGTGTGTGTGTGTGTGTGTGTGTATTTCCTTAAAAGTTATAATCTTATACTTTTTCAGTTGTGGTATAGACTTCAAACTTGGTATACGCATCTATCTAAACGACCAGTATAAAAAGGGAGATTGTTTGCAATTATTTCCGGTTTGAAGCACACACTATCCTCGCGAGACAAAATGTATTTTTGTCTCGTCTCTATACTATATCGTGCAAATGATGCTCAATGTTTTTTTCCAAAATGTTTTTTGGGGGTACACTGCCTCCTTAGGGCTCTTAGAGTGCCTCCGCAGGAGACCAAATAATACGTGTATAATAGAATAATAAATAGAAAACTATGAGCAGTGCCCCTGGGAATACTAACTGTGATCCTCAGGAACATTGTTTCTGAAAGAAACACTGGTGTTGCCCCATTTCTAAAGCTACATATGTTTCTTTCTAAATAGTTGAGTATCGTCTCGAAGCTTCACACGAACAAACTGCCTAGTTTCGAGACGATATCAACAGTTAGTGTATAAATATATTCTTTTCGTCTATGTCTGTAATAACGAAAATATTTTGTTCACGCAATGCCAACAGAAACTATTTTGATAAAACGAAGCAACGTGATAAGAAAAAAAACGTAAGATAAAACAAGGTTCGGCGGGGAATCGAACCCAGACCTGCTACTCAGAAAGCAGACACTTTACCGTGGAGCTAACTTACTACGTTGAATTTTGTTTGTTTTATTCTCCTCAATATACTACATAAGAGTCCAAATGAAGGCAATTCAAAAATATGGCAATTTTGCATTCAAGATGGCGACTTCTCGAATGATTTGTTTCTTCACTTAAACTAAACTACGTCCTTAATAACATAGCGAAACCTGGCTTACCTACCAAGAGCACAACTTACAATTTTCATGGTTACAAATTTTTGAGCCGCCATTTTGAATCGAAGATGGCGACTTTTCCAACATGTCGGAATTTTCCCCTCACATACGCTGTAATCTACACACTTGAACGCAATTTCGTGATTCCACCATATCTACAAGTTGTGTAGAATTAGACGCGCCCTTATAACATTCCTAGCACTATCTTACACCGAACATTACTATTTCTTTCAAGTTTAAGGGCGGATTCGCAAACTACGCATCAGAATAAACATCACCTCGAAATTTCAACGTCCTACATACAGCCATTACAAATTTCACATTTTTTCGATTTGCGCCGCGAAACGAAAACGAATTTTAATGCTCTTTTTTCTATCATAAACTATGTTCCTAGCTTCACTGCCTGACAAAATATGACGTTTCTATGGTGTGCGGAACTACTCTAAAAACCAGCATTTCGAAACGACGAAAAATTTCGACACTTCATTTCCATGGAAAATGTCGCCTTTTTCGTGATATCGGAATTTTCCCATTACTCACATCCCATGACGAACAAGTATGCAAAATTTGGTGTTTATATGTTTTGTGGAAGTATGCAAACAATTAAGTGTGTTTCCGATTATAGAGGTATATAATTCCCCACAGATGCAGGCCGCAACGTACCAGTATTATGTGAGCAGTAAGAACGAAGTCGAAGATCTAAGGAAATTGGTAGTGTAGGGGATTGACGTGAGCCTACTGGACAGGACACCTGGGTTCGATTCCTAACAATCTTTCTCTCGCTTTTTCTTTCTTTGAAAGTTTATTTTTATAGCATATATTGTTTGCCTAAAAGGTTGAGTCTATTATAAAACGCATTTCACTCCAACCGGTCCTGTAAACAAACTACTGAACCGAAAGAGGCACTATTCCACGTATCCTGTATATTATAACTATATACGGTGCCAACGAGAAAATTGTCAAAAGGTGCGTATATATATATATATATATATATATATATATATATATATATATATATATATATATATATATATGTGTGTGTGTGTGTGTGTGTGTGTGTGTATTTCCTTAAAAGTTATAATCTTATACTTTTTCAGTTGTGGTATAGACTTCAAACTTGGTATACGCATCTATCTAAACGACCAGTATAAAAAGGGAGATTGTTTGCAATTATTTCCGGTTTGAAGCACACACTATCCTCCCGAGACAAAATGTATTTTTGTCTCGTCTCTATACTATATCGTGCAAACGATGCTCAATGTTTTTTTCCAAAATGTTTTTTGGGGGTACACTGCCTCCTTAGGGCTCTTAGAGTGCCCCCGCAGGAGACCAAATAATACGTGTATAATAGAATAATAAATAGAAAACTATGAGCAGTGCCCCTGGGAATACTAACTGTGATCCTCAGGAACATTGTTTCTGAAAGAAACACTGGTGTTGCCCCATTTCTAAAGCTACATATGTTTCTTTCTAAATAGTTGAGTATCGTCTCGAAGCTTCACACGAACAAACTGCCTAGTTTCGAGACGATATCAACAGTTAGTGTATAAATATATTCTTTTCGTCTATGTCTGTAATAACGAAAATATTTTGTTCACGCAATGCCAACAGAAATTATTTTGATAAAACGAAGCAACGTGATAAGAAAAAAAAACGTAAGATAAAACAAGGTTCGGCGGAGAATCGAACCCAGACCTGCTACTCAGAAAGCAGACACTTTACCGCGGAGCTAACTTACCACGTTGAATTTTGTTTGTTTTATTCTCCTCAATATACCACATAAGAGTCCAAATGAAGGCAATTCAAAAATATGGCAATTTTGCATTCAAGATGGCGACTTCTCGAATGATTTGTTTCTTCACTTAAACTGAACTACGTCCTTAATAACATAGCGAAACCTGGCTTACCTACCAAGAGCACAACTTACAATTTTCATGGTTACAAATTTTTGAGCCGCCATTTTGAATCGAAGATGGCGACTTTTCCAACATGTCGGAATTTTCCCCTCACATACGCTGTAATCTACACACTTGAACGCAATTTCGTGATTCCACCATATCTACAAGTTGTGTAGAATTAGACGCGCCCTTATAACATTCCTAGCACTATCTTACACCGAACATTACTATTTCTTTCAAGTTTAAGGGCGGATTCGCAAACTACGCATCAGAATAAACATCACCTCGAAATTTCAACGTCCTACATACAGCCATTACAAATTTCACATTTTTTCGATTTGCGCCGCGAAACGAAAACGAATTTTAATGCTCTTTTTTCTATCATAAACTATGTTCCTAGCTTCACTGCCTGACAAAATATGACGTTTCTATGGTGTGCGGAACTACTCTAAAAACCAGCATTTCGAAACGACGAAAAATTTCGACACTTCATTTCCATGGAAAATGTCGCCTTTTTCGTGATATCGGAATTTTCCCATTACTCACATCCCATGACGAACAAGTATGCAAAATTTGGTGTTTATATGTTTTGTGGAAGTATGCAAACAATTAAGTGTGTTTCCGATTATAGAGGTATATAATTCCCCACAGATGCAGGCCGCAACGTACCAGTATTATGTGAGCAGTAAGAACGAAGTCGAAGATCTAAGGAAATTGGTAGTGTAGGGGATTGACGTGAGCCTACTGGACAGGAGACCTGGGTTCGATTCCTAACAATCTTTCTCTCGCTTTTTCTTTCTTTGAAAGTTTATTTTTATAGCATATATTGTTTGCCTAAAAGGTTGAGTCTATTATAAAACGCATTTCACTCCAACCGGTCCTGTAAACAAACTACTGAACCGAAAGAGGCACTATTCCACGTATCCTGTATATTATAACTATATACGGTGCCAACGAGAAAATTGTCAAAAGGTGCGTATATATATATATATATATATATATATATATATATATATATATATATATATATATATATATATATATATATATATATATGTGTGTGTGTGTGTGTGTGTGTGTGTGTATTTCCTTAAAAGCTATAATCTTATACTTTTTCAGTTGTGGTATAGACTTCAAACTTGGTATACGCATCTATCTAAACGACGAGTATAAAAAGGGAGATTGTTTGCAATTATTTCCGGTTTGAAGCACACACTATCCTCGCGAGACAAAATGTATTTTTGTCTCGTCTCTATACTATATCGTGCAAATGATGCTCAAAGTTTTTTTCCAAAATGTTTTTTGGGGGTACACTGCCTCCTTAGGGCTCTTAGAGTGCCTCCGCAGGAGACCAAATAATACGTGTATAATAGAATAATAAATAGAAAACTATGAGCAGTGCCCCTGGGAATACTAACTGTGATCCTCAGGAACATTGTTTCTGAAAGAAACACTGGTGTTGCCCCATTTCTAAAGCTACATATGTTTCTTTCTAAATAGTTGAGTATCGTCTCGAAGCTTCACACGAACAAACTGCCTAGTTTCGAGACGATATCAACAGTTAGTGTATAAATATATTCTTTTCGTCTATGTCTGTAATAACGAAAATATTTTGTTCACGCAATGCCAACAGAAACTATTTTGATAAAACGAAGCAACGTGATAAGAAAAAAAACGTAAGATAAAACAAGGTTCGGCGGGGAATCGAACCCAGACCTGAGACTCAGAAAGCAGACACTTTACCGTGGAGCTAACTTACTACGTTGAATTTTGTTCGTTTTATTCTCCTTAATATACTACATAAGAGTCCAAATGAAGGCAATTCAAAAATATGGCAATTTTGCATTCAAGATGGCGACTTCTCGAATGATTTGTTTCTTCACTTAAACTAAACTACGTCCTTAATAACATAGCGAAACCTGGCTTACCTACCAAGAGCACAACTTACAATTTTCATGGTTACAAATTTTTGAGCCGCCATTTTGAATCGAAGATGGCGACTTTTCCAACATGTCGGAATTTTCCCCTCACATACGCTGTAATCTACACACTTGAACGCAATTTCGTGATTCCACCATATCTACAAGTTGTGTAGAATTAGACGCGCCCTTATAACATTCCTAGCACTATCTTACACCGAACATTACTATTTCTTTCAAGTTTAAGGGCGGATTCGCAAACTACGCATCAGAATAAACATCACCTCGAAATTTCAACGTCCTACATACAGCCATTACAAATTTCACATTTTTTCGATTTGCGCCGCGAAACGAAAACGAATTTTAATGCTCTTTTTTCTATCATAAACTATGTTCCTAGCTTCACTGCCTGACAAAATATGACGTTTCTATGGTGTGCGGAACTACTCTAAAAACCAGCATTTCGAAACGACGAAAAATTTCGACACTTCATTTCCATGGAAAATGTCGCCTTTTTCGTGATATCGGAATTTTCCCATTACTCACATCCCATGACGAACAAGTATGCAAAATTTGGTGTTTGTATGTTTTGTGGAAGTATGCAAACAATTAAGTGTGTTTCCGATTATAGAGGTATATAATTCCCCACAGATGCAGGCCGCAACGTACCAGTATTATGTGAGCAGTAAGAACGAAGTCGAAGATCTAAGGAAATCGGTAGTGTAGGGGATTGACGTGAGCCTAGTGGACAGGAGACCTGGGTTCGATTCCTAACAATCTTTCTCTCACTTTTTCTTTCTTTGAAAGTTTATTTTTATAGCATATATTGTTTGCCTAAAAGGTTGAGTCTATTATAAAACGCATTTCACTCCAACCGGTCCTGTAAACAAACTACTGAACCGGAAGAGGCACTATTCCACGTATCCCGTATATTATAACTATATACGGTGCCAACGAGAAAATTGTCAAAAGGTGCGTATATATATATATATATATATATATATATATATATATATATATATATATATATATATGTGTGTGTGTGTGTGTGTGTGTGTGTGTGTGTGTGTATTTCCTTAAAAGTTATAATCTTATACTTTTTCAGTTGTGGTATAGACTTCAAACTTGGTATACGCATCTATCTAAACGACCAGTATAAAAAGGGAGATTGTTTGCAATTATTTCCGGTTTGAAGCACACACTATCCTCGCGAGACAAAATGTATTTTTGTCTCGTCTCTATACTATATCGTGCAAATGATGCTCAATGTTTTTTTCCAAAATGTTTTTTGGGGGTACACTGCCTCTTTAGGGCTCTTAGAGTGCCTCCGCAGGAGACCAAATAATACGTGTATAATAGAATAATAAATAGAAAACTATGAGCAGTGCCCCTGGGAATACTAACTGTGATCCTCAGGAACATTGTTTCTGAAAGAAACACTGGTGTTGCCCCATTTCTAAAGCTACATATGTTTCTTTCTAAATAGTTGAGTATCGTCTCGAAGCTTCACACGAACAAACTGCCTAGTTTCGAGACGATATCAACAGTTAGTGTATAAATATATTCTTTTCGTCTATGTCTGTAATAACGAAAATATTTTGTTCACGCAATGCCAACAGAAACTATTTTGATAAAACGAAGCAACGTGATAAGAAAAAAAAAGTAAGATAAAACAAGGTTCGGCGGGGAATCGAACCCAGACCTGCTACTCAGAAAGCAGACACTTTACCGTGGAGCTAACTTACTACGTTGAATTTTGTTTGTTTTATTCTCCTCAATATACTACATAAGAGTCCAAATGAAGGCAATTCAAAAATATGGCAATTTTGCATTCAAGATGGCGACTTCTCGAATGATTTGTTTCTTCACTTAAACTGAACTACGTCCTTAATAACATAGCGAAACCTGGCTTACCTACCAAGAGCACAACTTACAATTTTCATGGTTAGAAATTTTTGAGCCGCCATTTTGAATCGAAGATGGCGACTTTTCCAACATGTCGGAATTTTCCCCTCACATACGCTGTAATCTACACACTTGAACGCAATTTCGTGATTCCACCATATCTACAAGTTGTGTAGAATTAGACGCGCCCTTATAACATTCCTAGCACTATCTTACACCGAACATTACTATTTCTTTCAAGTTTAAGGGCGGATTCGCAAACTACGCATCAGAATAAACATCACCTCGAAATTTCAACGTCCTACATACAGCCATTACAAATTTCACATTTTTTCGATTTGCGCCGCGAAACGAAAACGAATTTTAATGCTCTTTTTTCTATCATAAACTATGTTCCTAGCTTCACTGCCTGACAAAATATGACGTTTCTATGGTGTGCGGAACTACTTTAAAAACCAGCATTTCGAAACGACGAAAAATTTCGACACTTCATTTCCATGGAAAATGTCGCCTTTTTCGTGATATCGGAATTTTCCCATTACTCACATCCCATGACGAACAAGTATGCAAAATTTGGTGTTTGTATGTTTTGTGGAAGTATGCAAACAATTAAGTGTGTTTCCGATTATAGAGGTATATAATTCCCCACAGATGCAGGCCGCAACGTACCAGTATTATGTGAGCAGTAAGAACGAAGTCGAGGATCTAAGGAAATCGGTAGTGTAGGGGATTGACGTGAGCCTACTGGACAGGAGACCTGGGTTCGATTCCTAACAATCTTTCTCTCACTTTTTCTTTCTTTGAAAGTTTATTTTTATAGCATATATTGTTTGCCTAAAAGGTTGAGTCTATTATAAAACGCATTTCACTCCAACCGGTCCTGTAAACAAACTACTGAACCGAAAGAGGCACTATTCCACGTATCCCGTATATTATAACTATATACGCTGCCAACGAGAAAATTGTCAAAAGGTGCGTGTATATATATATATATATATATATATGTGTGTGTGTGTGTGTGTGTGTGTGTGTGTATTTCCTTAAAAGTTATAATCTTATACTTTTTCAGTTGTGGTATAGACTTCAAACTTGGTATACGCATCTATCTAAACGACCAGTATAAAAAGGGAGATTGTTTGCAATTATTTCCGGTTTGAAGCACACACTATCCTCGCGAGACAAAATGTATTTTTGTCTCGTCTCTATACTATATCGTGCAAATGATGCTCAATGTTTTTTTCCAAAATGTTTTTTGGGGGTACACTGCCTCCTTAGGGCTCTTAGAGTGCCTCCGCAGGAGACCAAATAATACGTGTATAATAGAATAATAAATAGAAAACTATGAGCAGTGCCCCTGGGAATACTAACTGTGATCCTCAGGAACATTGTTTCTGAAAGAAACACTGGTGTTGCCCCATTTCTAAAGCTACATATGTTTCTTTCTAAATAGTTGAGTATCGTCTCGAAGCTTCACACGAACAAACTGCCTAGTTTCGAGACGATATCAACAGTTAGTGTATAAATATATTCTTTTCGTCTATGTCTGTAATAACGAAAATATTTTGTTCACGCAATGCCAACAGAAACTATTTTGATAAAACGAAGCAACGTGATAAGAAAAAAAACGTAAGATAAAACAAGGTTCGGCGGGGAATCGAACCCAGACCTGCTACTCAGAAAGCAGGCACTTTACCGTGGAGCTAACTTACTACGTTGAATTTTGTTTGTTTTATTCTCCTCAATATACTACATAAGAGTCCAAATGAAGGCAATTCAAAAATATGGCAATTTTGCATTCAAGATGGCGACTTCTCGAATGATTTGTTTCTTCACTTAAACTAAACTACGTCCTTAATAACATAGCGAAACCTGGCTTACCTACCAAGAGCACAACTTACAATTTTCATGGTTACAAATTTTTGAGCCGCCATTTTGAATCGAAGATGGCGACTTTTCCAACATGTCGGAATTTTCCCCTCACATACGCTGTAATCTACACACTTGAACGCAATTTCGTGATTCCACCATATCTACAAGTTGTGTAGAATTAGACGCGCCCTTATAACATTCCTAGCACTATCTTACACCGAACATTACTATTTCTTTCAAGTTTAAGGGCGGATTCGCAAACTACGCATCAGAATAAACATCACCTCGAAATTTCAACGTCCTACATACAGCCATTACAAATTTCAAATTTTTTCGATTTGCGCCGCGAAACGAAAACGAATTTTAATGCTCTTTTTTCTATCATAAACTATGTTCCTGGCTTCACTGCCTGACAAAATATGACGTTTCTATGGTGTGCGGAACTACTCTAAAAACCAGCATTTCGAAACGACGAAAAATTTCGACACTTCATTTCCATGGAAAATGTCGCCTTTTTCGTGATATCGGAATTTTCCCATTACTCACATCCCATGACGAACAAGTATGCAAAATTTGGTGTTTGTATGTTTTGTGGAAGTATGCAAACAATTAAGTGTGTTTCCGATTATAGAGGTATATAATTCCCCACAGATGCAGGCCGCAACGAACCAGTATTATGTGAGCAGTAAGAACGAAGTCGAAAATCTCTGGAAATCGGTAGTGTAGGGGATTGACGTGAGTCTACTGGACAGGAGACCTGGGTTCGATTCCTAACAATCTTTTTCTCACTTTTTCTTTCTTTGAAAGTTTATTTTTATAGCATATATTGTTTGCCTAAAAGGTTGAGTCTATTATAAAACGCATTTCACTCCAACCGGTCCTGTAAACAAACTACTGAACCGAAAGAGGCACTATTCCACGTATCCCGTATATTATAACTATATACGCTGCCAACGAGAAAATTGTCAAAAGTTGCGTATATATATATATATATATATATATATATATATATATATATATATATATATATATATATATATGTGTGTGTGTGTGTGTGTGTATTTCCTTAAAAGTTATAATCTTATACTTTTTCAGTTGTGGTATAGACTTCAAACTTGGTATACGCATCTATCTAAACGACCAGTATAAAAAGGGAGATTGTTTGCAATTATTTCCGGTTTGAAGCACACACTATCGTCCCGAGACAAAATGTATTTTTGTCTCGTCTCTATACTATATCGTGCAAACGATGCTCAATGTTTTTTTCCAAAATGTTTTTTGGGGGTACACTGCCTCCTTAGGGCTCTTAGAGTGCCCCCGCAGGAGACCAAATAATACGTGTATAATAGAATAATAAATAGAAAACTATGAGCAGTGCCCCTGGGAATACTAACTGTGATCCTCAGGAACATTGTTTCTGAAAGAAACACTGGTGTTGCCCCATTTCTAAAGCTACATATGTTTCTTTCTAAATAGTTGAGTATCGTCTCGAAGCTTCACACGAACAAACTGCCTAGTTTCGAGACGATATCAACAGTTAGTGTATAAATATATTCTTTTCGTCTATGTCTGTAATAACGAAAATATTTTGTTCACGCAATGCCAACAGAAATTATTTTGATAAAACGAAGCAACGTGATAAGAAAAAAAACGTAAGATAAAACAAGGTTCGGCGGAGAATCGAACCCAGACCTGCTACTCAGAAAGCAGACACTTTACCGCGGAGCTAACTTACCACGTTGAATTTTGTTTGTTTTATTCTCCTCAATATACCACATAAGAGTCCAAATGAAGGCAATTCAAAAATATGGCAATTTTGCATTCAAGATGGCGACTTCTCGAATGATTTGTTTTTTCACTTAAACTGAACTACGTCCTTAATAACATAGCAAAACCTGGCTTACCTACCAAGAGCACAACTTACAATTTTCATGGTTACAAATTTTTGAGCCGCCATTTTGAATCGAAGATGGCGACTTTTCCAACATGTCGGAATTTTCCCCCTCACATACGCTGTAATCTACACACTTGAACGCAATTTCGTGATTCCACCATATCTACAAGTTGTGTAGAATTAGACGCGCCCTTATAACATTCCTAGCACTATCTTACACCGAACATTACTATTTCTTTCAAGTTTAAGGGCGGATTCGCAAACTACGCATCAGAATAAACATCACCTCGAAATTTCAACGTCCTACATACAGCCATTACAAATTTCACATTTTTTCGATTTGCGCCGCGAAACGAAAACGAATTTTAATGCTCTTTTTTCTATCATAAACTATGTTCCTAGCTTCACTGCCTGACAAAATATGACGTTTCTATGGTGTGCGGAACTACTCTAAAAACCAGCATTTCGAAACGACGAAAAATTTCGACACTTCATTTCCATGGAAAATGTCGCCTTTTTCGTGATATCGGAATTTTCCCATTACTCACATCCCATGACGAACAAGTATGCAAAATTTGGTGTTTATATGTTTTGTGGAAGTATGCAAACAATTAAGTGTGTTTCCGATTATAGAGGTATATAATTCCCCACAGATGCAGGCCGCAACGTACCAGTATTATGTGAGCAGTAAGAACGAAGTCGAAAATCTAAGGAAATCGGTAGTGTAGGGGATTGACGTGAGCCTACTGGACAGGAGACCTGGGTTCGATTCCTAACCATCTTTTTCTCACTTTTTCTTTCTTTGAAAGTTTATTTTTATAGCATATATTGTTTGCCTAAAAGGTTGAGTCTATTATAAAACGCATTTCACTCCAACCGGTCCTGTAAACAAACTACTGAACCGAAAGAGGCACTATTCCACGTATCCCGTATATTATAACTATATACGCTGCCAACGAGAAAATTGTCAAAAGATGCGTGTATATATATATATATATATATATATATATGTGTGTGTGTGTGTGTGTGTGTGTGTGTGTGTGTGTGTATTTCCTTAAAAGTTATAATCTTATACTTTTTCAGTTGTGGTATAGACTTCAAACTTGGTATACGCATCTATCTAAACGACCAGTATAAAAAGGGAGATTGTTTGCAATTATTTCCGGTTTGAAGCACACACTATCCTCCCGAGACAAAATGTATTTTTGTCTCGTCTCTATACTATATCGTGCAAACGATGCTCAATGTTTTTTTCCAAAATGTTTTTTGGGGGTACACTGCCTCCTTAGGGCTCTTAGAGTGCCCCCGCAGGAGACCAAATAATACGTGTATAATAGAATAATAAATAGAAAACTATGAGCAGTGCCCCTGGGAATACTAACTGTGATCCTCAGGAACATTGTTTCTGAAAGAAACACTGGTGTTGCCCCATTTCTAAAGCTACATATGTTTCTTTCTAAATAGTTGAGTATCGTCTCGAAGCTTCACACGAACAAACTGCCTAGTTTCGAGACGATATCAACAGTTAGTGTATAAATATATTCTTTTCGTCTATGTCTGTAATAACGAAAATATTTTGTTCACGCAATGCCAACAGAAATTATTTTGATAAAACGAAGGAACGTGATAAGAAAAAAAAACGTAAGATAAAACAAGGTTCGGCGGAGAATCGAACCCAGACCTGCTACTCAGAAAGCAGACACTTTACCGCGGAGCTAACTTACCACGTTGAATTTTGTTTGTTTTATTCTCCTCAATATACCACATAAGAGTCCAAATGAAGGCAATTCAAAAATATGGCAATTTTGCATTCAAGATGGCGACTTCTCGAATGATTTGTTTCTTCACTTAAACTGAACTACGTCCTTAATAACATAGCGAAACCTGGCTTACCTACCAAGAGCACAACTTACAATTTTCATGGTTACAAATTTTTGAGCCGCCATTTTGAATCGAAGATGGCGACTTTTCCAACATGTCGGAATTTTCCCCTTCACATACGCTGTAATCTACACACTTGAACGCAATTTCGTGATTCCACCATATCTACAAGTTGTGTAGAATTAGACGCGCCCTTATAACATTCCTAGCACTATCTTACACCGAACATTACTATTTCTTTCAAGTTTAAGGGCGGATTCGCAAACTACGCATCAGAATAAACATCACCTCGAAATTTCAACGTCCTACATACAGCCATTACAAATTTCACATTTTTTCGATTTGCGCCGCGAAACGAAAACGAATTTTAATGCTCTTTTTTCTATCATAAACTATGTTCCTAGCTTCACTGCCTGACAAAATATGACGTTTCTATGGTGTGCGGAACTACTCTAAAAACCAGCATTTCGAAACGACGAAAAATTTCGACACTTCATTTCCATGGAAAATGTCGCCTTTTTCGTGATATCGGAATTTTCCCATTACTCACATCCCATGACGAACAAGTATGCAAAATTTGGTGTTTATATGTTTTGTGGAAGTATGCAAACAATTAAGTGTGTTTCCGATTATAGAGGTATATAATTCCCTACAGATGCAGGCCGCAACGTACCAGTATTATGTGAGCAGTAAGAACGAAGTCGAAGATCTAAGGAAATTGGTAGTGTAGGGGATTGACGTGAGCCTACTGGACAGGAGACCTGGGTTCGATTCCTAACAATCTTTCTCTCGCTTTTTCTTTCTTTGAAAGTTTATTTTTATAGCATATATTGTTTGCCTAAAAGGTTGAGTCTATTATAAAACGCATTTCACTCCAACCGGTCCTGTAAACAAACTACTGAACCGAAAGAGGCACTATTCCACGTATCCTGTATATTATAACTATATACGGTGCCAACGAGAAAATTGTCAAAAGATGCGTATATATATATATATATATATATATATATATATATATATATATATATATATATATATATATATATATATATATATATATATATGTGTGTGTGTGTGTGTGTGTGTGTATTTCCTTAAAAGTTATAATCTTATACTTTTTCAGTTGTGGTATAGACTTCAAACTTGGTATACGCATCTATCTAAACGACGAGTATAAAAAGGGAGATTGTTTGCAATTATTTCCGGTTTGAAGCACACACTATCCTCGCGAGACAAAATGTATTTTTGTCTCGTCTCTATACTATATCGTGCAAATGATGCTCAAAGTTTTTTTCCAAAATGTTTTTTGGGGGTACACTGCCTCCTTAGGGCTCTTAGAGTGCCTCCGCAGGAGACCAAATAATACGTGTATAATAGAATAATAAATAGAAAACTATGAGCAGTGCCCCTGGGAATACTAACTGTGATCCTCAGGAACATTGTTTCTGAAAGAAACACTGGTGTTGCCCCATTTCTAAAGCTACATATGTTTCTTTCTAAATAGTTGAGTATCGTCTCGAAGCTTCACACGAACAAACTGCCTAGTTTCGAGACGATATCAACAGTTAGTGTATAAATATATTCTTTTCGTCTATGTCTGTAATAACGAAAATATTTTGTTCACGCAATGCCAACAGAAACTATTTTGATAAAACGAAGCAACGTGATAAGAAAAAAAAACGTAAGATAAAACAAGGTTCGGCGGGGAATCGAACCGAGACCTGCTACTCAGAAAGCAGACACTTTACCGTGGAGCTAACTTACTACGTTGAATTTTGTTTGTTTTATTCTCCTCAATATACTACATAAGAGTCCAAATGAAGGCAATTCAAAAATATGGCAATTTTGCATTCAAGATGGCGACTTCTCGAATGATTTGTTTCTTCACTTAAACTGAACTACGTCCTTAATAACATAGCGAAACCTGGCTTACCTACCAAGAGCACAACTTACAATTTTCATGGTTAGAAATTTTTGAGCCGCCATTTTGAATCGAAGATGGCGACTTTTCCAACATGTCGGAATTTTCCCCTCACATACGCTGTAATCTACACACTTGAACGCAATTTCGTGATTCCACCATATCTACAAGTTGTGTAGAATTAGACGCGCCCTTATAACATTCCTAGCACTATCTTACACCGAACATTACTATTTCTTTCAAGTTTAAGGGCGGATTCGCAAACTACGCATCAGAATAAACATCACCTCGAAATTTCAACGTCCTACATACAGCCATTACAAATTTCACATTTTTTCGATTTGCGCCGCGAAACGAAAACGAATTTTAATGCTCTTTTTTCTATCATAAACTATGTTCCTAGCTTCACTGCCTGACAAAATATGACGTTTCTATGGTGTGCGGAACTACTTTAAAAACCAGCATTTCGAAACGACGAAAAATTTCGACACTTCATTTCCATGGAAAATGTCGCCTTTTTCGTGATATCGGAATTTTCCCATTACTCACATCCCATGACGAACAAGTATGCAAAATTTGGTGTTTGTATGTTTTGTGGAAGTATGCAAACAATTAAGTGTGTTTCCGATTATAGAGGTATATAATTCCCCACAGATGCAGGCCGCAACGTACCAGTATTATGTGAGCAGTAAGAACGAAGTCGAAGATCTAAGGAAATCGGTAGTGAAGGGGATTGACGTGAGCCTAGTGGACAGGAGAACTGGGTTCGATTCCTAACAATCTTTCTCTCACTTTTTCTTTCTTTGAAAGTTTATTTTTATAGCATATATTGTTTGCCTAAAAGGTTGAGTATATTATAAAACGCATTTCACTCCAACCGGTCCTGTAAACAAACTACTGAACCGAAAGAGGCACTATTCCACGTATCCCGTATATTATAACTATATACGCTGCCAACGAGAAAATTGTCAAAAGGTGCGTATATATATATATATATGTGTGTGTGTGTGTGTGTGTGTGTGTGTATTTCCTTAAAAGTTATAATCTTATACTTTTTCAGTTGTGGTATAGACTTCAAACTTGGTATACGCATCTATCTAAACGACCAGTATAAAAAGGGAGATTGTTTGCAATTATTTCCGGTTTGAAGCACACACTATCCTCGCGAGACAAAATGTATTTTTGTCTCGTCTCTATACTATATCGTGCAAATGATGCTCAATGTTTTTTTCCAAAATGTTTTTTGGGGGTACACTGCCTCCTTAGGGCTCTTAGAGTGCCTCCGCAGGAGACAGAATAATACGTGTATAATAGAATAATAAATAGAAAACTATGAGCAGTGCCCCTGGGAATACTAACTGTGATCCTCAGGAACATTGTTTCTGAAAGAAACACTGGTGTTGCCCCATTTCTAAAGCTACATATGTTTCTTTCTAAATAGTTGAGTATCGTCTCGAAGCTTCACACGAACAAACTGCCTAGTTTCGAGACGATATCAACAGTTAGTGTATAAATATATTCTTTTCGTCTATGTCTGTAATAACGAAAATATTTTGTTCACGCAATGCCAACAGAAACTATTTTGATAAAACGAAGCAACGTGATAAGAAAAAAAACGTAAGATAAAACAAGGTTCGGCGGGGACTCGAACCCAGACCTGCTACTCAGAAAGCAGACACTTTACCGTGGAGCTAACTTACTACGTTGAATTTTGTTTGTTTTATTCTCCTCAATATACTACATAAGAGTCCAAATGAAGGCAATTCAAAAATATGGCAATTTTGCATTCAAGATGGCGACTTCTCGAATGATTTGTTTCTTCACTTAAACTAAACTACGTCCTTAATAACATAGCGAAACCTGGCTTACCTACCAAGAGCACAACTTACAATTTTCATGGTTACAAATTTTTGAGCCGCCATTTTGAATCGAAGATGGCGACTTTTCCAACATGTCGGAATTTTCCCCTCACATACGCTGTAATCTACACACTTGAACGCAATTTCGTGATTCCACCATATCTACAAGTTGTGTAGAATTAGACGCGCCCTTATAACATTCCTAGCACTATCTTACACCGAACATTACTATTTCTTTCAAGTTTAAGGGCGGATTCGCAAACTACGCATCAGAATAAACATCACCTCGAAATTTCAACGTCCTACATACAGCCATTACAAATTTCACATTTTTTCGATTTGCGCCGCGAAACGAAAACGAATTTTAATGCTCTTTTTTCTATCATAAACTATGTTCCTAGCTTCACTGCCTGACAAAATATGACGTTTCTATGGTGTGCGGAACTACTCTAAAAACCAGCATTTCGAAACGACGAAAAATTTCGACACTTCATTTCCATGGAAAATGTCGCCTTTTTCGTGATATCGGAATTTTCCCATTACTCACATCCCATGACGAACAAGTATGCAAAATTTGGTGTTTGTATGTTTTGTGGAAGTATGCAAACAATTAAGTGTGTTTCCGATTATAGAGGTATATAATTCCCCACAGATGCAGGCCGCAACGTACCAGTATTATGTGAGCAGTAAGAACGAAGTCGAAAATCTCTGGAAATCGGTAGTGTAGGGGATTGACGTGAGTCTACTGGACAGGAGACCTGGGTTCGATTCCTACCAATCTTTTTCTCACTTTTTCTTTCTTTGAAAGTTTATTTTTATAGCATATATTGTTTGCCTAAAAGGTTGAGTCTATTATAAAACGCATTTCACTCCAACCGGTCCTGTAAACAAACTACTGAACCGAAAGAGGCACTATTCCACGTATCCCGTATATTATAACTATATACGCTGCCAACGAGAAAATTGTCAAAAGGTGCGTATATATATATATATATATATATATATATATATATATATATATATATATATATATATATATATGTGTGTGTGTGTGTGTGTGTGTGTGTATTTCCTTAAAAGTTATAATCTTATACTTTTTCAGTTGTGGTATAGACTTCAAACTTGGTATACGCATCTATCTAAACGACCAGTATAAAAAGGGAGATTGTTTGCAATTATTTCCGGTTTGAAGCACACACTATCCTCCCGAGACAAAATGTATTTTTGTCTCGTCTCTATACTATATCGTGCAAACGATGCTCAATGTTTTTTTCCAAAATGTTTTTTGGGGGTACACTGCCTCCTTAGGGCTCTTAGAGTGCCCCCGCAGGAGACCAAATAATACGTGTATAATAGAATAATAAATAGAAAACTATGAGCAGTGCCCCTGGGAATACTAACTGTGATCCTCAGGAACATTGTTTCTGAAAGAAACACTGGTGTTGCCCCATTTCTAAAGCTACATATGTTTCTTTCTAAATAGTTGAGTATCGTCTCGAAGCTTCACACGAACAAACTGCCTAGTTTTGAGACGATATCAACAGTTAGTGTATAAATATATTCTTTTCGTCTATGTCTGTAATAACGAAAATATTTTGTTCACGCAATGCCAACAGAAATTATTTTGATAAAACGAAGGAACGTGATAAGAAAAAAAAACGTAAGATAAAACAAGGTTCGGCGGAGAATCGAATCCAGACCTGCTACTCAGAAAGCAGACACTTTACCGCGGAGCTAACTTACCACGTTGAATTTTGTTTGTTTTATTCTCCTCAATATACAACATAAGAGTCCAAATGAAGGCAATTCAAAAATATGGCAATTTTGCATTCAAGATGGCGACTTCTCGAATGATTTGTTTCTTCACTTAAACTGAACTACGTCCTTAATAACATAGCGAAACCTGGCTTACCTACCAAGAGCACAACTTACAATTTTCATGGTTACAAATTTTTGAGCCGCCATTTTGAATCGAAGATGGCGACTTTTCCAACATGTCGGAATTTTCCCCCTCACATACGCTGTAATCTACACACTTGAACGCAATTTCGTGATTCCACCATATCTACAAGTTGTGTAGAATTAGACGCGCCCTTATAACATTCCTAGCACTATCTTACACCGAACATTACTATTTCTTTCAAGTTTAAGGGCGGATTCGCAAACTACGCATCAGAATAAACATCACCTCGAAATTTCAACGTCCTACATACAGCCATTACAAATTTCACATTTTTTCGATTTGCGCCGCGAAACGAAAACGAATTTTAATGCTCTTTTTTCTATCATAAACTATCTAGCTTCACTGCCTGACAAAATATGACGTTTCTATGGTGTGCGGAACTACTCTAAAAACCAGCATTTCGAAACGACGAAAAATTTCGACACTTCATTTCCATGGAAAATGTCGCCTTTTTCGTGATATCGGAATTTTCCCATTACTCACATCCCATGACGAACAAGTATGCAAAATTTGGTGTTTATATGTTTTGTGGAAGTATGCAAACAATTAAGTGTGTTTCCGATTATAGAGGTATATAATTCCCCACAGATGCAGGCCGCAACGTACCAGTATTATGTGAGCAGTAAGAACGAAGTCGAAGATCTAAGGAAATTGGTAGTGTAGGGGATTGACGTGAGCCTACTGGACAGGAGACCTGGGTTCGATTCCTAACAATCTTTCTCTCGCTTTTTCTTTCTTTGAAAGTTTATTTTTATAGCATATATTGTTTGCCTAAAAGGTTGAGTCTATTATAAAACGCATTTCACTCCAACCGGTCCTGTAAACAAACTACTGAACCGAAAGAGGCACTATTCCACGTATCCTGTATATTATAACTATATACGGTGCCAACGAGAAAATTGTCAAAAGGTGCGTATATATATATATATATATATATATATATATATATATATATATATATATATATATATATATATATATATATATATGTGTGTGTGTGTGTGTGTATTTCCTTAAAAGTTATAATCTTATACTTTTTCAGTTGTGGTATAGACTTCAAACTTGGTATACGCATCTATCTAAACGACGAGTATAAAAAGGGAGATTGTTTGCAATTATTTCCGGTTTGAAGCACACACTATCCTCGCGAGACAAAATGTATTTTTGTCTCGTCTCTATACTATATCGTGCAAATGATGCTCAAAGTTTTTTTCCAAAATGTTTTTTGGGGGTACACTGCCTCCTTAGGGCTCTTAGAGTGCCTCCGCAGGAGACCAAATAATACGTGTATAATAGAATAATAAATAGAAAACTATGAGCAGTGCCCCTGGGAATACTAACTGTGATCCTCAGGAACATTGTTTCTGAAAGAAACACTGGTGTTGCCCCATTTCTAAAGCTACATATGTTTCTTTCTAAATAGTTGAGTATCGTCTCGAAGCTTCACACGAACAAACTGCCTAGTTTCGAGACGATATCAACAGTTAGTGTATAAATATATTCTTTTCGTCTATGTCTGTAATAACGAAAATATTTTGTTCACGCAATGCCAACAGAAACTATTTTGATAAAACGAAGCAACGTGATAAGAAAAAAAACGTAAGATAAAACAAGGTTCGGCGGGGAATCGAACCCAGACCTGCTACTCAGAAAGCAGACACTTTACCGTGGAGCTAACTTACTACGTTGAATTTTGTTTGTTTTATTCTCCTCAATATACTACATAAGAGTCCAAATGAAGGCAATTCAAAAATATGGCAATTTTGCATTCAAGATGGCGACTTCTCGAATGATTTGTTTCTTCACTTAAACTAAACTACGTCCTTAATAACATAGCGAAACCTGGCTTACCTACCAAGAGCACAACTTACAATTTTCATGGTTACAAATTTTTGAGCCGCCATTTTGAATCGAAGATGGCGACTTTTCCAACATGTCGGAATTTTCCCCTCACATACGCTGTAATCTACACACTTGAACGCAATTTCGTGATTCCACCATATCTACAAGTTGTGTAGAATTAGACGCGCCCTTATAACATTCCTAGCACTATCTTACACCGAACATTACTATTTCTTTCAAGTTTAAGGGCGGATTCGCAAACTACGCATCAGAATAAACATCACCTCGAAATTTCAACGTCCTACATACAGCCATTACAAATTTCACATTTTTTCGATTTGCGCCGCGAAACGAAAACGAATTTTAATGCTCTTTTTTCTATCATAAACTATGTTCCTAGCTTCACTGCCTGACAAAATATGACGTTTCTATGGTGTGCGGAACTACTTTAAAAACCAGCATTTCGAAACGACGAAAAATTTCGACACTTCATTTCCATGGAAAATGTCGCCTTTTTCGTGATATCGGAATTTTCCCATTACTCACATCCCATGACGAACAAGTATGCAAAATTTGGTGTTTGTATGTTTTGTGGAAGTATGCAAACAATTAAGTGTGTTTCCGATTATAGAGGTATATAATTCCCCACAGATGCAGGCCGCAACGTACCAGTATTATGTGAGCAGTAAGAACGAAGTCGAAGATCTAAGGAAATCGGTAGTGTAGGGGATTGACGTGAGCCTACTGGACAGGAGACCTGGGTTCGATTCCTAACAATCTTTCTCTCACTTTTTCTTTCTTTGAAAGTTTATTTTTATAGCATATATTGTTTGCCTAAAAGGTTGAGTCTATTATAAAACGCATTTCACTCCAACCGGTCCTGTAAACAAACTACTGAACCGAAAGAGGCACTATTCCACGTATCCCGTATATTATAACTATATACGGTGCCAACGAGAAAATTGTCAAAAGGTGCGTATATATATATATATATATATATATATATATATATATATATATATATATATATATGTGTGTGTGTGTGTGTGTATTTCCTTAAAAGTTATAATCTTATACTTTTTCAGTTGTGGTATAGACTTCAAACTTGGTATACGCATCTATCTAAACGACCAGTATAAAAAGGGAGATTGTTTGCAATTATTTCCGGTTTGAAGCACACACTATCCTCGCGAGACAAAATGTATTTTTGTCTCGTCTCTATACTATATCGTGCAAATGATGCTCAATGTTTTTTTCCAAAATGTTTTTTGGGGGTACACTGCCTCCTTAGGGCTCTTAGAGTGCCTCCGCAGGAGACCAAATAATACGTGTATAATAGAATAATAAATAGAAAACTATGAGCAGTGCCCCTGGGAATACTAACTGTGATCCTCAGGAACATTGTTTCTGAAAGAAACACTGGTGTTGCCCCATTTCTAAAGCTACATATGTTTCTTTCTAAATAGTTGAGTATCGTCTCGAAGCTTCACACGAACAAACTGCCTAGTTTCGAGACGATATCAACAGTTAGTGTATAAATATATTCTTTTCGTCTATGTCTGTAATAACGAAAATATTTTGTTCACGCAATGCCAACAGAAACTATTTTGATAAAACGAAGCAACGTGATAAGAAAAAAAACGTAAGATAAAACAAGGTTCGGCGGGGAATCGAACCCAGACCTGCTACTCAGAAAGCAGACACTTTACCGTGGAGCTAACTTACTACGTTGAATTTTGTTCGTTTTATTCTCCTTAATATACTACATAAGAGTCCAAATGAAGGCAATTCAAAAATATGGCAATTTTGCATTCAAGATGGCGACTTCTCGAATGATTTGTTTCTTCACTTAAACTAAACTACGTCCTTAATAACATAGCGAAACCTGGCTTACCTACCAAGAGCACAACTTACAATTTTCATGGTTACAAATTTTTGAGCCGCCATTTTGAATCGAAGATGGCGACTTTTCCAACATGTCGGAATTTTCCCCTCACATACGCTGTAATCTACACACTTGAACGCAATTTCGTGATTCCACCATATCTACAAGTTGTGTAGAATTAGACGCGCCCTTATAACATTCCTAGCACTATCTTACACCGAACATTACTATTTCTTTCAAGTTTAAGGGCGGATTCGCAAACTACGCATCAGAATAAACATCACCTCGAAATTTCAACGTCCTACATACAGCCATTACAAATTTCACATTTTTTCGATTTGCGCCGCGAAACGAAAACGAATTTTAATGCTCTTTTTTCTATCATAAACTATGTTCCTAGCTTCACTGCCTGACAAAATATGACGTTTCTATGGTGTGCGGAACTACTCTAAAAACCAGCCTTTCGAAACGACGAAAAATTTAGACACTTCATTTCCATGGAAAATGTCGCCTTTTTCGTGATATCGGAATTTTCCCATTACTCACATCCCATGACGAACAAGTATGCAAAATTTGGTGTTTGTATGTTTTGTGGAAGTATGCAAACAATTAAGTGTGTTTCCGATTATAGAGGTATATAATAATTCCCCACAGATGCCAGCGGCAACGTACCAGTATTATGTGAGCAGTAAGAACGAAATCGAAAATCTAATGAAATCGGTAGTGTAGGGGATTGACGTGAGCCTACTGGACAGGAGACCTGGGTTCGATTCCTAACAATTTTTTCTCACTTTTTCTTTCTTTGAAAGTTTATTTTTATAGCATATATTGTTTTCCTATAAGGTTGAGTTTATTATAAAACGCATTTCACTCCAACCGGTACTGTAAACAAACTACTGAACCGATAGAGGCACTTTTCCACGTATCCTGTATATTATAACTATATACGCTGCCAACGAGAAAATTGTCAAAAGGTGCGTATATATATATATATATATATATATATATATATATATATATATATATATATATATATATATATATATATATATATATATATATATATGTGTGTGTGTGTGTGTGTGTGTGTGTGTGTGTCTGTGTGTGTATAAAAAGGGAGATTGTTTGCAATTATTTCCGGTTCGAAGCACACACTATCCTCGCGAGACAAAATGTATTTTTGTCTCGTCTGTATACTTTATCGTGGAAATGATGCTCAATGTTTTTTGCCAAAATGTTTTCGGGGGGTACACTGCCTCCTTGGGGCTCTTAAAGTGCCCAACCAGGAGACCAAATAATACGTGTATAATAGAATAATAAATAGAATACTATGAGCAGTGCCCCTGGGAATACTAACTGTGATCCTCAGGAACATTGCTTCTGAAAGAAACACTGGTGTTGCCCCATCTCTAAAGCTACATATTTTTTTTTCTAAATAGTTGAGTATCGTCTCGAAGGTTCACACGAACATACTGCCTAGTTTCGAGACGATATCAACAGTTAGTGTATAAATATATTCTTTTCGACTGTCTGTAATAACGAAAATATTTTGTTCACGCAATGCCAACAGAAGCTATTTTGATAAAAAGAAGCCACGTGATAAGAAAAAAAGGTAAGATAAAACAAGGCTCGGGGGGGAATCGAACCCAGACCTGCTACTCAGAAAGCAGACACTTTACCGCGGAGCGAACTTACTACGTTGGATTCCATTTGTTTATTCTCCTCAATATACCACATAAGAGTCCAAATGAAGGCAATTCAAAAATATGGCAATTTTGCATTCAAGATGGCGACTTCTCCAGTGATTTGTTTCTTCACTTAAACTGAACTACGTCCTTAATAACATAGCGAAACCTGGCTTCCCTACCAAGAGCACAACGAATTTTCATGGTTACAAATTTTTGAGCCGCCATTGTGAATCGAAGATTACAACTTTTCCAACATGTCGGATTTTTCCCCTCACATGGGCTGTAATCTACACACTTGAACGCAATTTCGTGATTCCACCATTACTACAAGTTGTGTAGAATTAGACGCCCCCTTATAATATTCCTAGCACTTTCTTACACCGAACATGACTATTTTTTTTCAAGTTTAAGGGGGGATTCGCAAACTACGCATCAGAATAAACATCACCTCGAAATTTCAACGTCCTACATACAGCCATAACAAATTTCACATTTTTTCGATTTGCGCCGCGAAACGAAAACGAATTTTAATGCTCTTTTTTCTATCATAAACTATGTTCCTAGCTTCACTGCCTGACAAAATATGACGTTTCTATGGTGTGCGGAACTACTCTAAAAACCAGCATTTCGAAACGACGAAAAATTTCGACACTTCATTTCCATGGAAAATGTCGCCTTTTTCGTGATATCGGAATTTTCCCATTACTCACATCCCATGACGAACAAGTATGCAAAATTTGGTGTTTGTATGTTTTGTGGAAGTATGCAAACAATTAAGTGTGTTTCCGATTATAGAGGTATATAATAATTCCCCACAGATGCCAGCGGCAACGTACCAGTATTATGTGAGCAGTAAGAACGAAATCGAAAATCTAATGAAATCGGTAGTTTAGGGGATTATACTGTGTTTGGTTGTTGAAGTGAGTAGACGTGTCTTCGCTCTCTGCAACAAGCTCTGACGTGTTTACCTTCAACGGTGCTTTCGTTAGCATTCAGTTTTGCTGTTGTTATTTTTCGTTTTTTTTTCTTCTGTTATTTTTGTGAGTGAATTCGTTGAATGAACCATGTCGTTAAAAAGGGTCAATACATTAAAATATGATTTTGATGGTGTTTCACAGCGACCAAGTACCTTGAGTTTGCATCAGTGGCTCAGTGATTCTTTCAAGTTTTCTATTGATGATGTCTTGAGTATTGAAATGGATGTTTATCGTAAATTGTTGTATGTGAAACTTCGTACCGAAGAACTTTGTGAAAACGTTTTGCGTGCTTCTGACGGAACTGTGTACTATAGTGATACAGATGGTCAACATGCGGTACCAGTTTTGTGGGCTGATGTGCAAATTGTAACAGTTAAATTGCTTTGTACACCAATGGAACTTGACGATTTTGAAATTAAGAAAGTTCTTGGGGACTATGGGATCATCTCTAAAATTTCTGATGAACTATATTCCGTTGATCATGTTTACCCTATACGAACCGGGCGTAAATTAATACGTATGGAAGTAAAAAGGCCTATTCCATCTTTTGTTGTCATCCAAGGACAAAAGTTTTGTGTCACGTACCCCAACCAGATCCGAACATGTCTCAGGTGCAATGGGGCTCATATGTACTCCAATTGTCCCCTTCGAGCTCCCAGTGATCCGAACAGTTATGCAGGGAAGGTAGCTCCTATATTTCGCAATAACGATCCTGCAGAGCGTCTTATGCCTAAATTTGACAGTTTGCCCATCCCTTCCCGACACTGGAACAAACCCACCCCTAGTGTATCGTGCTCATCTGATGCAAATGTACCTACAATAGACGCTTCTCAATTTCCGGAACTACCAAGTACGAATGTTTCCTGCGAGCCGCACAATGCTAAGAGTGTTTCCTCAGAAACGTCCGCAAGTGCGTGTTTTAGTTGTTCCACTGAAAAACAAGATGGTTCACAGCCGTTACTACTCCCATCTGATGCACCTTTATCAAATTCTGTTTCTGATCTCGAAACAGTTCCTGGGGGACAAGATCTCTCTGCTGCGCCGATTTCTACAACAATTAATCGTAATGAGAGTGATTCCCAAGCAAAGTGTGGTTCTCCTGAAGAAAGGTTTCATGCTCCCTCCCCCCCATCTCAGTCTAGTGAGTCGGAGGTCGCTTCTCCTATCATGGACGTAAGTACAATTAGTGACGACAATCGAAATCGACGCAAGCGTACGAAACGTAATGAATTGAGCCAAAAGCTATTTAAAAAGTCTGAAAATGAAACGAATGCGTCTCTTCTGTCTCCAAAACTGACGTTATGTCGTAATATGGTTCTTAATACAGTACATGTGCTATATTTTAATGAATTTAGTTTAAGTACCTTAAAACACGTTAGTCTCTTCTATAATACGTTAGAGTGATATGTATGTCATTTAGATGTTTTAAGCTTTCTTTTACTGTTTCTCTTGTCAGAAATTATGCCGTTATATTTACTTTCTCTGCTCATTCTTTTGTGTCGGTGGTTTTCTGTGCTTACCAGTGTGATGATGCTTAAAATTGCTACGATTAACATTAATAATTTGCAAAGTTCCGCCAAGCAGTTTGCTCTTTGTGACTTTTTGCGCATAGAGGGCATTGACATTGCCCTTTTACAAGAGGTTGGTATTTCTGAATTAAATCTTAGTCCGTCCTATGTTGTAGAAAATAACTTTGACAATAGTGGCACAGGTACAGCTATTGCTTACCGACATTCAACAAATTTTTCTTCACCTGTGTTCCATCCATCTGCTAGAATAATACGCGGTAATCTAGGAGACATCAATCTTGTAAATATTTATTCTCCGAGTGGTTCACAAGCTCGCACTAGGCGAAATGCTTTCTTTTCCCAGGACGTTGCTCTGTCGCTTGGACCCAATGTTGACAGGTTAATTTTGGCTGGAGATTATAATTGCGTTTTAAGACCTGAAGATCAAACGCCGGGATTTAACTACTGCCATGCTCTCCAGGAATTAGTTACTGGACTTAATTTACGAGACACATGGATCTGTCTGAAGCCGCAAGCACGGGATTTCACTTATCTATCACACCAGAGTGCGTCACGCCTTGACCGCATATATGTATCTCCCGTATTGGTGCCATGCATTAAGCAAGTTGAAATTGTCCCCACCTCCTTTTCTGATCACTCAGCTTATATTGTATCCTTCACCGTTCCTGATCTCACTGTTGAACGAGGTCGTGGTTATTGGCAATTCAACACATCGTTATTGGAAGACGATCAATTTTGTGCTGAGTTTCAATCCAAATGGCATTACTGGTTTAGACAACATCAATACTTTCCCACTGTTAGTGCTTGGTGGCATGCTTATTTCAAACCACGATTTGCAAGTTTCTGTCGGTGGTACTCAGCTGAAAAGTCCAGAGATCTTCGTAATTTGCTTTCCTTTTATACCAGGTGTTTGCGAGAAGCTCGCTGTGCTGCTGTTTCTGACTTATCTATGTTTTCTCAGGTTAAGCGCTATCAAGCTTTGCTTCTCAATTTGCATCGCCGCCGTGTAGCTGGCATCAAGGTCAGAAGCAAGGTTCCCATAATAGATGCTGATGAAGAGCCATCATTACATCATGTCCTCAAAGAAATCAAACGAGGCCAAGGAAAATGGATCCATCAAATCATAGATGACGACGGACACCTTCATAAGGATGTTGCTTCCATTAAACATGTGTTTTGGATGCACTACTCCGAACTCTATAGTATTGCAGACACTACTACAACGTCTGGGGAATTATCTGCTTCACTTTCTGGTATTCTTGATGATGCAGCACAGCAATCTCTTGTTCGAGCTTTTAGTATTGAAGATGTACATCACGCTGTTCTCGCAGCTCCGAAAGGTAAATCTCCAGGGCTAGATGGCATATGTGCAGAATGGTATGTTAAGTTTTTCCCTCTAATTGGTGAAACACTCACCTGTCTCGTTAATGAATATTTCAGTAATAACCCACAGAGACTGTACAGAAGTCCTGGTGTCACAGTATTTATTCCTAAGCAAGCACACCCTACAAGTGTTACTCATTATCGACCCATCACTCTCCTGAATTGTGATTACAAGTTGCTTGCTCGTTGTTTGAACAACAGACTTTCCCACTATATTGATCTTCTCGCTGGACCATTTCAATATGCACGAGTCGGAGTGAAAAAAATATATCACGTACTTCAAACTGTTCGAGATGTTATTGCAAATTTTCAGACTCACACTACTAGTCATGCTTTGCTATCCTTAGATTTTAACCAAGCCTTTGATCGTGTAGATCACAATTACTTGTGGTCAGTATTGAACCATATGGGCGTTGGAGACTTATTTGTCCGTTGGATTCGCGTCCTGTATGGTGACGCTCAATCGAAATTAAAAATCAACGGGTTCCTGACTACACCTCTTAAACTCAAACGCAGCGTTAGACAAGGATGTCCATTAAGCATGACTCTTTTTATAATTTCCATCTGTCCCTTCCTACACAGCATTGCGCAACGTATCCAAGGCCTTACTATCTGCAATGTTCCTGTTAAGGTGTATAGTTTTGCTGATGACGTGCATGTTTTCCTTCGTGATCCCCAGGATTTAGAAGTAGTTGAAGATTGCGTTCACAAGTACTCTGAACAGTCAGGAGCACGTCTTAATCGCTTGAAATCTAAACTTATGCCATTAGGAAATGGTTCTACGCATGCATATACCAATTTTCCTCAGATAGTGAAGGTTATGAAAGTACTTGGTATTTATTTTTCCTGCAACTTGGATGAGAGTATAGTAAAAAATTTTGAAGATGTCTTTCTGAAGGTTCGCTCTGTTTTACATCAACATACATCTCGTTCCCTGTCGTTGATATCTCGTGTCTACTTTGTGAATACATATGCATTTTCCAAGTTGTGGTACGTCTGTCAAATTTTGCCTATGCCTACATTTTACATTCAGAAGTTTACGAGCATTGGTAACTGGTTTGTGTGGACAGGTACGATTTTTCGAGTACGATATCCAACTCCATGTTTCCCATATGGTGCAGGAGGGCTCAACTTGATCCATGTTGCAAGTAAAACGAAAGCTTTATTCTCCTACAGAGGATTCCAAAACATTCAAGGTATTGGAGATCAACTCAGCACGACCGTTCTTTCGTCTCTCGTAGCTACCAATGACGGAGTACTACCTGTCAACTTATCTCAGATTCCTCCCGACTTTTGGTATTTTAAAGATGTAATATGTAATTATTTTTACCTGTCTGCCCGTGGCCATCAAGCCTTACCTCACAGAGTGAAACTTCTCTATAACTTATTTCTACAAGAACAACCAAGCCAATGTCCTCACATAGTTACAAAATTCCCATCTGCGCATTGTCAACGTATTTGGGGAACAATTTCATCTACTGTTGTGTCAACCTCAGCCCGCTCTTTATGGTACAGACTTGTTAATAACATTATAGATACTAAGGCTAAACGACATCACCTTCATAATACAGATGACAACCAGTGTTCTCTTTGTGGACAAGTTGATACTATAGAACACCGTTTCACCACCTGCAACGGGTCGACCTCAGTTTAGAAAACCTATAGAGAAATGGTTCAATAATTGTGTAAAATAAGCATGGATTCTATTACTGTTCAGATGCTTTTGTTTCCTGATTTTAAGTTTTTTCCTAATGAGAAGCAAAACTCTGTTGTATGGCTCACTGCTCATACCATTGAATTTATTCTGTCCCCTAGTTCTCCTCAAGCACATCACACGTACAAAGATTTCCTGTGTTTACGATACGGTAAATTACCACCACCAAGAGAGAAAAAGCTCTTTGCGCATTACCTGAATTACCTCTTGTATGGGTATGCACTATAATTGACTTGTAAATTTCTTGTTACCTGCTCTACTATATATATTCACTTTGTAACTACAAACTGTACCAATGTGTAGTCTTATTTTTTTTCTGAATTTTGCGCTGATATGTAATATGAATTATTGACAATAAACAAGTGAAAAAAAAGGGGATTGACGTGAGCCTACTGGACAGGAGACCTGGGTTCGATTCCTAACAATTTTTTCTCACTTTTTCTTTCTTTGAAAGTTTATTTTTATAGCATATATTGTTTTCCTATAAGGTTGAGTTTATTATAAAACGCATTTCACTCCAACCGGTACTGTAAACAAACTACTGAACCGAAAGAGGCACTTTTCCACGTATCCCGTATATTATAACTATATACGCTGCCAACGAGAAAATTGTCAAAAGGTGCGTATATATATATATATATATGTGTGTGTGTGTGTGTGTGTGTCTGTGTGTGTATAAAAAGGGAGATTGTTTGCAATTATTTCCGGTTCGAAGCACACACTATCCTCGCGAGACAAAATGTATTTTTGTCTCGTCTGTATACTATATCGTGGAAATGATGCTCAATGTTTTTTGCAAAATGTTTTTGGGGGGTACACTGCCTCCTTGGGGCTCTTAAAGTGCCCAACCAGGAGACCAAATAATACGTGTATAATAGAATAATAAATAGAATACTATGAGCAGTGCCCCTGGGAATACTAACTGTGATCCTCAGGAACATTGTTTCTGAAAGAAACACTGGTGTTGCCCCATCTCTAAAGCTACATATTTTTTTTCTAAATAGTTGAGTATCGTCTCGAAGCTTCACACGAACATACTGCCTAGTTTCGAGACGATATCAACAGTGAGTGTATAAATATATTCTTTTCGTCTATGTCTGTAATAACGAAAATATTTTGTTCACGCAATGCCAACAGAAACTATTTTGATAAAACGAAGCCACGTGATAAGAAAAAAAGGTAAGATAAAACAAGGTTCGGCGGGGAATCGAACCCAGACCTGCTACTCAGAAAGCAGACACTTTACCGCGGAGCTAACTTACTACGTTGGATTCCATTTGTTTATTCTCCTCAATATACCACATAAGAGTCCAAATGAAGGCAATTCAAAAATATGGCAATTTTGCATTCAAGATGGCGACTTCTCCAGTGATTTGTTTCTTCACTTAAACTGAACTACGTCCTTAATAACATAGCGAAACCTGGCTTCCCTACCAAGAGCACAACTTACAATTTTCATGGTTACAAATTTTTGAGCCGCCATTGTGAATCGAAGATTACGACTTTTCCAACATGTCGGATTTTTCCCCTCACATGGGCTGTAATCTACACACTTGAACGCAATTTCGTGATTCCACCATTACTACAAGTTGTGTAGAATTAGACGCCCCCTTATAATATTCCTAGCACTTTCTTACACCGAACATGACTATTTTTTTCAAGTTTAAGGGCGGATTCGCAAACTACGCATCAGAATAAACATCACCTCGAAATTTCAACGTCCTACATACAGCCATAACAAATTTCACATTTTTTCGATTTGCGCCGCGAAACGAAAACGAATTTTAATGCTCTTTTTTCTATCATAAACTATGTTCCTAGCTTCACTGCCTGACAAAATATGACGTTTCTATGGTGTGCGGAACTACTCTAAAAACCAGCATTTCGAAACGACGAAAAATTTCGACACTTCATTTACATGGAAAATGTCGCCTTTTTCGTGATATCGGAATTTTCCCATTACTCACATTCCATGACGAACAAGTACGCAAAATTTGGTGTTTGTATGTTTTGTGGAAGTATGCAAACAATTAAGTGTGTTTCCGATTATAGAGTTATATAATTCCCCACAGATGCCAGCGGCAACGTACCAGTATTATGTGAGCAGTAAGAACGAAGTCGAAAATCTAATGAAATCGGTAGTGTAGGGGATTGACGTGAGCCTACTGGACAGGAGACCTGGGTTCGATTCCTAACAAGTTTTTCTCACTTTTTCTTTCTTTGAAAATTTATTTTTATAGCATATATTGTTTGCCTATAAGGTTGAGTATTATAAAACGCATTTCACTCCAACCGGTACTGTAAACAAACTACTGAACCGAAAGAGGCACTTTTCCACGTATCCCGTATATTATAACTATATACGCTGCCAACGAGAAAATTGTCAAAAGGTGCGTATATGTGTGTGTGTGTGTGTGTGTGTGTGTGTATAAAAAGGGAGATTGTTTGCAATTATTTCCGGTTCAAAGCACACACTATCCTCGCGAGACAAAATGTATTTTTGTCTCGTCTGTATACTATATCGTGGAAATGATGCTCAATGTTTTTGCCAAAATGTTTTTGGGGGGTACACTGCCTCCTTGGGGCTCTTAAAGTGCCCAACCAGGAGACCAAATAATACGTGTATAATAGAATAATAAATAGAATACTATGAGCAGTGCCCCTGGGAATACTAACTGTGATCCTCAGGAACATTGTTTCTGAAAGAAACACTGGTGTTGCCCCATCTCTAAAGCTACATATTTTTTTTTCTAAATAGTTGAGTATCGTCTCGAAGCTTCACACGAACATACTGCCTAGTTTCGAGACGATATCAACAGTTAGTGTATAAATATATTCTTTTCGTCTATGTCTGTAATAACGAAAATATTTTGTTCACACAATGCCAACAGAAACTATTTTGATAAAACGAAGCCACGTGATAAGAAAAAAAGGTAAGATAAAACAAGGTTCGGCGGGGAATCGAACCCAGACCTGCTACTCAGAAAGCAGACACTTTACCGCGGAGCTAACTTGCTACGTTGGATTCCATTTGTTTATTCTCCTCAATATACCACATAAGAGTCCAAATGAAGGCAATTCAAAAATGTGGCAATTTTGCATTCAAGATGGCGACTTCTCCAGTGATTTGTTTCTTCACTTAAACTAAACTACGTCCTTAATAACATAGCGAAACCTGGCTTCCCTACCAAGAGCACAACTTACAATTTTCATGGTTACAAATTTTTGAGCCGCCATTGTGAATCGAAGATTACGACTTTTCCAACATGTCGGATTTTTCCCCTCACATGGGCTGTAATCTACACACTTGAACGCAATTTCGTGATTCCACCATTACTACAAGTTGTGTAGAATTAGACACCTCCTTATAATATTCCTAGCACTTTCTTACACCGAACATGACTATTTTTTTCAAGTTTAAGGGCGGATTCGCAAACTACGCATCAGAATAAACATCACCTCGAAATTTCAACGTCCTACATACAGCCATAACAAATTTCACATTTTTTCGATTTGCGCCGCGAAACGAAAACGAATTTTAATGCTCTTTCTTCTATCATAAACTATGTTCCTAGCTTCACTGCCTGACAAAATATGACGTTTCTATGGTGTGCGGAACTACTCTAAAAACCAGCATTTCGAAACGACGAAAAATTTCGACACTTCATTTACATGGAAAATGTCGCCTTTTTCGTGATATCGGAATTTTCCCATTACTCACATTCCATGACGAACAAGTATGCAAAATTTGGTGTTTGTATGTTTTGTGGAAGTATGCAAACAATTAAGTGTGTTTCCGATTATAGAGGTATATAATTCCCCACAGATGCCAGCGGCAACGTACCAGTATTATGTGAGCAGTAAGAACGAAATCGAAAATCTAATGAAATCGGTAGTGTAGGGGATTGACGTGAGCCTACTGGACAGGAGACCTGGGTTCGATTCCTAACAATTTTTTCTCACTTTTTCTTTCTTTGAAAGTTTATTTTTATAGCATATATTGTTTTCCTATAAGGTTGAGTTTATTATAAAACGCATTTCACTCCAACCGGTACTGTAAACAAACTACTGAACCGAAAGAGGCACTTTTCCACGTATCCTGTATATTATAACTATACACGCTGCTAACGAGAAAATTGTCAAAAAGTGCGTATATATATATATGTGTGTGTGTGTGTGTGTGTCTGTGTGTGTATAAAAAGGGAGATTGTTTGCAATTATTTCCGGTTCGAAGCACACACTATCCTCGCGAGACAAAATGTATTTTTGTCTCGTCTGTATACTTTATCGTGGAAATGATGCTCAATGTTTTTTGCCAAAATGTTTTCGGGGGGTACACTGCCTCCTTGGGGCTCTTAAAGTGCCCAACCAGGAGACCAAATAATACGTGTATAATAGAATAATAAATAGAATACTATGAGCAGTGCCCCTGGGAATACTAACTGTGATCCTCAGGAACATTGTTTCTGAAAGAAACACTGGTGTTGCCCCATCTCTAAAGCTACATATTTTTTTTTCTAAATAGTTGAGTATCGTCTCGAAGGTTCACACGAACATACTGCCTAGTTTCGAGACGATATCAACAGTTAGTGTATAAATATATTCTTTTCGTCTGTCTGTAATAACGAAAATATTTTGTTCACGCAATGCCAACAGAAACTATTTTGATAAAAAGAAGCCACGTGATAAGAAAAAAAGGTAAGATAAAACAAGGCTCGGCGGGGAATCGAACCCAGACCTGCTACTCAGAAAACAGACACTTTACCGCGGAGCGAACATACTACGTTGGATTCCATTTGTTTATTCTCCTCAATATACCACATAAGAGTCCAAATGAAGGCAATTCAAAAATATGGCAATTTTGCATTCAAGATGGCGACTTCTCCAGTGATTTGTTTCTTCACTTAAACTGAACTACGTCCTTAATAACATAGCGAAACCTGGCTTCCCTACCAAGAGCACAACTTACAATTTTCATGGTTACAAATTTTTGAGCCGCCATTGTGAATCGAAGATTACGACTTTTCCAACATGTCGGATTTTTCCCCTCACATGGGCTGTAATCTACACACTTGAACGCAATTTCGTGATTCCACCATTACTACAAGTTGTGTAGAATTAGACGCTCCCTTATAATATTCCTAGCACTTTCTTACACCGAACATGACTATTTTTTTCAAGTTTAAGGGCGGATTCGCAAACTACGCATCAGAATAAACATCACCTCGAAATTTCAACGTCCTACATACAGCCATAACAAATTTCACATTTTTTCGATTTGCGCCGCGAAACGAAAACGAATTTTAATGCTCTTTTTTCTATCATAAACTATGTTCCTAGCTTCACTGCCTGACAAAATATGACGTTTCTATGGTGTGCGGAACTACTCTAAAAACCAGCATTTCGAAACGACGAAAAATTTCGACACTTCATTTACATGGAAATTTCGCCTTTTTCGTGATATCGGAATTTTCCCATTACTCACATTCCATGACGAACAAGTATGCAAAATTTGGTGTTTGTATGTTTTGTGGAAGTATGCAAACAATTAAGTGGGTTTCCGATTATAGAGGTATATAAGAATTCAGTAACATCATTTCAGATTTGGACAGGGAGGGCCAAGATTGCCCACCGACATAAGAGATCCACGTTAGTTATTAGCATATTACCTTACGATATATATATATATTTTTTAAAAAAAGTATGTGTTTCTCAAACTCAGGATAGCAGTTGCCCCCAATATTAGTAGGTTTCCTTGACAAAATTTTCCTCAACTGACTAAAAATTTTCTCTTTTTTTTTTTTTAGCCTATCAAGTTTTCCTAGTTTGTTGCATGTCAAATTCCTGTAATAGAAATTATGTGGTAATATTAATTTAGCTATAATGAAGGAAGTGAAAAACACATTTGCTTTTACTTTTTATTTTTTATTGTTTCCTTCATTCTTTTTTACAAGAAAAAATACAAATACATGCAGCTTATAATGGATGCAAATTATGCTACTTTGAACAGACACATACATACATGCACACACACACACACACACAACCAATTGCTATTGTATTGTTTTATTTCTGAAGAACAAAGAAATATTTAAGCACGTGCGAAAATTTCCCTGGATTTTCACGTTTTATCGAAAAATTCCGTTTTTCCCTTTTTGTTAAATTTACCTATAAAATTTCCGTAGATTAGGGAAATTTCCCTCAAATTGCGAACACTAGTAGCCGCTTGTTCCTGGTTCCACGAGTGTTGTGGTGTGAAACAACAAGCACTTAATGCTACTTTTATATATTGTTATCTACAATCAGTGCCGGATTTACGTATAAGCTAACCAAGCTATAACTTAGGGCCCCACTCGCTTGGGGGTCAAAAAAATTAAACAAAAAACTGATTATAATGTAATTTCCTAATAACAGAAAAAAAAGCAAATAAGATAAAACACACATACAACAATTGTGTATTGTGTTGTTATGTACCAGATTTTTATGAAGCAAGTAATAGGGCTCTATTTCTGAGCCTCACTTGTAATGAGGCCCCTGTTCTCCAGCCCTGTTATAATGGAGCCCCCGTTTCCCAGCCCTGCTTGTAATGGGCCCTTGTTTCCATTTAGATATCCATTAAGTCCATAAATTAGGATATAGCATATGTTCAAACCTAAAAACGGCGACAAAGCTTGATGTATAAAGGACCCCTTTCAATAGCTTAGGGCCCCATCAAACCTGAATTCCGCAATCTCTATAATCATTGGTTGTTAGGAAATTTGAAGAAAAAAAGATCATTGTATGTTTCGCCGAAAAGGGGTCGTGTATAACTTCCCCCTCGAGAGAGCAAAGAGTAGTATCCAGTTTGCTAACGTCTGTGGTTTCCTCACTAAATCTGTTTGTTTTATCATTGTGTCTAACACTCACAAAGAGACTTACGAAAGTGTCACTCACCGATTTGAATGAAACTTTAAACATTTGTAGAACATCGAAAAATAATCTACATGTTTTTTTGTTTTGTTTTGTTTGTTTGTTTGTTTTTTTTATTTCGGCAATAGTGCAGGTTTAAGAGTAGAAACCATATTTTGAACCGTTAGGGGTGATCTCGAAGCATATACAGAAAAAAATCATTTAGTGTAGAAGAAAACATAATGCCAGGGAATTTTAGAACCGCTGATTCAGAATCTGACGTCAAAATGACAAAATTCAAAATGGCTGATAAAATATGGCGATTATACTTACAAAACGTCTTCTGGTTTGAAACGCTGTGCTAGCCAAGAACAATCATAGTTGGTAGGGATTACTGCGAGGAGGTTGCAGACCTATTTGAAACCCCTTTTCGTAGTTATTTTAACATGTGACTTTATTAAAGTGAGTCTTCACCTCTCGCTATTCGGGGTGCTTATGTATAGTGAGGAGCCGAGGTGGCTCAGTTGTAGAATGTTTATCTCAGGTACATGGAGTCTCTGGTTCGATCCCAGCTCGCGTCAAGTGAACTTTCTGGTGGACAAACACCGTGTGCGTGGGTTTCCTCGGGGTTCTCCCATTTCCTCCCACTTTCTTCATTCCACCATTTCATTCATTTCTCTTCATCGCTGTCTCCTTTACCATAACCGGCATAACCATGGGACGTAAACCTCAAAGATTTCATTTCAATTATGTATAGTGTGTCTCCTCGCCTCTCGCTATGTCAGAACTTCATAGTCTATCCTCAGGTGATATAATTATGAATTTATTGAGAAAACGGTTTGCAATACTGATATTCCGTAAAAACAAGTGTGTGATGCATAAACATTGTTTACACCACAGACACCTTATTACGGTAACTGTGCCCAAATCGCAAAATGCTGCACAATATTTGAAACAAAATGTTATGTGATTTTCAAATGCATATTAAAAAAACGCTTTTGTACCCGAATACCTTATAAGATTTGGAACTCTGGGAGAAGAATCCTTTTTATCCATCAGTGATTGGATCTTAGTTATATTATTACGAAGATGTAAAGTCATGTTATAGAGAAGGACAATATCAGCAAAGTGTCTCAAGAAGTTTTCTATCGCCTAAAGAACAGCACATCAAGAGGCTGAATCCTACTAGTTATTCCTGCAGAAATGGTTTCTATTTTGAGGTCCTCTTTTGTTCTTAAAATAGGTTAAAAAGTTGATGAATTGTGACCATTCCACGAATCTAATAACAAAATCGACTTTGAATTAGACGCTGAAATAAGCATCCGGAATAGTAAGAGGGGAGGGGACTAACTTTAAATATTTACCACGAGTAGTGAGAGGGGAGGGGAGTCACTTTCAATAAGCACCCCGAATAATGGTAAGCAAGAGGACTCACTTTAAATACGTACCCCCAATTGTGAAGGTGTAGAGACGCACTTTAATCAAGCATCTCTTAAAATAAGTACAGAAAGGGGTTTAAAATCGGTCTGACACCTCCTCGCAGTAATCCCTGCCAGCTATTGTTGTTCTTCGTTAAAAGTACAGCATTTCAAACCAGAAGACTTTTGTAATTGTAATCACTATATTGGATCGGACATTTTGAATTTTCTAATTTTGACGTGAGATTCTGAATCAGCTGTTCTAAAACTCCTTGGCATTATTTTTCTTCTACATTAAATGATGGTTTTCTGTATATGCTTCGAGACCACTGCTAACGGTTTAAAGGGTGGTTCTACCCTTAAACCCGCGCCATTGGCGAACTAAGAAAAAATACTTGTCGATTATTTTTCGATGTTCTACAAATGTTCAAAGTTTCTTTCAAATCGATGAGTGACACTTCCGTAAGTCTCCTTGTCGGTCGAAAAGACATAACAACTTTCCCAGGCCGGTCATCCTAAGCGATTTTTTCTAAGATTCACAAGCATATCAGGCAAATTGCAAATGACGGGATGGTTACCTGACATACAGGTCTTAGGACACTTCCTTCTGAATTCCTTTTTCCTTCTCTTTTCTGTGGATTGTGGGCTAGCCGATGGACATCACACCTTAAGGACGTAGATGCTGGTATTAACCAAATTTATGTATAAATAAATAAATGGTCCCGTCTAGCGGTGAAATTTGTTCAAATCTGGTAGAAATTTGAGTAATCTCATGAACAATTCTTGTGATCAGTGCTGATACCAGAGGAAGGTCCCACCCACTGCACCTATGGCTCTCCCTAGAAGTTGTACTGTAGTGTAAGTCAAGTAATATAAAACTATTTTTTTCGGTATGCATAAAAAAAGAAAGAAGAAAGCTGCTTCCCAATATTCCTCTACCGCTCGGATATCCTTCCAAGAAATGTAAGCTGATGTCGCCGCTTCTAAACGACGTGACAAACATCTTGGCATTTGAAGGCGGCGCTCCAAGTTACCTTTAAATGCTGCTAGCAAATGAGAGGCCAGAGGTATTGCCACGTTTATTTTGTACACATCCACTTCTACCCCCTGCCACCTGATCGTGCTGCAGTTCGTCTGTTTAGCCACAGCCACACCCCTTTAACATTAGGCAACGTCGCGTCACAGCTTGCGTTTTATTCGTTTAGCTGAAATGCCAAGATGTTTGTCACAGGCTTTAGTATTGTCTGTCAGTGTAAGTGTTTATGCTGAGATTGGATATTCTTCTTATGTTTAACAAAATTCTGGAAGCTACTTTCTATCCAAACCATGAAAAATTGATTGACAATGTATATACCTTTCTGAAACGAATCTTTTCATCATACTGTTAACTAATATATACTTTGTAGCATCATTTAGTTATTCATTCTGGCAAGATGCCAATATTGTAAGGATCCCCACATCACAACATTACAAAGCAGATGATACACTAATGAGAAAGACACGAAGGAAACCGAAAGGAGACGGACCACACGAAAGAATCCGACGAAGGACGTACAACCCGAGGAGGACACATTAAAGAAGGACCACAGAGGGATCTGGCATCATTCGACCAATTGATCGCAACCTATCCTAACCCTGGAGGCTGCTATGAAGCTAAGGGGTTCACCTTAGACAGTACCGTACTTCGTGAAGACTGCTATGAGCTGAGTTTTCCTAAAACCGAATCCTTGAATAACCCTGGAGGCCGCTATGAAGCTAAGGGGTTACCCGTACAGAACATTATAACCTACAAACCTTCGTCATTATTGAGAGACTTTGTTGTAAGAACTTTTGTAGACACAAAAGAATTAGTTTTATAATAAAATTGGTGAAGGGATAAAATCTCGGTACATCATTGACTCTACCCATAAAACATTTCAATATATTTAGAGTGATTTCTTTAATATGTGTGATTTCTTCTGTATTTGGAATAATTTATTGTTTATTGAAATATATGAAATAAACGCATATGAAATAGTTAATCACTATAATTGGCTTTCTTCTGTCAACAACCCCTTCATTATGAGTGTAAGTTATTTATGTATTAGTATAGAAACATTGACAGATTAGTTCTATAGCAGTTTTTTTTCTTCTTGATAAGATCGTTAATGAAAATTAGTCTAACGGCAAATTTGTTTTCACCTGAAACGTTTTATGTGACTTTTACCTGCGAATGACAGCTGATAAAGTGTTAGACGAAATAAGAATTAGGCAAATTGACGAGTAAGTCCTTGACAGTAACACTGATCATTGGCCGCGAAATCGACTTTGCCCTTTCCCCGGCAGATCAAAAACTCAAGCAATATACGAATCGAGTATAAGGACTCCAAATATTTAGAGTCCCACTCACTACGGAATACGCGAAGTTGTTATCGTCGCCACCAACCCTGATTCACGCCGTAAAACAGTTAAGTTTAACGTCCTTTTAGTAGCAAGGCTGTATGATACGTGGACCTATTGATTAACGTGGAATCCAAACCACATGAGCTCCCGCCGAGAATTGAACCGGAATCTCCCACTCCAAAGGCGCGTACGCTAACTGCGAAGGAGCTCACAAATGGTCAAACAATCGCAACGTATATCTCAAAGTATGCAATTCACTGGAACTGGATCATAGTGTTTCGCATTTCGGATAGTTTATTATCACTATTACTACTACTACTATTATTATTATTATTATTATTATTATTATTATTATTATTATTATTATTATTATTATTATTATTATTATTATTATTATTATTATTATTATTATTATTATTATTATTATAGCCTTCGGCTAGCTGAGGATTTCTCTTAAGACACCCACATTTGCTAGGTTTATGGCCTTGCACATCTCACATACCTAACATATCTCTAATCTTAACGGGTTTCAAGATACGATCGTGTTATTCTAATAATTGCAACCCTCACCTGTTTTCTAACCACCTTTTTCTTCTCTTCTAAGGGAAACATCAAAACACGTCGTTAGAAACATGTCTCTACTTTTTAAGAGATTTCCAGATATGATCATGTTATTTCAACAATTACAATCCCCACCCCTTTATCTTGATGCCTTTTTCTCCCCTTCTAATGGAAACTCAAATATTTGAATCAACATTTTTCTTCCTAAGGGCAACACTTTCTCAATCTGGCCCGGAGGACCATATTTTATATATATATATATATATATATATATATATATATATATATATATATATATATAAATCCTCCCCGATAAACACCAACTTTACCAAGACATTTATGTGTTGAGTGGGGAGGATTGTGTGCTACAGTAAAATTTAGAGCTATGTCGGTGGTAGTTCACTACCAGAAGGGCCAACCCTAGCGAATTGCTCTAAATGGAGTAGCCAGACGAAGAGTGTTTTGGGAGAAGACAGCAGTTCTCATTAACAAAGTGGCGGAAATCATTGTGATTGGTACGGCAACTTGGACATTAGTCCCAGGCGTGGTCAGAGTGACTTTAACGGCTGGGATATTGCGGGGTGGAAGGCAACGGGAAACCATCACTCAATTTTCCCTAGTTTGCTGGCAGCAAAAAGAGAACAAGTGTACAATGGTCATTCTCAAGTCAAACATAGTTCCGGAGGTAACATATTCCCCCATTTGGATCTCCGGGAGGAAAATGGCTTGGGAAGGACTATTGGACGAGAAAGTAATAATGAGGGGGAGACAGACAGGGAAGAGCAAAAGGTTTATGATAGGGACATGGAAGGCACGTTATTTTACAGGGAGGAAAATTACAAAATCTTAAAGAAGAAATGAAACAAAATAAAATAGATTTATTTTGTAGAAGTTTGTGAAGTTAGATGGGAAGGTAATGGAATGTTGAACAGCGAAGGATATAGAATATTTTACTCAGGTAATGAAAAGGGCGGTCATAATGGCGTAGGAATAATTCTTGGAATGCGCTAAAGGGAGAAAGTAGTGAAAGAACAATTTATTGATGAAAAAGTTATGATCTTAAGACTTAAAGGAAAAATCGAAGGATCTAGTGGTGATAAAGACATATGCACCGACGGCTTCGCATGCAACAGAAGAAGTAGACGAAAATTATGAGAAAATAGAAGAAATTATAGACAGGGAGAAGAGGGGTGTATGCGTAATTGAAATGGGAGATTTCAATGCAGTTGTGGGAGAAAAACAGGAAGGTAGTATTGTAGGAAAATATGGTTTAGGCGAAAGAAATGAAATGGGAGAGGGACTAGTGAATTTCTGTTGACAGAATTCACTACTAATTGGGAACACTTGGTTCAATCAGCACAAGAGAAGAAGATATACACGGAAATCGCCAATAGACGGCGGAAGATTGCCGATAGACTATGTTATGATTCAGGACAGGTACCGGAATAGCTTAAAGAACGCGAAGACCCTTCCTGTGGCTGATATTTTCTCTGATCATAATCTTGTGCTGGTCGAAGTAGATATTCAACTGAAAAATGTAGACAGAAAAGTAGGCAACCAAGTGTTGAATACTGAAAAGTTGATAAACGAGGAAATAAGAAATTTTTTCGTTGAAAAATTCGAAGAAAAATATTAAAACGTGGCAAAAATAGGCGCAGGTAGTAACACACGGTGGGAACACATTAAACTTTGCTTACAGCAGGCTGCAGAAGAAGCAGTACCGCGAATGGAAAAAGGCTAAGAAACCATAGGTTACGAAGCAGATGTTGCAGAAAAGGAGTGAAAGGAAGACGTGGAAAGAGGTTGATGCAGAAGAGGGGAGAAAAATGTACAGAAAGTTAAATAATTAATTACGGAGAGAAACAGACAGAGCGAGGTAAGAGTTTTACAAAAGAAAATGCGAGGACATAGAAGAATTAGAAGAGTTGGGAAATATGAGGAAATGTACAAGGAGGTGCAATCTATGAATTTCGGAGGAAACAAGGGAGTATTATGATGGCAGTAGAAAATAAGAATGGCAAGGTAGTCACCGAGAGAAATGAGGTCATAGGAAGATGGAAAGAATACGTTGAAGACTTATATGAGATTAGGGATAGACCGTGTAGCTTAAATGTTGAAGTAGAAAATGAAGTAGGTGAGGATGATAAAGGATTTACTATTTTTCGGGATGAGTTTGAAAAAGCTATATCCGAGATTAGGAATGGAAAGGCAACCGGGATAGATAACATACCAATCGAATTCATTAAAAATATGGGAGACAAGGGAAATAAAGAATTGTTCCGACTATGCAATGAAATACATGAAACAGGAGTGGCCAAAAGACTTCCTGAAGACGATCATGATACCAATGGCTAAGAAATCGAACCCAAGGAGATGTGAGGATTATAGAACTATTAGTCTCATATCTCATGGAGCTAAAAGTTTGCTCCAAATGCTGAACAAAAGGTTATATAGAAGAACAAATGAAGAAGTTGAGGAGGAGCAGTTCGGGTTCAGAAGAGGTAAGGATACAAGAGATGATATTGGGTTATTAAGTGCGATCGGTGAAAGATTTATAGAAAAATGGAAAGAGGTGTATGTTCTATTTATTGATCTAGAAAAGGGTTTTAACCACGTGAATTGGGAATTGTTGTTGGGAAGATATGGTTGGAATGGAAAGATCGAAGGCTCATAAGAAACTTATACATGAACCAACAAGTAAATGTTAGGATAGGGGAAGAACTAACGGAAAAGAGTGCAATTGGAAGGGAAGTTCGACAAGACATAAGATTTGGAGACGATATGGCGCTTGTTGCAGAATCTGGAAAGGAAATCAATAAAACGTAAGAAAACTTGAGGATGGGCTTTGAAGAATATGGGATGAAAATAAATGTTAGAAAGACAAAAACCGTGGTGATTGGAACGAAGAGGTCTGTGTCAAATATAAAAGTGTGAGGAGAGAAAATAGAACAAGTGAATAGTTTTCGATATCTGGGTAGTGTTCTTAGTAATGACATGAAGTGCGAACGTGAAATGAAAGCAAGGATAGGAATGGCGAAAGAAGCCTTTACGAGGAAGAAAAGTCTATTTTATGGGACCATGAATAAAGAGTTGAGAAAAAGAGTCATAAGATTCAGAAAAAGGCGCTTGGTGTGAAGTGTTGTAGTGTATGGGGTGGAAACGTGGACATTACGTAAAAGTGATGAAAGCGACTGGAAATGTGAGTGTGGAAAAGAGTGGAGAGAATTAGTTGTGTCGAGCGGAAAACAAATGAAAGGGTGTTAGAAATGGTGGAGGAAAAAAGTACGCTTTTAGATATTGTTAAGAAGAGAAAGAGAAACTGGTTCGGACATTGCCGAAGAAGAAATTGTATCATGAGGGACGTCGTAGAGGAAAAGAGAGGGAGGGGGCGAAGGAGACTACAATTAATGGATGATATAAAAACAGAAAGATCGTACTTGAAGACGAAGAGATTAGCGGAGGACCGTAGAGCATGGAAGCTTCTCAGCTACTGTAAGTGACCTGTCAGTAATGGCATAATAAACTTTAGGTCATACTTAGAGAGCTCTTTTTCCAAGAATTCTGAAAACTCTGTTCACCCCTCTAAACCTTCCGCTAACGTGGTAGAGATTTATGATCCCTTCTGGCTAAAAACCAATGTTGCCTCAATTCCTTTCCTTCTTTTCTTTTTCCAAATTGAAATATATATATGAAGTAAAGCCTTCTCTTTATTTTGCCGAACTTTAACTACACAAGTGGATCAAAGGTACGGTAACACTGAGAGCAGTGACAGCTTACAAGCTCCCGAGGGTTGTGGGGGTGAAAAGAAGCAGTGGTTGGGGACAGAGCCCTTTAAGTCTGTCTCGATGTATACCTATGATATATATATATATATATATATATATATATATATATATATATATATATATATATATATATATATATATATATATATATATATAGTTCACCGTCCTTGAACAGTGTAACATGGACTGGATCGTGATCTGAAAATACTTATTCAACACTGAGGAAGTGATTGTTTCGTACCTGGAAAGACCGTAGACCAAGAATTCACACTCACAAAGGATTTGTTGAAAAAAAAACTTTTAAAAAAGAGTACAAGAGTGAATTTTATGAACAAAATATCGATTATTGTCACATAAACTTGGTCTTAATTCATCAATCGATCAACGCTATCACTACCTCCTGAGTACATTACTGAATCGGTACAGTGTTGCAAGACAAGTCAACTGTCACAAATCCGTGCCAAGTTAGAAAGCAGTAAAGTTCAGAAAAAGTATAACTCTCAAAAATAATAAAAAATTCTAAACTGACTACTTAAGTGAATGAGGAGGATAGGAAGGTAAACCGAAGTAGCTGATCGACTCTCTCTGAGTGGTATCCTTGCAGCTTCATTCGGGAAAGACGTTCACTGAGTAAAATTGGAGACAATCTTTCTCATACACACTTAGCTGAATCACTTTATAATTCAGAAATAAAACTTTTCACTGGTGATTCATTTTCATGAACACTGTCCAAATTAACACTTCTCTAAGGGACGCTTGGGCGCAAAGAAACATGTCCAAAAATATTATTTCTAAATTCTTTTTTATTTCACAATCTTTCCTACAAGGGTATTGAGAGGTTTACTGATCTGTTACAATCGAGCGAGGGAAAGCTTCAAGTGATTTCCTGCACCCTCGATGCATGTGGCAAGAACCTTTGCTTGATAATATTCATATGACCATTGACATGTCTTGGAGCAACATTCACATATAGTCTTCTTTTTTGGTGCTGTCTGATAAGGTGAGCCTGGACTTGCATATCTATTATAGTTCTCTCAACCGGAAACCCTGTTTATAGTATTTCATTCTGTTATTGCTATATCATCCTACTAGATCTCAAGATAACCAAAAATAAATTCCGGGTATGCGTACAGCGTAGAAATATCACAATTACATGTTACGACCCTTTTAAGTCGTAGCTCAAAGACATAAGGAAATATGGCTCCACTGTACTTCTTGCAAAACGTAGTATCATCAATGCTATGCAGATAGAGATAAAACTTACTACATTTGGATTTAGGGCGAGCGTGACAATGTATGGGAAAAATTCGTTTTTCGTATGTTCTTTAGCATAATATTGTATTTCAATACGAGTATTATGTCATTAACGCTGATATTAAGAAAAACTCAAAACTGCGATTTGAGTAGTTTTACTTCAAGTCCCTTACAGGATGAACCCGAGATATCCGTTGGGAAAATGGGACGTTTCATGCACATTCCAAGATCCTAGGGTTTGACTTCAGGCGGGAGCTTTTGTGATTCGATTCCACGTTAAGCTATAAGTCCACGTCTCATTAAGCCGGACTGTGAACGGAACACTAAAATCAAATCTGATCCCAGAACATCCTCGAGATTTCTGTGATATATGGATAGCTTCACTAACAAAAATCCCTTCAGAAATGTTAATAGTCCTAACATGTAAGTCATCTCAGTTCATTGTTTTCTAATGATAAAGCTCCCTCGTGGTTATATAGCAAACGGATAGATGGATACAGGTTCTATCGTCAGTGAGAATTCGTTATATTTGGATTCCAGATGGAGGTGTAGATCCACGTCTCATATAGTCTCAGTGCTAAAAGGGACAATAAACTATTATAACCAATCTTTTCTAATTGTTCATTCACTTAACGAAATTGATTACTGTGAACTTGCTCTGTTAAATTTTCCAGTCTTCGAATACAAATTAGTTACTTAAATAAGCATTTTCGTACTTAGGTTTCACATCTTGCTTCTATTATCTATCTTCTGTATCTTTTGTTAAGGCGTTTTGATATGTGTACAGTGTTTACACTGTAAGCAAATATTAAGCCATTTTTTTCTCTCGTTACTATTTCCTACGCGAACCGAACAGTTTGGCGCGTATCCCAAGAGTTCCACGTACCCCGGGTTGAGAACTGTTGTTAAGTTTTGTGCATTTTATCTTCATGGTTTCAAAATAATATAAATAACAACTCAGATTGAACAACGGATGGTTATTTATTATTGTTTCTATTCGAAAACGAGAAGTTACAAATTTTTCGAAGACTATCGTTATATCTTGGGGAAACGGCAGCAATTAATTTTTATTTCATTTTTGTCCTTTCCAATGGAGTCCAAACATGCCTAGATAAAGATTAAATGTATATTATAAAGTGGAAGCCTTCATTCCGTGCATCAGCAGCCTTTAAAACCATCGGTTTCTCCAGAGTGATCTTATTGTCACTTCACTTTCCAAAGCAAATGTCTTTTTCCAAACTAAAATCGCTTTCCTCATTGCGGATGAATTGTCACATGCGTTTACAATGATTTTCAACAATTTGTTTACAATTACATTTCAAACATACATTACACACATGTTACATTTCAAATACAAATAATAGAAGCAACAATGGTTTGCTTCTTTACAATACATTAGAACACTATTACAATATAAGGCAATATAATGTTGTACCACATGCGGTGACTCAAATTCATAAGGAAAGCTCTTCATTCTCAAACAAGCGTTAATCAAGGAAGATTCAAAATTTCACAGGAGAAAGCCGATGATTTCTCTCTATTGTTGAGAAGTTGTCTATCTCAATTATATTGTTTCTCGTTCACTATTTCGTAGTGTTTAATGTAATTCTAAATACGTAAGATTAGATTCGTTACTTTTCTATCAAAACATTATCTTCAGTAATATGAGCCAAGGCACTGCATCTAAAATGACAATTTTGTTCGTTTCTTGTTTACTAGAGAGTAGATAGTGGCATATATAGGTATTGTCGATTCAGGGGCTTCAAGTTTAGTCTGTCAGCTGGAGATGTCAGTTGCTGAAGTCTTCCCTGTTAACTGACCTCTGTAGATGGAATAGAGGCTCCAAATACGTAACAGCACACTAATCCTTGATCAGAAACAGCCATTGAAGCAGCAGAAAATATAGCTCCACCATGACTTCTTGTTTTCTGACGTGTCTGAATCTGTATCGAAGATTATTCCGTCTAGTTCTGATTCTGGAATATCATCTAAAAAGCTACCTTCAGTTGTTTCAGTTCTGCTATCATCTGAGGCAAGAGTGGTAAGGGAGTTAGAAGTGTGAAGAAAGTACAAAAAGGTGTTGTTCGAAGGTAATTCATCAATTTCTTCAACTTCGTCACCTGCTTCATCTGTAATTAACGATCTCGAAGAGTCACTGCAGTGTAAAGCGAAATAGTCGTCACTGGCATCCAGTCGATGTATTTCAACGAAAGATCTCAAATCAGATCGAATACTAATATATGGAAGTATTCCAGTTACAGACATTTCTTGTGGAGAAATCCAGAAGACGGCATAAGCTCGCAGAGTGAATATGAAATACTTTGTGACTACTTCCTCGTCAAATTTGAAGCTCCATATAGAATTGCCATTACTGTCCTTACTCTGATATTCAGTACACCTCCTATCGCAACTGATGGTATCAAGAACATCGTCTATATAAGGAAAATGTGCTTCGTACTTTGCAATAAAAGAATTTTGAAACCAATTATCCATATTTATTTACGAGCGCCTTCTATATACGTCTTACCGATAATACCTAAGTCGCACCACTAAATTTTCCTGCTCTTAGCAACGACAACACTAAGCACAAGAATAGAAATTATAATTTTATCAACAATGGTTTAGAATATTCTATAGTAGGCCTAAAATAAAAGAATAAACAAATATATATTCTATGTGGCCGTAAACATTCATTACTGAAATACTAGCTCCCTACGAGAACGTTAAGTTGGGCCGACTTGACGACAAAATCATGAAATTATGTTTCCATGTTATAATATAATTTAAAACCTCCAACCATAATAACGGAGAAACCATAAAAAGAGGAACGCAACTTAGCACGAAGCAACTAGAGAAAGGAGCACACCTGCCCGTGTATTAACGAACAACACCGGATGAACAGTGTTGCCAACCCAGGAGAAAGTTTTTTTTTTTGTAAACTGATGGCATAAATTGGATATTATCATTAGAAGCAACAATGAAAATAAAGACAAAAGAGCTGATAAATGCGTATAAGCGTTACAAAATTTTGAGAAATAACGTGAAAAATGTGTTAAATGCAAAAGCAGTTGGCGTACGCAGCGTTGCCATCTTTTGCAAATCACATTTCTCAGTTTTAACAAGATAACGAGTATTTCAGTCAGTACGTGACTTATCGATCTCACATAACCACAGTATTGCTTCTCATGCTCTACCGCCTTGAATTATATGTTTTAGACCATACTGTACTAGTAACCTTTACCGAGTCATTGTACCTTTTCCAAACTCAACTTTTCTCTTCCGTTGATGGCAACATCGTTCAATGGACCCCTCTGGACTTGGAGTCAGCGTAAACAGTTTTTGTCAATATTTAAAGGTGTACAAAGCGTTAGTACCTCACTCCTGTGTGCGCCAACGGCGTTTGCATTTAACACATGTTTCGCCTTATTTCTCGAAATGTTTGCAACACTGATTTGCGTCTACCGTCTCTTTTGTCTTTATTTATATTGTTGCTTCCAATGATAATATCCAATTTAGGTCACTCGATTTACAAAAACGTAACTTTCTATTGGATTGGCAATACTGTGCATCTGGTGTTCGTCATTACACGGGCAGGTGTCCTACTTTCTCTAGTTGCTTCGTGCAAAGTTTGGTTTCTCTTTTTATGGTTTCTCCGTTATCACGGTTGGACATTCTAAATTATGTTATAATGTGGAAACGTCATTTAATGACTTTGTCGTCAAGTCGGCCCGGGAGCTGCTAGGGAGGTTTTCGTAGGAAGCTGCTATTTCACTAGTGCGTGTTTACGACCACATATTGCGTGTGTGCGTACCGTAACTCGAAATTACCTTATATAAGAGACAAACTAATACATATATAAACGAAAGTACCTTATATAAGGAAGTTTGCAACACTGCTTAAATCATATACTTGCGAGGACTTGTTGTAAATACAACCTACTAAAAGTTATTCCTGCAGTGCTATAAAAGAGAAGGAAAACAACAATCAGTTTAAATATTTTCCAAAAATACGCCATTTTCAACAGTGTTGCGAACTTTATCAATGTTTATCATATCTCCGGAACCATTTAAGATATCGAAGTGCTGTGAACGACAAAATAAATTGTTTGACAATTGCACATCACACAAGTAATTAGATATGATACTTACCTAAGCTTGTTTTCTAAATATAACCTTTCAAAAAAATTCAAATTTTCAAGCCCTCGTAACTTCGTTGCTATTCATTCAAAACAAGTCATACCATGGCCGTAGTATCCAACGCTAAGGTACTTCCGATGTGCGTTGTCTTGTCCATCTCCGTTGTGCTGTATGTGTGACAGAGGCTTCCAAACTTTCGATGTTTGTGATATTATAACATCCTTAGTTTGGAACACTGAATAATAAGTGTGGAACACTGGAAATTACAATAATGATCCGAACTTGGTGGTACTTTACAACCTCCGACTAAAAATTGTAAGCAACAACTATTTCATATTTATATACATCAAATATCAATCTATATACATACGTTTAGTGCAAAATACCCTACTGACATTCTGTTTGAATTCTTTTACTTATTTAGTTCAGGTTTAATCAGCAATTGGGACCAACTAAAACTGTTTTTGCTCGCTAAAAGATATATTTGAATCGATATGTGTTGAATGTAGAGAAATCACATTGTTATTCTATTTGGTGTGCATATTTTCTACTTTGTGCCTTCATTAAAACTATATTTTTCGAAACTAAGTCTAATAGAAATTTTTAATCGTCTTTTTTCTTTTTATAAATGATGTAAGTTTTAGTATTGGATTTTGTGCCCTAAAGCAAACCTCCTTAAATACATTTGCTTTTATTCCTCCTTAAATACATTCCATTAAAAACATTTGTGAGTAGTGCCCTATTTACGTCATCTTATCCAGCAACGGCAGGTGGGAATGGATCCAGTGATTTTCTTAGTGTCCCGCCTACATTGCCCTGCACAGCAAGTGTAGATGGGGATGTAGAGAAATATACTGGATGTAAATTCCAGTACCCGTCGCCGAATCTAGTGCAAACTGTAGAAGAGTTTGCAAGGAAAACACGAGAAGGAGTCTTGTCGCACATTTGATATTCCATGGCTTAAGTCTAGTTCCTGTCACAAAATTAAGAAGTAATTGATAGATCTTTCGTAAAATTAGACAGTTATAAGACAGTTAAGGAAATCAACGGTACACTTCTGATGAAACATTTCATGAAGAAACCTCAATCTAAATGATTAAAACATATCAGACACGTGTAAAAAGCAAACCGTGACTTTTATTTAGTTAGGCATCTACACATAATGTTAGAATATTTACTTATTTAGTCTCATTTATTTCCAATTCTTTTTCATTTGTTTTCATTATGTGCCATGCGGCATGACCTAGTTTCATGTAGCTGAGCGAAAAAGGAACTGCAGGAGGCTGCATGAATGTCATCTCGTGGATGATCGGAGGAAGTTTGTTGTTACCTTTGATAAGGTGTGGACTTACCTCACATGCTGTGGTAAAGTTTATGTCATTACATACTGTGAGAGTTTTTCCAAAAGGGTTCATAATTATGACCGGTTTCTCGTGTAGGATAGAGGTCTGCACGGGCTCGCGACGAGCTCGCGGGCCGGACTTAAGCCTACAAAGTATATATTACTTCGGGCACGGGCCGGGCTCGGGCCGTAAATTTTCAAATATACAGCCATATTTCTCGGGCCTGAATTTGTAAATATACATTACAACCATATTTATTGAACAATTCTCTCTAGAAAACTTTTAAAGCACAATTGTAAAATTACATCTCTAATTGATGTAATTAAAATGCGTTAATTATTAAGTTTCTGTAATTCGGGCTTATTTCGAGCTCATTTGATTATCACACGAGCTCGGGCAGGGCTCGGGCCTAATTGCTAAAACATATTTCGGACTCGGATCGGGCCTCACATTATAAATTTACGGGCCGGGCCTGGCCCAGACTAAAAATTTCGGCCCGTGTAGACCTCTAGTGCAGGAACAAACTCCATCTCTGAAAGGTAGACGAAACGTCAAAATCAATGCCGCCTAGTGTTGTAAAAAAAAGTTTTTTTTCTGTGAAGTATTTTTCAATAAGAAACATCGTTCTTTTTCATGTTTTTTTTTTAAATGTCTGTTTTTTTTTCTGGCAACTATTATTTATTGGTTTATGTTGAAGATTATTGAAATAATCTATAGAACTTGAGTCGAAGCCCTCGTAACTCACAAATCGTTTGTTTCTTTGTACCTATACGAGCAAAATCGTGTGATTATTCCTTTGGAACCCAGGTCATTTTTTGCGTTTTCCTACATTTTCAGTTAGTGACTTATTGCTCAAAAACCATTTATTCGATTAATATGGTTCAGACTTTGTTTTTTAGAAAAGAAATGTGGCTATTTTTGGTATAAGTTACATTGCAGTGTTGCCAGCGGGTGGGAAATTACTGAGGGAAATGTAGGGGTGAAAATTTACAAAAAATTCTCTAACCGAATTTCAAGATTTTTTTGTTTCTAGTACCACTGTTGCCATATTGGTCTAAGTCACCTAAAAAATTCTTTGGTGTGTTGACAAGGTCCAATGAAAAACTGAAGTCGCTGGCTTCCATTCAAAGAGAGAAAGAAAAAAATATCTGTTCCATACACATGAAATTTTGACACTTTTTAAGCCTCAGAAGCAAAAATCAATAGATATGAAGGGGCTACAGTTTCTCTAATTATCCTATTTAAACTTTTTATGGTGCGTTCTGTACACTAAAGAGAAGGCTTTCAGGTAGTGGTAGAATTGTTCTAATGTAGTGAGCAAGAGGAAAATAATAGAGGGGAAAGGGAAATTTGCCCAATTTTTCACCTAAAATCGGGAATTAATTGTTTTGGCTCGAAACACTGCCATCAAACAGATGTAAACTACCTGAAAGTAAACCTTGGTACCCCAGAAAATATATCCTACAAGTATCATGACGATATATAACAAAGTAAGCATGAAATGTTTTTTTAAAAAATCTCATTCTATCTCAGAAATTCACAATTTTGTTACCATTTACAACACATAGTTTATTATAAGCCTCAACTGTACTTTGCCTAATTATTCTACCGAAACTTTTTTGGCGCGCTTTGGAGGCCAAGAACGAGGCTTTCATACAAGGGTACGTTTGTTCGAATGTAGCCAACAAGAGGGAAATAATAGAGACAAAAATTGGATTTTTTTAATTTCCCCCTAAAATCTGAAATTAAAATTTTCTGTAGCTGGCAACAGTGCTAGCAGACACACATAAACTATCTTAAAATAAGCTTTGGTATCCCTCTAATATACCCTACAAGTATTGTGACGATATCTAATTAAAAAAATTCATTCTACCTAAAAAAAAAATCACAATTATCTTTCCACTTAGAGAACAAGGTCTACTGTAAACCTCAACTGTACTTCCCCTAACTATCATATTGAAACTTTCTGTAGTGCGTTGTGAAGGGTAAAGAAAAGACTTTTAGATAGTGGTACGTTTGTTCAGATGTAGCCAACAAGAGGAAAATAATAGACAAAACACGTAATTTTTCCAAAATTTTCCCCTAAAATACGGAATTAAAATTTTCTGTAGCTGGCAACACAGCTACCAGACAGACGAAAACTATCTTAAAATAAACACTGGTACACTGGTAGTAATATATCCTACAAGTATCATGGCGATATTTAAGGAACAAAGCTCGAATTACCAAAAGTATATTTCGATAAACAGAAAACTAGGGGAAAATCAAGAGTTAGAACCTAAATCCGAATTCTTTGTGCGCCCCCTAATTACCCCACTCTAATTATATGTACCCGCGTTTGTTCGGTGAGAACAAATGTTCGACTGGCGTAAGTTGACATGCACTTGGACGTATAGGTACGGATTTATAACAAAAATTTCGAATTTTTTGCCCAAATTAAAAAAAATAATTTCCATAGTTGGCAACACTGCGCACAGGTCCGTCCAATTGATGTCAACAATTAGGTATCCATACGACACAATTAGGTATCTACCTGACAAGTATTAAGGAGGTCTCTCTACATCGAATGAAGCTACAGGGGAAAAAAAGAAAATTCGAAATTCGAAAATCCTTGAATTTTTGACTGGGGTGAAATTTGAGAAGGAAATTCAACACACAGAAGAAAAACTAATATGATAAACTATGGTCCAACCATATTTGGCAAAAAATATCCCGATATCTTAATTAGTGTCCATACAGGAGCGGATTAAAAATGTGACACACCCGTATGTGCCACTTTGCCCACCTGCGTAAGAAAGGGATATTATTGGATATTTGATTACATTTTTTTCACTAGTAACTCGTGTTGTTGTAGTAGTTATAGTCTTGACAAATAATAATTCCTTTGTTTATTTAAATAGTACAAAATGGTATAATATATAGTTAAAATGGGCGTTAATTTTTTCGTGGATATGAAACGTAGAACACCTAAAGTTATTCTTTCGTTTATTCGAGTGGTACAAAAGTACATTAATTCTGAGCTAATTAAAATGGTCCTTTTCCGCTTTTTCTGGTTAGTACAAATATATTCCTTTGTTTATTTAAATATTACAAAATGGTATAAAAATTCTGAGCTAGTTAAAATGATCCTTCTTGGATTTCTTTCTCGTTGGTATAAAAAGTATAACATCCAAATTTCTTCTTTCCTTTATTTGAGAAGTACAAAAGGTACATAAGTTCTAAGCTAGTTAAAATGGTCCGTTTTCGTTTTTTTTTTTTTTTTGGTTAGTACAAATTTATTCGTTTATTTAAATAGTATAAAATGGTATAAAAATTCTGAGCTAGTTAAAATGACATTTCTCGTTGGTAAAAAAAATTAAATAAGTCACTCAAATTTATCCCTCCGATTGTTAAAGTAGTACAAGATGATATAAAATTCTCAGGTAGTTAAAATGGCATATATTTGCTTTCTTTCTGGTAGATTCAAATTTATTCCTTTGTTTATATAAATAATACAAAATGGTATAAAATACTCAGCTAGTTAAAATGGCATTTGTTTGATTCTTCGTGTTGGTACAGAAGTAAATATACAACCAAATTTATTCGTTCTTCATTTTTTTGTGCTTAGTAGAAAACTGGAATAGGTCATACAAATTTATCTGTCGCTCCGTTTACAAGTTATTAGGTTTTAAATATTTGACCTTTGACCTCGATGGTCAGTACTTTTGTAACATTTTCTACTTGACGACCTGTTATTAAATGTGGAAACAGCACCTCAATACGTTGCTCCGTTTAAAAGTTATTTGGTTTTAAATATTTGACCTTTGACCTCGATGGTCAGTACTTTTGGGACATTTTGTACTTGATGACATATTGCACCTCAATATGTGACTCCGTTTACGAGCTATTTGGGTTTAAATATTTGACCTTTGACCTCGATGGTCAGTACTTTTTGAACATGTAGTAGTTGATGACCTATTACTAAATATGGAAACAGCACCTCAATACGTTGCTCCATTTACGAGTTATTTACATTTAAATTTTTAACGTTTGACCTCGATGGTCAGTACTTTTGGGACATGTAGTAGTTGGTAGGTGTTGATAAAAAGTACCATAAACGGGAACGAGTACACCCCTGCTATTGGTTAATATTCTCTGCTGTATTAAATAAGGGTTGTAATATATGTTCATAGTCTTATGTAATCTGTGCTATGTTAAATAGTGGTTAAAAATAGGCCATACTTTTATCAGCTCTGCTATGTTACATTTGGTTTGCGAAAATATGCCATAATTGTGTTCGTAGTCTTTGCGTAATTTCTGATTGGAATATGTGTTCATAGTCTTAAGTAATTTTATTTTAAAAGAGGGATTGAAAAAAGGTACCATAAAGGGGAACGAGTACACCTCTATTATGTTAGTAGCCATTCAACTATGTTACATAAGAATTAAAAAGGTGCTATACTATTTTTTAGCTCTGCTATTTTACATAATTGTGTTCTTAGTCTCTGTGTTGATAGTCTTATGTATTTATTCTCTGCTATGTTATATAGGTGTTGGAAAATGTGTCATACTCTTTTTATTAGTTCTGCTATGTTACATAGTTGTTTGGTTATAGTCTTATGTAATTTCGCTATGTTAAATAGGGGTTGAAAAAGTGAACGAATACACCCCTAAAAAGTGGTCATAAAGACAACGATCATAGTCTTATGTAATTTCTGCAAATGTTAAATAGTGGTTGAAAGTAGAGATGCAAGGGCTCGAAAAAAAACGGCTTTTTTTAAAAAAAACTCAGTTTTTTCTGCTTCGCTTTTTTGCTTGGGAAAGTTTGGGCTTTTTTTTTCAAAATTTTGCTTTAAATTGATAAAGAAGACTTTGTTTCTCTTCTCTACAACACAAAAAGTCATTTAATTAGTGGTTGATGCTGATAATAATACAAAGCCTCTAAAATAAACCATGAATTTCGAAAAGATTTTAAAAAAAAAACTCTTAACATATTTACATTATGAATTCCAAAGGATTAACCAATATATATAATAATTTTTTAACCTCCTATATGCAGAAGTAAGTACTTTCTTTTAAAAAAATGATACATAAATAACTAGCACACTTGTATGTAGTATTTTTATTTCAAAATATCACACATCCTCTTTTTGAAAGAAAAGAAAGTAAAACATGAGAGAAATACATTTATATGGTACGTTTAAAGGCTGCACATCAAGAGCTTCGTTTTGAGTGGTTCTGTACATTCTTGAAATTCTTCAGTAAAGTTTTAACTTTCATATACATTGTATGAATATTTCGAACAAAATTTTCATTAATTGATCACATACGTACACCTATCAGGCGCTTCGGATCTGCAAAATCGGTAAAGTTCCGAATTCTGTAATGCACTGACTGTTCCTTAAGCTTGTTCAGAACCGGAAAATTACCGAATTTTCTGTTCATGGATCATATGCGTAATAGACTGTTCATCTGATCGTGTGGTTTCCTAGGATCTAAAATATATAACCACCATCACGGTTTACCCAGTCCTGAAGATTTATGAATTTTTAACAAGAGGAATTCAACATATCGTTACGTTTTTTTAAACAAAAAAGAGAAAACCTATTGAATACATTTAAAAAGAGTGGAAAGAATCAATCACTGTTTCAATTCACAAGAAAGACGACAAAACTGATTGTAATAATTATCGATGCATTTCTCTTAACATTCTATTAACAAGATTGATCCCATACGCAGATGAAATTATTGGAGATTATCAGTGTGGATTTAGGAGAAATCGATCAACCATCAACCAGATATTTGCCATTCGACAAAAACTCGAAAAGAAATGGGAATCAGGGTCATGCCGTGGGGGGACGAGCGGGGCGTGGGCCCCGGGCGTCGAAGTAAGGGGGCGAAAAATTCGGTAGAAAAAAGGAAAAAAGATAGGAAAAATTCCTTGGAATATATGTTTGGGGGCGCCATCGTATATTCTCGCCTCGGGCGCTGATTTTCCACGGCACGGCCCTGATGGGAATATATTACCCAGTACATCAACTGTTTATTGATTCTACAGGCTTACGACTCGGTTAATAGGGAAACATGGTACAACATTCTTACAGAATTTGGAATACCGAAAAAGCTAGTTAGATTAATTAAAATGTGTTTAAATGAATCCCAGAGTAAAGTACGAGTAGAAAAATGTCCTGAAACATGGAGATGCGTTATTGCCATTATTATTCAGCTTTGTTTCGGAGTACGCTATAAGGAAAATCAATGATAGCAACCAGGGCCTAGAGCTGAATGGTATTCACCAGGTTATTGCTTATGCTGATGATGTAAATCTGATAGGAGACCAATCGGAAGAAATGCAGAATCTTTATTAAACGCTTGCAGCGACATTGATTTGGAAATAAATGTAGAGAAAACTAAATACATGGAAGTTCACCAGGATCGCAATACGGCAAATTACGAATGCGTTAAAATAGCAAATAATACTTTCGACAAAGTGGGTACTTTGAAATATCTAGGACCAATATTACCAGACCAAAATCATATCCACGAAGAAATTAAATGTCGACTGAAATAAGGAAATTCGTGTTATTATTCAGCTCAAAATCTTTTGTCGTCGCGAATTCTCTCAAGGAATTTAAAGCTTAAAATATATAAAATGATAATCATGTCCGTTGTGCTTTATGATTGTGAAATATGATCGCTTACGCTGAGGGAAGAACGCAGAGTGCAAATATTTGAGAATAAAATCCTGAGAGAAATATCTGGACCCAAGAGGAACGGAAATTGGGATTGGCGAAAACTTCATAACGAAGAACTGCATAATTTATACGGTTTACCAAACATCGTTAGGATCATCAAGTCTAGGAGGCTCAGGTGGGCAGGTCAGGTAGTCAGAATATAATAAAGTAGGAACGCTTTCAAAGTTTTAACTGAAAATCCAACCGGAAAACGTCCATTAGCAAGACCTAGGCGCAGATTAGAAGACAATATTAAGATGGATCTCGCAGAAATAGGAATACAGATTAGAAACTGGATCGAATTGGGTAAGGATAGAAGTCAATGCAGAGCTTTTGTGAACGCGGCATTGAACCTTCGGATTCCATAAGCCATAGAGAGAGAGAGAGAGAATACGTTAAGCACAACTGCACAACAAAGATTGAGTGATTAGCTTTTGTGCTTCTATCGGGAAGTCTGGGACTCAACCCCACATTTGGCCATTTTGACAAAAGTTTTTCTTAATTCCATCTGAGTGTAGGGATAGTGCGTGGACTGTGAGTCCTGGTCGACTTCCCTTCTTATTGTTTTCAAATCGTTGTTATTACTAACTATCAGCGGTGTCGGATTTGCGAAGGGGGTTAGGCTGGCGATGTCTTTCGGATTGAAGCCTATACCCCGAAATTACGGAATTTCTAGAACAAACTGAAGATTAGTTATGCCTTTACTCATAAACTTCAAGCTCTCCTGAAATAAAAAAATAGGAATTTTTAGAAAAACTAAACATTAATAAGAAAAACCCCTCCCAAAATTCTTTTCTAAATCCGTCACTGATTATCAGTATAAAATGGTCTTCAACGTTGTATCCAGAACATTATTGCTAAATATACAAACGAAACGAAATATTTAGTATGCCTGTACTCATAAACTTCAAGCTCCTCCCAAATAAAAATTAGGGCTTTTTAGAGAAAACAAACATTAATCAGAGAAACCCCTCCCAAAAACTTTTCTAAATGCACTACTGATTATTCCTATCAAATGGTATTCAAGGATGTATCCGGAAGATTATTGCTAAATCATTGCACAGCTACAGTATAACAGAAATGTGGAAGTACGCTCTGACAGATATGTTAAAAACGTACGCCCTGGTGAATATATTGAAAAACATATGTTTAATTATGTGCTAGAAGCTAGAGTACTTAGCTCTAAGAAATGGAACACGGATGACTAAAACGAAATGATCTAGAGAAGAAAAAGCCGATAACTCAAAAGTTAAAATAAAGTTAATAGCCTCTAAAATTGCCCTCAAATACTACGTACTTTGTTTACTTTAATTCATAAAACATGTACTCCATCCATCATGACGGTGAATTCCAGAGCGAAATATGTCATTTAGGTCATGAAATCTTATTTAACTTTAGAGTATACTATAGTAAAGCTATTTAAATAGAAAAATCATGAAAATGAAAAAAGCCAAAATTTCCAAAATTCTCGTTTTTTTCCCATAAAAGCCGACTTTTTATGTGCAAAAAACCATCGATTAAAAAAGCCGGCTTTTTTGCATCTCTAGTTGGAAGTAAGCTATACTCTTTTATCAGCTCTGCTATGTGTTCGTATTCTGCTATGTTAAACATAGGGTTTGTTTTTTGTGCTAGTGCGCATGCGTGTCACGTGGTCTGTAACAGCCAATAAGCGTGCAGGGGGCGGGGCGTCAGCCAATCAGCGTGCAGGGGCGGGGCCTTGATCTCTCCCTGATCCCGTCGCTCTACGCTCCTGCTTCGGGGATCACGTATTACTGGGCTCTATACTTTCTCTATACCTCGTGGTATCGGTACCGTTTTAGACATTTTTATGGTAGACCTACGTACTAATTACCTCCAAGCCTTCTGCTATACTCTTTCTGTACCTCGAATTAACGGTGTCAGTTTAGGCTCTTTCATGGTGGGCCACATCCACTCGCCTCCAGACTTTGTTACACTCTAGTAGCTCTTCCATATCGCACTGAGCGACAATGCCTTTAACTGTCTGCCTTATATCTTTTCATTCTCATTTTGTTGCTTCTTTACTGTCCAACTATATATACACATGTATAAATATAACATTCAGCAAAGACAGTAAGAAGAATCATGTGAACCCAGGTATGGGATATTTGGAGACCATTTTGCAGTCAAAAAAACTACCTACTCATTTATTATAGACATATATTTGTTAAATGTTAGGTTGCATAGAAACTCGGGAATGTTATAGATTCTAAACCGAATATGGATAGCAACTACAAACGTCACCATTATCCTTGATAAAGATGTTAACGGTTTCATTCCATTACCTAGCTCGGGCGAGATAAACGTCCTAGCTATTTCAAATAATAATAATAATAATAATAATAATAATAATAATAATAATAATAATAATAATAATAATAATAATAATAATAATAATAATAATAATAATAATAATAGGAATGAGCTTCCTCGTGCCTAAGCAGTTAGCGTACGTGCCTTTTGCGTAGGTCTGAGTTCGATTCCTGGTGAGAGGTCATGTAGTTCAAATTCAACGTTAAGCTGTAGGTTCACATCTCCTTTAGCCTCACTGCTGACACAGACGCTAAACTGAGAATCAAACCAAATCAAAAGCAGAATTCAAGATTATCACTTTTGTTCATGAGTTATCGTGTGGAGTAACGGACGGACGGACTAACATTATAATCTTATAGGGCCCACTTCCCTGATCCTAATAACTTGATGAATAGGAGAATGTATGTAAATACAGGAAAAGGGAAATCACTTCATTTACATAAGAAATTAGAAATATGTTTATCTGTTCTTTCACGTCAGGTGACAAAACATTTCTCAACATGTGTTGCAAAGACGGCAACATTATAATGATGTTATCATTTTTCTTCCACTAGTAACTACTAACGACGGTGTTTCTGTCTGGTACCACCCCTAACGGTGACATTAAAAATACTGTAAGTTACACAAGCTTTCTCAACACAAGATTTGCTCGTGATTTCGAACTGTGAATTCATTTCTAATGTTGGCGCATGTACGAGTGTTGTTGACGTATGTGGAGCCCAGATGACAGGATAACACATTTTTCCTCCGTCAAGATACAATAAGCATTGGAAAAGGAAACGAGACAATAAAAAGACGAGAAAATAGAAAAAAAGAAACTGTCGTTTCCGTGCAAGATTCTGAAATTTTAAACGACAGAAACTTGTAGTTTTCCGTTACGCTGCAAATAGACAAAAGTTCTCTTTTACTGCAACCGTAGTCTGAAGTTTCCTTTATAGCGCCCTTCTTTCCTCCATGTGTTGCAGAGAAGTAACAAGAGAGAGGATACGAAATGCAACGTTCTCTCTTCGATTCTATCCATGTCGTGAACACAAAACGTAAGGAATATTGTTCCCAACAGAAGGACAGCTTGTGGGTGTGTGTGAGTGTTGACATTAAAATTGTCGGTTATAAATTGAATTGAGCAAAGAGAGAAGAATTGGCAACACAGCGAATAGCATTTTTCAGATGAGAATCTACGTGGGTAGTGGCCAATGATGCACAATATTTAGAGCAATGTTGCCAAATTGTGGATTTCCCTTTCTTCTTACTTTTTCTCCATCTAGAGAGAAGTATATTATTAAATTTCATATTTTAAAGCATGTCTTCCAGGGCAATGGTAACAAGGATCTTTATGTTCTGTGATATGTGAAGTCGAAATAGCGTATTTTTTTAATTTTCATTTTTCATAATATCTGTACCTGAGAGCATGAAGTGCATAAGTCCAATTTATGGGGAAATCGGTTAAAACCAGTTTTGTATATGTTGTGGAGGTCTGCAACGGATGGTTGGTTCTATTTTGTTCTATACGGGTTGCTGACGTAATTAACCAAGTCTATAATGTAGTATGTCCAATATGTATTTAGTGCTTAAATGTTCTTGCTGTTTTCTGGAAAACAAAGATTTGTGAATTACGCACTTCATGCTCTCAGATACAGATATTTTGACAAAAATTTCCTGATTTAGTAAAATCCTTCATAATCTATATATATAAAAGAGAACGCACAAATCCTTTGTGAACTCATCACGCTAATACGGCTGAACCAATTTCTTTCATTTTTGGGGGGTTATTAGGATTTGGACCCTAGATGGTTTTTATCATATCACTTTAATTTTTAATTACCAGTGTCTTGAGATAATTGACCATTCAAGTGTCCATACGTACAAATCCTTTGTTATTAGTTCATCATAGGTAAAAATAAACGTATTTATATGCAACCCGCATGACCATGTGACTCGGCGGGTTAACATAAATGACAGGCGATATAATGTTAACATTTACTGGAATCTACTATGGTTTTTATCATATCACTTGAAAGCGAAAAAGTAAAAATTATCTAATTAACAAGGTTTATTGCGTTCCGGGGTGACCGCAGCGAAGCGGGGTGAACGCTGCTAGTCCTTCATATTTTGTATTTCATATGGGTAAACTGAATTTCTAACCTTCTTGAACTCAGTGTATTTGGATCAGCATTTTGTCTTTCCATGTAAAAAGGGTTTTCTTTTATCCGAAAAGGTTGGTGGTAAAAAAATGTCTTAAGACGCAGTTTTCGGTGAACATTGTTTCTGACTAAAGCTCAATCTGTCACCCGTACTTCCATTCTCTTTCTAAAATCATTGTTATTCGTATAAACTCAGATGAGTTCATGAGTAGTTCTTAAAGAGGCCTTATCACTGTGAAATTAAATTACCGCTAATTTTACAGTAATTGTGATATCTTCAAATAGATAAAAGATAATTGAAATGTGGAAACAAGAGTGCCTTGGACAATATTATTTTGCATGAAGTACCTTTACCATGAGTCACCTAGTAGCTTTCCGTTTGCAGCCATTTGGAAACGCGAAAATAAATGCTGATTTTCAAAATGGCTGGAAATCGAAAGCAGATAAGTGAGTCATGATAACGGTATATCATGTAAGATAATAGTGTCTAGGCTGCTCTTGTTCCACATTTTGATTTTCTTTTATGTATTTGAAGATATCACATAATTACTGTAAAATTAGCAGTATTTTAATTTCGCCGTGACGGAGCCTCTTAATCAGCGGCAATACAGCCTACAGTGTATGTACTGCGTCATGTATTGATTGATTTTGGTTTCAAAAAAGACGTAAGAAGATTGAAAATTGAACTAAAGTTGAACAACTTTTCAACTGGGTATCTGAAGTCAAGTGCATTACAAAAGACGAAAGGTTGTTTTATGTATATATTACAATAAAAACCCTAACTAAAATGTGCGATTTTCACTTATATTAGATTTTTAAAAATTGTATTATTCATTGTACCTAAGTAGATAGGTAATCGAAACAAACTCCTCAATTCCCCCTGCTTCTATTTGCCACTGCAAAAGGGGAAAACAACTTGCTATACATATGCTACATTGACTTGATCCCTAGTCTTCCGTTGCAAGCGCTGCAATCGGCTGAAGGAATTCCACACGCTTTCTCTCGCTTAGCAACAGCTGAACCCTTATTGGCTCAACGCGTGGGTGTGTGAGGGTGTGAGCGTAGTTCGCATTTTGGCAGCACAATAATCGCGTCAAGAACGAAAGCTTTAAAAAAAAATTCGCGTCGACTTAATTTCCATCCCATCATTGAATTTCTCATTTACTATCAACAACTGCTAGCATCAACTGTATTAGGTGGTATTAAACTTTTAAGTTTAGAAGAAATATTGGTAGTTATGTTTGTATTCAAAATTTGGTTTTAGTTGAATTTTTGAATGTTATTATTAGAAAAACCATTCAATTCATACGAAGTTAATTTCATGATAATTTCATCTCAGAGCCCGCGAAGTAGAAACACAAAGTAAACGTGTCGAGGTTCTATCTTTGCTTCAAATTTCAAAGAAGATAGTCTTCTATATGTTTGGGTAATCGAATGTATAGATTATTGACATGTGCAAAATATATGAATTTAGTGTTGTAAATATTATATACAGTGTCCTGTGTAATATATATAAACGCGGATCCAAGGAGGGCTACAGCCCCCCTTGACATTCAGGTATACACTGAATAAAATGGACTTCAATCCTGCTGTACACTGGATAAAGCTGCAAACTATATATATATATATATATAGATAGATATCAGGGGCGTCATTTAGGAGGGGCAGGAGGGCGCAATTGCCCCCCCCAAAGTTTCAGGAATACATATTCTTTAATCGATTGTCTATTAATATACTATTAAAAAACATAAAAGTCTTATGTCGGTGGTGCCTTTGCCCCCTCAAGCGAAGTCTGAAATGACGCCCCTGATATATATATATATATATATATATATATATATATATATATATATATATATATATATATATATATATGTGTGTGTGTGTGTGTGTGTGTTTGTGTGTGTGTGTGTGTGTGTGGGTGGGTGGGTGGGTGTATTTGGATTCCGGCGAAAGCTCATGTGGTTCGGATTAATCAGTAGATACCGTCGTACATAGCCTCGCTACTGAACTGGACGATAAACTGAAAATCAAATCAAATATCTACCAAAAAGTCACCGGTCACCCTGCAACTTTCGGACTGAAGCAAATCATGACGTACCGGTACCTAATATCGGGTAGGACCTCCTTTGGCCTGGATCACAACATATATTCACCGAGTAACGCTTTCCCCCAGTTCCTGATAGGTATCAGGTGAGATCTCTAACAGCACAGGATGTGCTAGGCATGTGCCATTTAGGTATCAATCTATTTTTAGGTACCCGACACTTGGCACATATGATTTTCATGTGCTAAGTATGTACTTCAGCTACCTACAGTTTTAGGTACTTGTTACATCTAATTGATATTTGCAACTATGTACCACAAATATAGCATTTATATACCTGGCTCATTTTCGCACTCTAACAGTCATTTGCTTTTATGTCGTCACTTGGGTATGTCGTCACTGTTTTTAATTGGCCTTACACTATGTCATGTTCTAGGTACGTCCTTTAGGTACCTATTATTTCAGATACTCTAACAGCACAAGATGTGCTAGGCATGCTACATTTTGGTGTTCTAAATTTATCTCCCACATTTGGTGCATTTGTTGCTTCTTTTTCTACGCGATTGTGTACTAGAAGCAACAAACGCATCTACTTTATTAGATGCCAACTGCCGCCGATCATTTGAAAGTGAATATGCAAGAACCATGAAATAAAGTAAATAGACACTCGTCATTTTGTTGTAAAATTACATGTCGAGTAGGTTTTATCTGATCCCAAACGGTTATCGTCCAATATATGCGGTTAAAGGAACACTCTGATTAGCCAAATTCGAAAGACCTCAACAATATCCCTATACAATTGACGTTGTCTTCATCGCCTCCGGGATCAAGTCGTAGAGCACGCGGCTAGTAATCTAAAGGTTGGTGGTTCGCGCCCACCCTGGAGTACTTTTTTTTTACTTGTTTAAAGTGTTTTTTATACTCACCTTAATGTAAACACATTACGCATATAGGCGATTTAACATATTTTGGGTGTGTAATTTTGTGGTTCATTGACGCTTACGACATGGGGAACATAACTAGAAAATACTAGGCACGTTCCCCAGGTACATGTTAGGCATGTGCCTAGAGGCGGGCATTGACTGTAGCTATCACTTGCCATCCATGTGATTTTCCTCTCAGACGTACATAAGGCACATACTGGATACATGCCCATGTACTTGAGGGAACATGATAGGCATATGCCTGCTATGTGATTGTGCTGTTAGGGATGGCAGCGCACTATTCCTGTCAGGCGGTTCGAAATGCGGCAGATAAATTTGGACGAGTTGGTCTGGACTTTAAACGCCGCTCCAATTCATCCCACAGATATTCCACGGGGTTCAAATCAGACGATTGAGCAGGCCACTGGAGTCATTGCACATTGTTTCTGTCGTACCACGACATAACATTGGTAGCCTTATGGCAAGGGGCATTATGATCCTGATAGTAACATGGGTCCACTCCAAAGAATTTCCACGATATGGGAAGGATTGAATTGTCCAAAATGTTCTGATAATTTGCACTCATGTTACCAGGCGCAACAACAAGCGGGCATAGACCGAACCAATAAAATGCACCACACACCATTATACCACTATCACCAAACTTCACTGTTGGCACAATGCAGTCTGGTAAGAAGCGTTCCCCGGGTTGTCGCCACACCCACACCCGATCATCTGACATGAAACATATCTAGCGTGATTCATCATTCCATGACACATATTTTCATTAGTCTAGGGTCCAATTTTAATTGGCCTTACACTATGTCAATTCTTCTTGTCCTACACCATGTCCTTCTGCCTTTGTTCGTTGGAGTGATGTGTGGCTTGTGGGCAGTTGCTCTACCATGGAAACCAAGTGCATGTAGTTCTGCCCTGACAGTGTTCAGTGAAACTGATGTGTCCGATGCAGTGTGGAATTCGTTCAGAATGGGAGATGCAGTTTGACGGCGAATGCTGGATACTATACTCGTTTCAGCCCTCTCCGGTTCCTGTCCATCAACTTCTTGGGTTGTCCGGGCCGTTTAGGTACACTGGTGACACTATGACGTTTCCATTTCAGGATTACATCATCCACCATTGATTTTGGGTGGCGTAATTGGGCACTAATGGCACGATTCGACAAATCTCCAATATGACAGTCAATAATGACTCTCCTGTCCAACTTACTAAGTTCTTGTGTGTGCGCCATTCTCAGTCAAACTGATTCCTCACATGACGCACGATCACTGATAATGCCTTCTGCACCGAAACAAATGACTGGAATCGTGCAGGTTGTTCTGGGTTCCTTACGGCGATGTCCTAGAAGACTGACCGGTGACTTTTTGGTAGAATAACTATAGTGTGCATTCATTTGTAGCATCTTTAGTCCTTAGTGAAGTCAGAATTCATTATATGTTACACTTTTCTAAATATGAAAATACCTATTTATTATAGGGTCGCATGCCCTTCATTTAACTCTCACTTCCATTCATGTTCCATTAATATTTCGAATTGTTTGGGTTCCTCTGTGATCTAATGTATATAATTATGCTGGAGTGGGTTTTGTGAAAATCGTGTTTTGGCATTCTGTGCTTTCAAGCATGAAAATATACGAATGCGGATATATTTCCTATGATATATATTCCTGGAAAGTGCTAAAAATAAACTTTTGAATGATATAACTACGGTGGGCAGCCAGCATGTTTTATGACAACTGGTATGTGTAAAAGTACCCAAATTCTTGCATTAATTTTGGGTAACCCAATCAAGCATCACACGGTTATATCCTGCAGTCCGGAAGAATATCTAAAATAGCCATAGCAATCAGAAATTTAAACATAAAAATGTTAAATTCGCTGCTTGACATATTTCAGTTTTACGTTTCATACTTATGTCGACTAGGCTAAAGGAGACGTGATGATCAGAAATGAAAGGAATGGTGAAATGAATAAAGTGGGAGAAAACGAAAGAACCCCCAGAAAACCCACGCACACGGTGTTTGTCCACCAAAAAGTTCAGTTTAAATTTGCTTCAATTTGGTGACAGTTGGATAGTTGGGGTACATTTAAAAACTGAACTAAGTAACATAAAAGTGGTAAACTGCTACTGCCAATTTAGTACGGAAATAGAACCTTTCTTGATAAAAAAAAAAAGGGACAAATTTTGTTAAATTTAGAAACAAGTCCAAAGTCAGTTCCCAGGTGGGGTAAGACCCCTTGCACTTCTAGGAAAGAACAGGAGAGGGAAGACACAAAAATGGTCGAACACGACTGATATTAATGTCCAATCCATAATTTTCGAAGTCGTTTGCATAAATAGTAACTCACACGATGCCATTTAAGTGCAAATTGAGCCCCATTAGGACACGGGAGAAGGAGAAATAGTGGCACGTAAAAATATCAAAAACGACTGAAATGGGTGTCGAATCATTAGTTTTCAGCGTTGATAAGTTAATTGGTGACAGTCCTGATGTCACTTAAGTCCAAATTCAACCCCCATTGGGTACAAGACCCCCTTAGCAGTCCTAGGGCAAGTGAGACTGGTAGACATGAAAATGAAAAGGAACGACTGATATTAGTGTCGAGTCCATAGTTTTCGGGGTCCCTATGTTGATTGGTGGCAGTTCCATTTAAGTTCAAATTCAACCTCCAGTAGGGATAAGAACCCCTATCACACATAGAGAGAGTAGGAAGGGGTAACATATAAAATGATAGAAATTGGTCGATATTAGTACAAAGTCCACAGTTCTCGATGTGACTGAGATTAATAATTACACTCCCGATATTGTTAAAATCCAGGTTCAGTCCCGATAGGCATGGGAGTGAGAAGATGAAACACAAAATGTCTCAAATGATTGAGATTAATGTCGAATCCATAGTTTGAGTTCGCCAAACCAAGCAAGTTACATTTGCAATGACATTTAATCCCAAGTTTAGACATGAATGAGCATGGATTGGGAAAATACGAGGTAAACGCCAAAAACGTTGCTTGCACACCTATCTATGTTTGAATCTATGTGTGTAAATGTATATTCCAGCATAACTTCAATGAACGTTGACCTTCCCAGTCTGACTGAGTAGGGGGGGAGTAGTTACAGTAACAAATTTTCAAAAATGGCTGAGATTTTTGTCGAATTCATAATTTTTGGTGTGGGGGGAAAACCCCGTTTTAATGATTTTTGGAAGGTAGTACCCAGTTCAAGTTATTTTTCTTTTATATCAATTTGACTAAAGGCGTATTTTGTGAGGATAGGGTATTTCAATATTTATGCCAAAAGTATCTTCTATATTGTTATTATTATACTTTTATTGAAGTAAATATTCTAAGGGTAAGGGATTCAAATATGTTTCATAAACCTATTCTCCTGGTGTAAATAACAGGCATTTCAAATAGGAAGTCATAAAATAAAATCGCCTACAATCTTGTCAGTACTTTAGAAGTAAAATGGGACGTAGGCTATAAGGAAGTTAGGAAAGGAAACAATAGAATATTTTGTGAATACGTTATTGCTGCAAGATACGTAGGAATAAGGTAAAAAAAAGCACCAAGACAACTATGAAGAGAAATGTTAATAGGACCTAAAGAAGTTAATAAACACGACGAACTAACTAATCAAGATGTTGAAAACCGTATAAAACTTTTAAAAAGTATCAAACCTTCGAGATGACAGCGAATAAAATCAAGAAATCCTTAAGACGAATATACAAAAGTCATCCATACATAACAAAATTCTTCAATTTATATGTAGGGCCGCGGTGGCTCAGTGGTAGAGCGTTCACCTCTGGCGCTTGGGGTCTCAGGTTCAAACCCTGCTTCCGCCAAGTGAACTTTGTGGTGGACAAACACCGTGTGCGTGGGATTTCTCGGGGTTCTCCCGTTTCCTCCCACTTTCTTCATTCTACCCTTTCATTCATTACTCATCATTACCGTCTCCTTTAGCCTAACCGGCATAACCGTGGGACGTAAAGTTCAAACATTTCATTTCAATTTATATTTTTGAAAAACAGACAGTTTCTCAAAAATTTTCAAGATTCAAATTTAATAGTTTTTAAGAGGTCAGATGACAAGAAATAATGATGACCCAAAGCTGTATAGCCCAATATCTATTCTAAATGCCATAAGCAAACTATTTGAAAGAGTAATCATAGAAAACGTAAATTACTTTCTTTAAATAAAAAGAAGAGAAATTTGAAAGCTGATAAATTGTAATTTTGCTCTTACAAGTGCCATGGCACAGAAACAGCCAATAGAAAGTTAATGAGCCGAATAGAACAAACAAAACAGGGATAAATACCGGTATCAAGTAGTGATATTATATATATACAGGGTGATAAGAAACTATTTGAACAAACTTCCGGAGCTGATTCCTGACACCAAAAGAAGCAAAAAAAGTTCTCTGGAACTTTGGTCGGTGAGGGATACTTTCGACGATATAAGGTGCCGAAAGCGTTTGAAAATGAACTTCAGAGGGCTGTAATTCTAAAACAACAATACGTAGAGAGCGTTGTTTAGAACATGATGCTCGAAGTCATACTTACGCAATTGAAAAATGTATGCTTCAAACCTCCGCAAGATGTATGTGAGGCATTTCCCAAAGGAACGTAGGGATCCCCTATAACCTGGCAAGTAATCTCTATGTACCTTTGAAGAATCCCTCGCACACATCTTGCGGAGGTTTGAAGCCTACATTTTTCAGTCGAGCAGGTATGATTTCGAGTGTCATGTCCTAAACCGCACTCTCTACGTATTGTTGTTTTAGAATTACAGCCCCCTGAAGTTAATTTTTCCCACGTTTTCAGCATCTTATATCGACGAAACTATTCCCCACTGACCAAAGATTCAAAGGACTTTTTTGCTTGTTTCACTGTCAGCAATCAGCTCCCGAAGTTTGTTCAAATAGTTTATACTGACTTCAGTGGAGCATTCGATAATCCACACTTTTTAGTGAATTAAGAAAACTAAAAAAAATCAGTAAACTCTCTACAATATAATGCTACATTATTGTAGTAATAGAACAGTAACCTTGGAATCACCTTGTATTAAAACTTGGCAGAGAAACCAAGAATATACAAAAATATTAGAAACAAGTCAATCCTCACACACCGAACAGGACGTAGATATTATAATAAAAACCAAATGTAATGGAGATTGAACAACATTAAATAAAGGGCAAAGAACCAGGAAAATAATACAAAATATATCAGCTACGAAGAAGATAGGAATAGCGATGAAATCGTGGAGTATATATTCATAAACATGAAGACACAGGCCATTCAAGAACTATTTAAAAAGAATGAGCATAATCAACAGTTTCAAATGTCCTTGTATGTGTTTGAAACAACATAGACGTGTTCTTCAATAAGCTAATATTAATTACAATGTAAACAACATTGAAAGTGAATATTTTGAACAAAAATATGGAAATTAGTGTATTGACTATTGATGAAGTTCAGTGCAGTGATGAACATTTCGATTGAAAATTGGTATTATATTCATTCCAGAAATTTAGTATCATGTGGATAAGTATTTGGATTTAGTAAGAAATAGTTTTGTTGGATAATGTGGCTAAAATTAACTATAGTGATATTACTTACAAATGCAAGAACTGCCACAAATAAGTTACATTATGCGGATTTTGAAATTTCAGTACTAACAAGAAATCTTTATTTTACTTTTATTTTGTTAAAGCTAATAAAAATTTATTTTTCTATTAAATGGCCATCTTTGATTTAAACAAAGCACTGAGAAATCTAAATCCGCTGTTGCCCAATTTTCTATTTTTATTAAAAAGGCATGTAACATTGTAAACAGGAACAAACCTCAGAAACATGTTTTTGTGGTGGTGGGGTAATGTAATAGATATATGCAAAATAAGAAGTTCCTAAATATAAGAAATGAATTGAGAAACTATCAAATAAAAACAATATTTGAGAACAGTATTAAAATGAGAAACATACAAATATTGGCAAGACATATCACTCAAAATATGTTGCATGAAAGAAGAGAGAAGAGACTGAAGAGTAATAGCATTAAAATCACCAATAGGTAAGGAAGTATATGAACTCTGAATAATCGAAACTAAATCTTGCCAATTATCATGAATTTGTACTACCCTTCACTTTCATACTTACTTCGGTTATTTTTTAAAGTACCGTTTCCGAATTCGGCCGCTGCAGCGCTGCTGTCGTCATCCCGTCCGTGCATGTGTGCTGTTTATCTAAATCTGTTGGCAATCTACACACACGGTAACGGAAATATTCGATGTTTACCTTTGTTTGTGCATAGTTAAAATGCCTCTGTCGATTGAGAATCCAGCCGACCTTAAAATGCGTGCTGTAAATCATTTTTCTTAGTGTAGAAGGCGTGAAAGTGGCTGACATTCATGTGAATGGATTAGTGAAGTATATGGAGCAAACGTTATAAGTGATCGAATAGTATGGAAATGGGTTTAGAGGTTTTAAAGATGGCCGCATAAATGTTCATGATAAGAATCGAAGTTGGCGACCTGTCATCACGGAAGAATTGGTGAAGAAAGTTGATAAACGTGAAAGAGAACAGACACTTTCGTCGTTGTCTGATAAGTAACTACCACGTGTTCCTGCATTTGAAGAAGTTCCTGGGCTGTCAGCGCCATGACAACGATGATGAAATCAAAACAGCCATGATGCAGTGGTTGTCACGTCAAGTGGTAGACTTCTATGACGAGTATTCTAAAGCTTGTTGTTTATACAATACGATAAATGCCTTAATATTGATGGAAACCATATAAAAAAGTAGATTAAGGTACGGGTTTTCATGTAACGATAAAATTGTTACGAAAAGTATACTTGTTTATTTAAAAAAAAATCAAAATGGTACATTCTTAAAAAAAGACTCGTATATTAATTCTTCATTTCACTATTATATTTTAACTATTTAACTTATATTTTAACTACTTGCTTATTTCTTGTTTGTGCTTGTACTTACTTTTAAAAAAATGAGAAATAAGGAAAATTCAATAGAAATAAAAAAAATCGTTTTGACGTATTTTCCCGAACTATTAGGATAACGAGTATATTGTTTAGTGTTTTGTTTCATGTTTTCTTTAATTAACAAGATACAAGATACATACTAATGCATTCTTAAGTGTTATTTGTTACTCTCTTCCATCAGAAAAAATCAGAGTAAACATGTTCTAATTACCTCTGATACTACAGTGATTTCCCATAATTTAGTGCTTTGTTTTTTACGTTTAATAAATAGTTAAGAAATAGGTTTTGCTGAATACGTTGCATAACATTGAATTGCTTACGTCAAAATGTAAATTAACCATGAGAGTATTCCTTGACTGAGGTTTGGAATAGGATAATACTACAGGTTGTTTACAAGCATTAAGTTTAATTAGTGTATTGATATAATCCAAAACACAGTAAAATCTCGCTGTAAAGATCACGAACACAACGAAAAATTCAATATTACGAAATTATTCTCGAACCTCCTCCCTTTTCCCATTTTAATGTGTGTTCAAATATTTCATTTTAAAGAATTTCAAAGTTTCAGATAAAAATAATGATTTTTTGCCTATATTTAATATATTTACAAGTAATGATCACTGTTCCAATTTTGGACACTTTGGAACTTTGTGATAAATAATAAGCGAATGAGCATTAAGATAAATAGTGATCTACAGCCTATACCCCTGTACTATTAATTTAGCGAATTAAAGCTCTTACTGCGCATCGAGGGTTCCACAGTTGCCACTTGAAGAGGGCATAGACAGAAATCAATCAGAATTAGACAGACACTCGCGCTGTGAAATGTTATTCCGTCATGATGTAAATGATGCAGATGAATTTGCATTTTCGTTCATAGCGCGTAAGTATAAGTTCTTGTTTACGTCAGATCACATTCAGATGAGTGAATACGTTCAGTAGAAACAACTTTACACGACGACAAACAGATTTAAATTTTTGGCGCCGCTCTAGAAAGGATGGCCATTATTGGTAGATGTGCCCTGCAATGACCAGGTAGGATGATCAATGTACTAGTAATTGTCATTCCATCCCAACAACGTGTAACTCGCTGTAAGTTTTGGATTTCATTAGCGCGAAGAAAGGCTCAAGTCTTTCCGAAGTTCAGGAACCTAAAACTACAAGAGTGCAGATTGACCTCAGGAGATTTGGGGGGGGGGGGGGTTAAGCATAATTGTTCGTTGAAAATGGCACATTCACACTTTATTTGTATCACAATGATGTTTTTAAGAAAGGTAACTGTGAAGGGAAACATAGCATGAACAACATTTAAAAATAATTAAGTTGCAAAGCAAAGATTACATTCTCTTTTGATTGAAAGGCCATGTCGCCGAGGGTGCAAACGGATAAAGACTGATTGTTTAAATAGAAGATCAGGGGACAGGCAACCAAGTGATTAGTGAAGTAGTCATGCATGTATTTCACATATAAATCAATGTAGAAACTAATTATCTTAATGAAAACGGTGAGGGAAACCTAGGCAAGCACTTTTGGGGGGAATAATGGTAAATTCGAGGAAAATTGAACTAAGATAAGTCGCTACTCGAAGCCTGGGCATTTTTTTTTTTCCTTTTTAAATTGACTGTTCCTGGAGACAAAGTATAATAAATGTAGATATTATGGATCTGGCAGATTCTGCATTGCAGCTACTGACTTCAACTGACTCTAACTCCGAATTTCCGGAACCTGAACGTAATGGAAACTCTCGGCAAAGCAAGAAAAGTTTGTAGCACCCGGTACTTTCACGGAAGAAATGTTAGTTCAACCGAACTGCTGAGCTGAGACAAATATACGAAGTCCTCCTCGTCCGACATCAACCAAAAGAAAGATGGTATCTTTAGCTCGTTTAAGTGAGATATAATAAAGTTAAAGTAAAATAAGATAAAGAAAAGATGGTGATCAAAGATTATTACCTAGTGTCAATTCATTAAATCCAAATAATACTATGACTTCAAATACCGATAGAGACGGTGGAGTTTTCTGTGCCACGACAAGTATTGATTTGGTGTAAGTGCGTTATTTAATTTCAATAATTATTGAACATTCGTTCATCAAAGGCAAGTCTCCATTAGACCTATTGGTACACATCGATTTCTCGCATATCCATTTGGCTGGTCCAGTTGGAGGAATCTCAAAAAATTAAATAATATATAATTTACAGTAAGTTCACAGATAATTTCGTTCAGAAATCCTACAAGGGAAGGAACGGGCTAGAAAACGAACAGTTATGATAATATAAATAACCAAGGTTATTGTGTAAAAAGTACCAAAAATTATGAATATATCCATTACCGGTATACTTACCTTACTGTATTTTTTCAACATTTAATTCGAATTCATCCTGTTTTATAATAAAAATATTTTTCTTACTACGTTATTTTATTATCCAAGTGATATGGTAGCCATTTCAATATATATATATATATATATATATATATATATATATATATATATATATATATATATATATATATATATATATATATATATATATATAGAGAGAGAGAGAGAGAGAGAGAGAGAGAGAGAATTCGTCGAGGTTATTAATGTCAGGTATGCGGTTAAGACGGTTATTATAGCTAAAACCGAAGAAGGACTACAGGAAATGGTGGACAAAATAGTTGACACTGGAAAACAATATGGAATCGAAATCAACTTCGAAAAATCGAGAAAGTCATGAGATTTAGAAGAAAGAGAACTTGAAGAGAATAAGCATTTCAAATATCTGGAAAGTATTTTGATGAGAAACCCTGCTGTACCAAAGAGATCAATCAGATCAAGAATTGTCGTAGTCAGAGAGGCATTTAAGCAAGAAAAGATAACTCTTAAGTAGCAGACTAAGGAACAAACTGGTGAGGTGTTATTGGACTGTATAATTCACAGACTTCGACATTATAGGACTTAGAGAAGAAATATTTAGCAAGCTTCGAAATGTGGTATTGGAGGAAGATGAAGAAGACAAAATGGACAGAGAGAATAGCAAACGGAGATGTTTCATAACGGATAGGTCGGAACAGAACGCTTTTCGCCAGCATTCTCAGAAGGCTAACTGGAATGGACACATCTTGCAAAGAAATTGTCCTCCTCATACCGCCATAGAGGGAAAGATGGAAGAAAAATGAGGAGTAGGAAGAAGAAGAACACAACTGAATGATGATTTGGACAAGAGAAGAAAATAATTGGGGTTAAAAGAGAAAGCTGAAGATTGAGTAATGTGGAAGAAACATTTATAGGGCAGAAGCTTAAAAAAATTTCCCAATACCTGCCAACAGATAGAAGACGTAATAATAATTGGACGAGTGAGATAATTATTTGTAAGTAGCTAATGAACGTTATTTCATCAAATAAGAGTTGCGCGTATCTCCCAATACAAGAAATAAGGAATTAAGTCGTAGTCAAGATAAATTCTCCCTCATTACAACCCGGCGGGAGCTCATGTGGTACGGATTCCACGTTAATCAGTAGGTCCACGTCTCATATAGCCTCGCTGCTGAAAGGGACGCTAAACTAAAATCAACTCAAATCAACTCTCTCATTACAAAATATTAGAAATTTTGTTTCAATTATGTATATGCGCATTTTAATTAAACATTCCTCCTTAACAATTGTTTAACACGTATCTTTGTTTAAAAGGAATAATTCCACCTATGAATAGATGAATATATATACTAAGCGACTACACTTCATACTAGTGATAGAGCGTTCACCTGTGGTGCATGGGGTCATTGTTTCGATCCCAGCTCGAGCCAAGTGAACTTTGTGGTGGACAAACACCGTGTGCGTGTTTTTTTCTGGACTCTCCCGTTCCCTCCCACTTTCTTCAAGCCACCATTTCATTAATTTCTCATCATCATCGTCTCCTTTAGCCTAGCCGGCATAACCGTAGGCAGGGGTAAAAGTGGATCTGAAAAGGTAGGGGGACGGTAGGTAGCGGCATGACGTCACGCCGTTCCCCTTGCCTATTTATGCTCATTTAATTTTTTTAGAAACTGGGGGACGCCATAAATATTTTTCGAGCTGGGTGACGGCATACCCCTCGTTTCCCCTCACTTTTACCCCTGACCGTGGGACGTAAAATTAAAAAAAAAAAAAAAAAAAAGATTTCATTTTGCATTTCATACTGTCTCATTTACATGCTTTTATTGTTTTAATTAAAACATTATAACAGGAAAGTTCTTGAGAATTGAGTTATTTCAGTTTAACAAAATTTCATTATAACGTTATTTTTCGTAGATCTCTAAAATTTCGTTTTACTCGTATTTTGCTGTGTGTCTTAAGATTTTCTTTTTAATTCTGCGGGAAGAAAATTAAGAGATAGAATTAATTACTGTTAACAAACTGCATAATCATTGTAGAGACATTATCTTTTTTTCATTATTGACATTGCTTCTTTCAACATGCAGGTAAAAAGTTCAAGGTTTCGATTTCTGAAAGAAGAAAAAAATGAAATTATGCAATTTATCTACCACTAATGTATACATGAAGAAATTATATATTGCATTTGGATACACAATTATCTGACATCTTGTATATTTATGGTCTGCTTAACAAACTTGATGACTTAAGTAGCCAAACATTCATCGCCACAGAAGCAAAACTTCGTCGTTTGAGTTTTCTAGAGGCATGGTTCTAGGTTCAATTGACGGTGGGAGTACTTCATTTATATAAGTACAGCAGCGAATAGTGCTTCGAACACCACTTTAAACTCGGCGGCGTGGTGGTTAAGTTCTTGGCCGCTATATTTGTTGCATCCCTCACCAGGATCTGTTAACAATATGGATTATGCTTACTGATTATCTTTGGTTTCCCTCACAAAAACATCAGGCAATTAGGTTCTAAATACACCTGACATGTACGTGGATTTTTTTTAAAACAACTTGCTGGAAGCAATTCACCTCTTCAAACAGAACAAGTTCTGTTTCCCAAAGTCTAGGTGTTTTGCTTAATGAATGAACTTGTATATCTTATTCTCTTCTCTTATTTATTCATTACGTCATTACTGCTGCTTTTTTTTAAAAGCTTATACTTACTATATAGTAATTTCCTGTATTACTGTAAAGTTTGCTATGTTGCAACTTTTAACGAAGTCACAGTGGCTCAGTGCTAGAGCGCGTAATTACCACTGGTGCGTGGGGAACTTGGGTCGATCCCCGGCCAAGTAAGTGTTTGGTGGACAACATCGTGCCCGTGGGTTTTCTCGGGGTATTTACGTATCCTCCCACAGCTCATTCCAATTCCTTCGTCATCATTCACTTCCTTTAATCATCTTCTCCCTGAGCCTAAAGGGTATAATCGTTAAACTGAAAGATTCCATATTACAACTTTAACGTAAACTGCTATTTATTCAGTGTAGTATTTAACTTTGTTAATGGATACTTAATTTATTTTACGTAACAGAAAAAAAATAAGTAAAACGTAAAAGAACGTTCTCCTGTGATGCCCAGAGTTCTTGATTCCATCCAAGGCCCAGTTAGTTCGTGCTAGTAAACAACATCGTGTACGTGAGTTTTATCAAAGTTTTCCTGTTTTCTTTCACTTTCACGTTCGGTCAATTCTTTCATAATAATTCCGTTTCATTAAGCATTTATCTTCCTTAGCATATACAGCATAACCGTGGAATTAAATATTAGAGATTTCATTTCTTTATTAACTGACTTAAAAAGGGTTTTCAATACTATCAATTATATATGTAGGGTGCTTCAAAACAACACCGACAACGTTTAGGAGGTGATTCCTGATAAGACCAAGATAAGACAAAAAGTATAGACCAACTTGGATGCACAAATGTTTCCTTTCGGAGTTATAGTCTGCCGAAAACATGAAAAAATGAACTTTAAAGGGACATAGCTCCAAAACTATGGGATCTACCGTAGTCGGGTCAAGACCTCATTTGGGAATTAATTAGTGCACTATCCAAAAATCCATGTTTCAGAATCCTAAGGTAGTCACGCAACAGTTTTTATAGAGGCAGATTGGCTGCAAACACACAATTTGAAGTACTCACTAACTACCTCTATAAAAATTGTTGCACAAGTACAGCAGGATTCTGAAACATGGATATTTAGATAGGAGACATACTAGTTCCTAAATAAAGTCTTGACCCGAAACTTATTTCTTTCCAGTCTCTTAGTATCCTTCTATTGAACATTTTAATTGCATTTATATTTGCTAAAGCAGGGCTACCAATATATGAAAATTGTAAGGCGAAAGGGCAATTCCCGTTTTGCCTTACGATAACAAGTCATTAAAAAACAATTTTTGATTGACGTTTCCTACGATAAGAATCGTAAGGTAAAACAGGAAAAGACGAACAGTGAAGACACGAAGAAAAGAGTTCACAATTAAATAAACTTAAAATAATCGACTTTCAAATCACACTAGAAAAATAGGGTACAGTTTTTTATTTAAAAAATAATATCAACTGACTTTAACACAACGGCAAAAAAGCACATAATAATGAAAATGGTAAAAAGTAGAAAATACTAATAAATAGCTTAAAACAGCAAGATAATTTATTATTATTATTATTATTATTATTATTATTATTATTATTATTATTATTATTATTATTATTATTATTATTATTATTATTATCAAACAGGCTGACGTTTTTAAACTTTTGAAAAGTTACAGAAACAAAACTCTCTGATTCTGACTAATTTTAGGTTCCTGAATATGAATATGATATCAATTTTACTACATTAGCTCGCATTTTTCTGTAACGCATAGTTGTCAGATTTATCATAATATCGAAAATGAGCTATCATGAAGCCAATGAGCTGTTTGCATGCCGAAAGGGAATCAACTTCATTTCGACAGTTGGTCAAGAACGACATTCTGTTTTAAAAATTCTTGAAATTAATTTATTGAATCAAACCGGTTAAAAAAAACTATATATTATGTTTGTGTATTAGCAGACTATATATATTCTGCTAGTGTAGGCCTATTAGCATTTACATACATAGAGTAATTTATAAAGTCTAATGTTTAGAGCTGCAAATAACACCATCTGCTTTACTTTTTTCTTTTATGAAATGTTGGGTCCTCTCTCTTCACCGACCAGCAATAGTCCCCCATCATTGCAGGGTCCCAACGTCCTTGATATCATGTTTCTATCGTTCTTATATCCTGGTGAAACCGTTCTCCAATTTCGTCGAGACTGGAAAGAAATAAGTTTCATTGAAAAAGAAGGTAAGCATGTAATGAATTGGAATTTAGAACTTATCATTAATGATCACAGGGCAGAAGTGGAATGGCGAACTTCGGCCCACCATCAAAATTTTGATACACGAATCCGAACGTCATGGATCATGAATCCGGATTTTCGACGCACTACTGCAATTCACGGGAGCAAAGTTATATTTAATCACAAAAAAAAGGAAATAAAATAAAAGAAAAAAAGAAAGAAAGAAGAAAGGAAAAAGGGAACACATAACGATATATCTGGTTCTTAAATATTAATATTGAGCCATAAAACACACAAATTACAATTTTTTGTACACTTTGTTTAATAATAATAAAGGAGAAGCGTACAGTTTACTTCTACACAAATTTCTAAGATGTCTGCTTAATCAACTGAATAATTCTGTTTAATTTTTGTTGTCATGACGACGCCATCAAGATTAGGTTGGTTACATAAAAACATTTGAATTTTTTAAAATATATTAACATTATAACTATATTATTTCTTGGTCTTTCTTTTCTTCTATTAGCAGAATCTGCCTAGTATATATTTAAAATACATTATGACCCAAAATTACAAGTAAATTACGATTGTTACAAGTAAAATACACAACATACTGTTGTAAACAGTCCTACAAGTTCGGGTGTGCCTGTCTGTCTTTGTACGTAAAACAGTAGAATCACTTTTAACACTACCCGCCTTACATGTATTTTATTTCTTTTAACCTCAATGACAATCGTTTATTCTGTCTACAGAAATAGAATTGTAACTCCACGAAAACAACTGAACTCGGATCAGGAGTGTAGAAAAGTTTTGAAGAGGGAAAAATACCCTCACCGATGCTCACTACTAATGCGTAAAGAAAAAGGACAAACTAAAATGATAGTTCTCATAATCATGTTTTGTTTATTGCGTAATGAAAACATTTTTGCACACAGTCTGATTCACAAAACTTTCCAGATATCAAGCAGTGAGCCCAGGAAAAAAATTCGTGCAAAAAGTGTACGACTATACTTAGGTAGGAAAACAAATAATGAACTCTTCCGCAACTCAAAGAGAGTATAGATTTATTTGGTAAAGTTAACATAAAAAAAAGAGAGAGCAACAAGGATCTTACAATAGCGATATTTACAAAAGTAACCGGGGAGATGAATGGGGAGCTGCCTCTCCAAACGATATCCTTTCAAATGGGGTTCTCTTGCTTATGTTAATTAAACTTGTTAAATACTTACAGCCAGGGACGTGAGCAGGAATTCATTTCGGAGGGAAGGTGTCCAAACTCAATACGAATACAAATTGTATTAAAATTTGTAATATCACCCCTAAAATTAGACAAAATTTACAGAATTACCGGCATTTCGGGGAGGGAGGTTCGGACCCCCAGGACCCACCCCTACCTACAGCAAATGAAGAATGTAGTGTTTAAAAAAAACAATGCTAATACGTATAAATAATTTTAAAAAATGAAATTAATTATTCACTGCGATACTCTGATTTGCCTAACTGGATTCACAGTTGCGAATTTATTGCTATACTACGTATTGTATAATGGTATCTGAGTTTAATCTTATATTTTCTTCTAGCCTCTTTTTCTTTCATTCATATCCATAAAAACGCAAAGGTAAAGCAAGGTGAAAGAGATTTCGGAATTTTTGTGTAACTTGGTTTTCTGTAAGATGATTGATCGTTAGAAATCAATCAGGGAACAGGTTTCCGATTAGATGTCTCATTTAAAATTCTGTATTTTGCTCAAGTAGTTTCATACTGACATGTGAGTCTGACGAGTTAAACTTCCTGATCAGTACTGAGTTCGTCACTAGAAAGTGTGTAAGTGCAAGTGTGTTTAAGTGTGTAAAATGGCTGTATCTTTCATTGCATCGAAACGAAGGGGAAAGTTACTGTGTTAGGAAGAACACATTTATCGGATAAACTACCGTTCTGAGTCAAAATAATATTGGAATTGTAGTGAAGGGTGTGAGGTCAATGTTGTTCTAATTTGTGATGAATGTGAATCTTCATCTGGTGAATACATGAATCCTCCGATGAATGAGCAGATTGAAAGTTCTCTCATACGAAATGAAATGAGATTTTGAAGTTTTACGTTCCACGGTTATGCCGGCTAGGCTAAAGGAGACTTTGATGATAAGAAATGAACGAAATGGTGAAATAAAGAGTCGGAGGAAACAGGAGAACCCCGAGAAAACCCACGCATACGGTGTTTGTACACCACAAAGCTCATCTGGCGCGAGCTGGGATCCCATGCATAAAAAGTGAATTCTCTACTACTGAGCCGTCGCGGCCCCGATGTCTGGCCGAATAGTAGTAAATAGAAGAGAAGTATTTACATACTAGAAGTCTTTGGGATCCCTGAGAAATTATAAGGTACAAAGGCCCTTCATTTTTATATGCTATTGTTAATTTATTTATTCACAAAACTGTAATGTTTAATAAATCTAAGAAATGAGATCTTTAAGTTCTATGTCCCATGGTTATGGCGGGTAGGCTAAAAGATACGTCTAATATAGTCTTGTAATAAGGGTGGGGGACTTGTTACAAGTCTGGAGCTTTGCCTTGCAAGCTTGGTTCAAATATATTTTATGCTGTTAGGTTAATATGCACTGCTTCAAGTTCTTAAAAAGCAGCCACCTTATAGACGACAATGTGCTGCCAATTGTCTAATTCAATTTGCAATAGTCTTTATTACATAATCTCTTTATGTTTATAATTCAATTACGGCGTATTCTATTCATAATTACTTAATTGAGAATTTTTCAAGCCACTTATTTACTTCATTTCGGAACCATTTTGATAACCATTTATTTGGAACCATTCTGGACATATTTGAAACCATTTTGATAATAAAGGGGACAGGAACACAAATTCGGCAAAGGGTTGACACTCAAACAGAAGTGCTGGGAATACTCACCTCAATATATATATAGGCTAATTGAGTTATTGAAGCAGGAGAATCAGAAAATGAAGTTTCGATGTCCATGCTTTTAGCAGGGCATGCTGGAACACACCAGAAATATAAATGGAGACAATTAAACATTCGCCTGCATACTTTGAAATGTAGAATGAGTAGTAAATAGATTTCTCTAATGCAATACTTAGATGCTGTTGCTCATTGTATACATATGGAAGATAAATAGCATTTTGTATAGATATTCTGTACTTCTTGTAGTAAGTGTGCTTATTTTCTTATACAAATAAACAAATCAAATTGTATGTATGAATGTATTTGCAAGCCTACCAACATAAAGTTCGTAAGGTGAAACGGGAAAATGCACATCGAGATTTTCCGTTCCGCCTTACATAAAGATGAAAAGTGATAACAGGTTTTACATGCAAATTCCATTGCTAGAGGTGATAAGGCGAAACGGGAAAAGGCGAACAGTGCAGGAATACTTTTCTTTACCCCAGTAGTTTAATTAGGTATCTAAATTAAAGGTAGAATATTAAATTCCTATAAAATGGGTCGGCCTTCCTTACCTCACCAAATACATACATATAGAGGTTTAAATTGATCTACACGTTACGGAATTATACATGAACATACACACGATATTAATAGTATAAACTGTTGATAAGTTTGATCTTACTCCAAAGACTGTCCCCTCGTGGCTAAGCGGTTAGCGTACGCGCCTTTGGCGTGGGAGACCCGGGTTCGATTCCCGGCGGGAGCTCATGTGGTTCGGATTTCACGTTAATCAGTAGATCCACGTCTCATATAGCCTCGCTGCTGAAAGGGACGCTAAACTAAAATCAACTCAACTCAACTCCAAAGACTGTCATCAGATGCTGTTTGGAACATGCGAGAAAGTATACACTTTGAATCTAAAAAATAATAAACAAAATTGGTACATCTATGTTAAAGTATGCGTGAACATGCACATAATGAAATCGGTTATTACCATGTTAACACTGTCAACCACTGAAGAGTTTCAAGGTGTAGCTCCAAAGACTACTATTAGATCCTAATAAAATTTATATGAAAATCCCTGAGAGAGCATACTGTTTCAAAGGAAAAGTAAATGAACAAAAATGAGTGCATCTATGTTGAAGTTATGTATTAACATATAGGCAGCATTATACATACAGGGTGCTTCAAAACAATACCAACAACGTTTGGGAGGTAATTCCTAACATCAAGATAAGACAAAAAGTATAGACCAACCTCGGTGCACAAATGCTTCCTTTCGGAGTTATAGGCTGCCGAAAACATGAAAAAAATGAACTTTAAAGGTACATTGCTCCAAAACTATGGGACCTACCGTAGTCGGGTCAAGACTTTATTTAGGAACTAGTATGTCTCCTATCCAAATATCCAAGTTTCAGAATCCTGCTGTACTTGTGCAACAATTTTTATAGAGGTAGTTAGTGAGTACTTCAAATTGTGTGTTTGCAGCCAAGCTGCCTCTATAAAAACTGTTGCGTGACTACCTTAGGATTCTGAAACATGGATTTTTGGATAGTGCACATATTAGTTCCCAAATGAGGTCTTGACCCGACTACGGTAGATCCCATAGTTTTGGAGCTATGTTCCTTTAAAGTTCATTTTTTCATGTTTTCGGCAGACTATAACTCCGAAAGGAAACATTTGTGCATCCAAGTTGGTCTATACTTTTTGTCTTATCTTGGTCTTATCAGGAATCACCTCCTAAACGTTGTCGGTGTTGTTTTGAAGCACCCTACATATATAATTGATAGTATTGAAAACCCTTTTTAAGTCAGTTAATAAAGAAATGAAATCTCTAATATTTAATTCCACGGTTATGCTGTATATGCTAAGGAAGATAAATGCTTAATGAAACGGAATTATTATGAAAGAATTGATCGAACGTGAAAGTGAAAGAAAACAGGAAAACTTTGATAAAACTCACGTACACGATGTTGTTTACTAGCACGAACTAACTGGGCCTTGGATGGAATCAAGAACTCTGGGCATCACAGGAGAACGTTCTTTTACGTTGTACTTATTTTTTTTCCTGTTACGTAAAATAAATTAAGTATCCATTAACAAAGTTAAATACTACACTGAATAAATAGCAGTTTACGTTAAAGTTGTAATATGGAATCTTTCAGTTTAACGATTATACCCTTTAGGCTCAGGGAGAAGATGATTAAAGGAAGTGAATGATGACGAAGGAATTGGAATGAGCTGTGGGAGGATACGTAAATACCCCGAGAAAACCCACGGGCACGATGTTGTCCACCAAACACTTACTTGGCCGGGGATCGACCCAAGTTCCCCACGCACCAGTGGTAATTACGCGCTCTAGCACTGAGCCACTGTGACTTCGTTAAAAGTTGCAACATAGCAAACTTTACAGTAATACAGGAAATTACTATATAGTAAGTATAAGCTTTTAAAAAAAGCAGCAGTAATGACGTAATGAATAAATAAGAGAAGAGAATAAGATATACAAGTTCATTCATTAAGCAAAACACCTAGACTTTGGGAAACAGAACTTGTTCTGTTTGAAGAGGTGAATTGCTTCCAGCAAGTTGTTTTTAAAAAAATCCACGTACATGTCAGGTGTATTTAGAACCTAATTGCCTGATGTTTTTGTGAGGGAAAACAAAGATAATCAGTAAACATAATCCATATTGTTAACAGATCCTGATGAGGGATGCAACAAATATAGCTATAGCGGTCAAGAACTTGACCACCACACCCCCAAGTTTAAAGTGATGTTCGAGGCACTATTCGCTGCTGTACTTACATAAATAAAGTTCTCCCACCGTCTCCAAAGATTAAGCAAAGTTATATTTAATCACAAAAAAAGGAAATAAAATAAAAGAAAAAAAGAAAGAAAGAAGAAAGGAAAAAGGGAACACATAACGATATATCTGGTTCTTAAATATTAATATTGAGCCATAAAACACACAAATTACAATTTTTTGTACACTTTGTTTAATAATAATAAAGGAGAAGCGTACAGTTTACTTCTACACAAATTTCTAAGATGTCTGCTTAATCAACTGAATAATTCTGTTTAATTTTTGTTGTCATGACGACGCCATCAAGATTAGGTTGGTTACATAAAAACATTTGAATTTTTTTAAATATATTAACATTATAACTATATTATTTCTTGGTCTTTCTTTTCTTCTATTAGCAGAATCTGCCTAGTATATATTTAAAATACATTATGACCCAAAATTACAAGTAAATTACGATTGTTACAAGTAAAATACACAACATACTGTTGTAAACAGTCCTACAAGTTCGGGTGTGCCTGTCTGTCTTTGTACGTAAAACAGTAGAATCACTTTTAACACTACCCGCCTTACATGTATTTTATTTCTTTTAACCTCAATGACAATCGTTTATTCTGTCTACAGAAATAGAATTGTAACTCCACGAAAACAACTGAACTCGGATCAGGAGTGTAGAAAAGTTTTGAAGAGGGAAAAATACCCTCACCGATGCTCACTACTCATGCGTAAAGAAAATGACAAATTAAAATGATAGTTCTCATAATCATGTTTTGTTTATTGCGTAATGAAAACATTTTTGCACACAGTCCGATTCACAAAACTTCCCAGTTATCAAACAGTGAGCCAAGCAAAAAATTTCAAACAAAAAGTGTACGACTATACTTAGGTAGGAAAAAAATAATGAAATCTTCCGCAACTCAAAGAGAGTATAGGTTTATTTGGTAAAGTTAACATAAAAAAAAGAGAGAGCAACCGGGTAACACAGTTTACTTGCAGAGGTAACCGGGAAGATGAATCGGGAGCTGTCTCTCAAAACGATATCCTTCCAAATGGGGTTCGCTTGTTATATGTTAATTAAACTTGTTAAATACTTACAGCCAGGGACGTGGCAGGAATTCGTTTCTGGGAGAAGGTGTCCAAACTCAATATGAATTCAAATTGTATTAAAATTTGTAATATCGCCCCTAAAATTAGACAAAATTTACAGAATAGTCGGGATTTCGGGGAGGGGTTTTGGACCCCCAGGACCCACACCTGCCTATAGCAAATGAAGAATGTAGTATAAAATGAAGTATTTAAAAAATAATTTTAAAAAATGAAATTAATTATACACTGCGATACTCTGACTAACTGGATGCACAGTTGCGAATTTATTGATATATTACATATTGTATAATGGTGTCTGAATTTAATCTTATATTTTCTTCTAGCTTCTTTTCTTTCATTCATATCCATAAAAAACGCAAGGATAGAGAGAGGTGAAAGAGATTTCGGAATTTTTGTGTAACTTGGTTTTCTGTAAGATGATTGATCGTTAGGAATCAATCAGGGAACAGGTTTCCGATTAGATGTCTCATTTAAAGATCTGTATGTTGCACAACTAGTTTCATACTGACATGTGAGTCTGACGAGTTAAACTTCCTGATCAGTACTGAGTTCGTCACTCAAAAGTGTGTAAGTGCAAGTGTGTTTCAGTGTGTAAAATGGCTGTATCTTTCATTGTATGGAAACGAAGGGAAAAGTTACTGTGTTAGGAAGAACACATTTATTGGATAAACTACCATCGTGAGTCAAAATAATATTGCAATTGTAGTGAAGGGTGTGAGGTCAATATTGTTCTAATTTGTGATGAATGTGAATCTTCATCTGGTGAATACATGAATCCTCCGATGAATGAGCAGATTGAAAGTTCTCTCATACGAAATGAAACGAAATTTTGAAGTTTTACGTTCCACGGTTATGCCGGCTAGGCTAAAGGAGACTTTGATGATAAGAAATGAATGAAATGGTGAAATAAAGAATCGGAGGAAACAGGAGAACCCCAAGAAAACCCATGCACACGGTGTTTGTACACCACAAACATTTGGAGCGAGCTGGGACCCCATGCACAAAAATTGAATTCTCTACTACTGAGCTACCGCGGCCCCGATGTCTGACCGAATAGTAGTAAATAGAAGAGAAGTACATACATACTAGAAGTCTTTGAGATCCCTGAGAAAGGATAAGGCACAAAAGCCGTTCTTTTTTTATATCCTATTGCTAATTCGTTTATTCACAAAACTGTAATGTTTAATAAATCTAAGAAATGAGATCTTTAAGTTCTATGTCCCATGGTTATGGCGGGTATTCTAAAAGATACGTCTAATATAGGCTTGTAATAAGGGTGGGAGACTTGTTACAAGTCTGGAGCTTTGCCTTACAATCTTGGCTCAAATGTATTTTATGCTGTTAGGTTAGTATACACTGCTTCATGTTCTTAAAAAGCAGCTTCTGATTGTTTCAAATACCTTATAGATGACAATGTGCTGCCAATTGTCTAATTCAATTTGCAATAGTCTTTATTACATAACTTTTTATGTTTATAATTCAATTACGGCGTATTCTGTTGATAATTATTTAATTGAGAATTCTTCAAGAAACTTATTTACTTCATTTCGGAACCATTTTGATAACCATGTATTTGGAACCATTCTGGACATATTTGAAACCATTTCGATAATGAAGGGGACAGGAACACAAATCGAGCAAAGGGTTGACACTCAAAGTTAAATAGTGGGAATATATATAGGCTGAGTTACTGAAGCAGGAGGAATCAGAAAATGAAGATTCGATGGCCATGCCTTTAGCAGGGCATGCTGCAAGACGCCAGAAATATAAGTGGAGACAATTAAACATTCGCCTACGTACTTTGAAATGTAGAGTGAGTTGTAAATAGATTTCTCTAATGCAATACTTAGATGCTGTTGCTTATTGTATACATATGGAAGATAAATAACATTTTGTATAGATGTTCTGTACTTCTTGTAGTAAGTGTGCTTATTTTCTTATACAAATAAACAAATCAAATTGTATGTATGAATGTATTTGCAAGCCTACCAACATAAAGTTCGTAAGGTGAAACGGGAAAATGCACATCGAGATTTTCCGTTCCGCCTTACATGAAGATGAAAAGTGATAACAGGTTTTACATGCAAATTCCATTGCTAGAGGTGATAAGGCGAAACGGGAAAATTCGAACAGTGCAGGAATACTTTTCTTTACCCCAGTAGTTTAATTAGGTATTTAAATTAAAGGTAGAATATTAACTTCCTATAAAATGGATCGGCCTTCCTTACCTCACCAAATACTTATTTATGGGGGGTTTAAATTGGTGTACACGTTACGGAATTATACATGAACATACACACGATATTAATAGTATAAACTGTTGATAAGTTTGATCTTGATCCAAAGACTGTCATCAGATTCTGTATGGAACATGCGAGAAAGTATACTCTTTGAATTTAGAAAATAATAAACAAAATTGGTACTTCTATGTTAAAGTATGCGTGAACATGCACATAATGAAGTCGGTTATTACCATGTTAACACTGTCAACCATTGAAGAGTTTAAGACTACTATTACTCCAAAGACTACTATTAGATCCTAATAAAATTTATATGAAAATCACTGAGAGGGAATAGTGTTTCAAAGGAAAAGTAAATGAACAAAATAGAGTGCATCTATGTTGAAGTTATGCATGAACATATAGGCAGCATTATATATATAGGGCGGATCCAGGATATGATCAAGGGAGGGGCTAAACCATATTTTGCCGTTTTATCTAGTGTAAAGCAGGATTGAAGCCCATTTTATCCAGCGTATACCTGAGCGTCAAGGGGAAGCTATAGCCCCTATAGCCCTCCCCTTTGATCCGCCACTGTATATATATATATATATATATATATATATATATATATATATATATATATATATATATATATATATTAGGGTGGATTGAAAAGAGGCCAAACAGTTTTCTTCGAAATTCGATTTTGGATAGGGGCAAAGTTGCATCATATCGTAGTACTTTACCATGCAAAATTTCAATTCTCTAAAATAATTTTTAGCAGGGGCGCAATAGGCCTTAAGTTTGATAGGTTTTGTAAATAAATACACGTTTATTATTCATTTGTGTAATTATTAGGCAGCTCTTCGCTTGAAGAAGACTATAATTTGAAGATGTTAAGATTCGTTGTCGTGTCCAGGTGGATTTCTAAAGCTATCGAAGTTCATATTTTATGTTACAGTCTACATCAATATTAGATTGAATGTTTCATTAATTTCATTCACGTCTTCAAGCAAAATACTGCCACTTTATCTGAAAACTAGTCATGTATTTTCTAAGTCAAATTTGGAACGAATAAAGAAATTTCTCGTGGCTCACATACTGACGAAGAATCTTCACTAAGTATTTTCACTAATCTTTCCACTGCTTGCGTATAACATGGAAACTCAGGGATATCAACACTTGTACTTTCTCAAGAACAAATTCCTCGCAATTTATCATCTGTAATATGAGTCAGTATTTACGGTTCTGTTGTTACACCCATTTTAGTTTATCATTTCTGTGTAATTACTAGCCTCGAAGTTTAACATTGGCACTTGGAAGGAACGAGTTTCACAACGTTTACATTGTTTTCAGGATTTGAGAATTTTATCGGCAGCAAGGATTCGCGTAGCTGATCTGTAGTCACCAATCATGGCAATAAGAATATTTTTAGAATTTGCATAGAATGCATTTCTGGAAATTACGTTATTGACAAAAGTCTTGTATGGTTCTTGCAAACATCTCGAAAGTCTTATGGTCAAGAACAAATGTTTAGCTCCGTATTTGGCAAGAGGTTTCAGTTTTATGCTGAACCACACTGGTGCATATACTTTTACTCCGAACTTTACGAGAGTTTAGAGCTTCTCTCAAGAATTTGGCGTATATATACATAGACGCAAAAGTCTGCAAGCCATTGTTAACCAGCGAGTATGCGCAAGTTTCCTAGGTTTCTTATCTGCTAGGTTTTTATCACAGCCTCCTCTTATGACAGATTGACATACTTCATACAAATATCTTTGATCATAACTGAGATGGCGCACGTTTAGGTATGTAGGGAATTCTGAAGAAAACTTTCCGACGCTGCACACTGGATTCGTCTCTCAATTCACCAATGATCTACCAATAGGATCAGAAAAGTACCAGTAGATACATAATCGATTTATTTCAGTAAATGACGAAGTAGTAGTTCAATGATGTGCAATAAACGTATGCATCACTGCAAGGACCTCTCTAAATGGTTTTCGAGCACTCTAATCATCATCCTTTTGACCCAACTTTAGTATTAGTACCATCGCAGCCGATAGCTACCATATCTCATAGGTTCACATTATTTTCTTGTAATTCCCGGCAGATGGAATTAGCAGTATTCTTTGCTGATGCTGAAACTGTCAAAGAGACATAGCTGAGAAATTTATTACCGGTTCTTCAAGGACACAATGTTCTTTCCTCTTCATATCTCTATGACTTCCGGAGCCGAGTGTTTGGTCTTTCTTCCTATCAAAATAGATGGTACGAGGTTTCTCTTTATTAACAGTCACTTTAGTTCTTACACTTTTATGATTTTTCGCAACCTCTCTTTGTATTTTACTTCTATCAATTATGTTTTGCAGCTGCTCTGGACTCACAATATTAAAATCTTCCAAAACTTCAGTAACAATAGCTACAATTTTTCTTCCAGTCATGTCGGTTTTCTCCTTCACTTTTGCTAATGTCGAGAGAAGTTTTCTCATTCCCGTGCATCTAATCTGTGATTGCTTTCTTGTCTTTAAAGGATACTTCGAACTAAAATCAGGATCTTCTCCAGCTTTAGCGTGTTCTTTATTGCCTTCGTTTCTTGTTTCCAAAGATGACGAGGAGTGTAAAGATTCAATAATGTAACTGGCACTGTTTAGGTTGAAAGTTTGACCGCAAGTTGCTTTTTGGCTTACCTATCTCTTTTCTTTGTCCAAGTAACATCAATGCCACCGATTACTATTTTTCTACTTATCCTTTGATCTATAAAACACTCTCTCCGATTCAGTCATTTTGAGTGTTCTGTACAACGACACACCGTGAAATCTAAACACTTGCAAGCTGCTATATCAAATGGTTTATTGCCCTGCTTCTTCAATTCTTGTAATTTATTTCTTCTCTCATTCTCCCTCTTACTGCCAATTTTAAAAATATTTTCAGTTTTGCGTGGTAACTGTTGATCACTATTGATACACGACGAAGCGAAACAATAGGAATTGAAACGTTTCCAAATGTCTTCCACCTTTTCTGCTATCTTAGTGGAAACCAAATTCTCTGCTGGTTATTTACTTCCGCTCCCTTCAGCTGCTGACGCGTAAATAAATAACATGCCATAACGTCGTCTTAAGTTGGTATCGTTTTTGCCATTTTTCTTCTTTATAGTACAAAACAAAAACACCAGATACTAGGCTGTAATATATTGGTAGATAATAAACCCATCAGTAACTACAAAAGCGCAAAACTAATCAAATCACTAACGTAGCAACACGGCCGCTAACCAGACACGTGCCCCGAGCACAGGTACAACACATGTAATAAACTTCTTTATGGTAAACTAGCAAATTGCTTATAGTTGATCACTTTTCGTCTAATTATTCCCAAATTTCAGGGCCATTGCGCCCCGGCTGAAAATAATTTTAGTGAATTAAAAGTTCTTGTTGTTATGTACTGATACAGGATGCATCTTTAGCACTCTATCTACACTAAAACTTACAGTCTGCTTCCAGCGAAGATCTGCAAAATAGTTACGTAGTAAATGGAAATTGATTTAAAAAATCTCAAACTTAAAAAAAGGAAGATCCCAAGTCTACAGACCAATATGTTTAATTAATATAATTCATAAGTTATTCGAAGGAATGTCAGTAGAAAATATAAACTAATATAAGAAAATGGAGAGCTGCAATATACACGGATTTAGGGAAAAAGTTAGAACACCGGAACAACTATTAGAAGATCGTTTGAATTCATAGAAGTATAGGAAAGACTGACAAAGGAAACAACGTTTTACAAACATTAATAAATTAATGTAACCCAAACAAATGAAACTTTTAGGAACAAGGAAGAAAAAACACGTTGTTCATAAACAACAAACTAAAGGAAAGAGTTAGTAAAGTCCAAAGAGGAATTCTAATAAAAATTATTAAAATTATAAGAACAATTTGAGTTGAAAATCTAAACATACTAACTTTAAAAAAGTCTGCGCATCTTTTAGTCAATTAAGTTCTGGATAAAATAAAAAGCAATAACGAAAATCAATGAAAAAATTTTAGGAGATATCGAAGAATAATGAAAATGAAGTAATAGATAAACAAAAATGGGAAGAGAAATGAATATAATCATCAAAGGATTTTAAATTAAGAACATATACCAATTCTGGATACAAGAAGAAAAATTAGACATGTAAACAATGTCTTTCTGGGCATGGTCCCGTTAAGTTAAACCTCAAAGGTTAAATATCGATAATAACGATACCTGTGAATAAGGAGAAATTCAGAACCCCAACCATATACTATGGAGTTATGAGAACTTTATAGAATCGGAAGAAATTATAATTGAAATGAATAGATTTAAGGAATTGAGTATAAAGGAAAGTATATTTAATAGACAAAATTTAAACAGACTTAAAAAGATTAAAATATATAAGGAGAAGAGCATAAGAGAAAGGAAAAACTATCAGAAAACTAAAACTGTCTGCTAATTTCGAGAATAAATGAAAAAAATATATATTTTTCTTAATAATCGGGAACTAGAACGTTTATTTTTTTAACTGTTGATGTTATTGTTTTTCTTGTAAACAACTTTTGTTTGAGTTGTGTTGTGTTGTGTAGTGTAGATCCATAATACTCGGTTTTAGGTTTATGTGTAGGAAATAGAAAATGGTTGGAAATCTTGCCAATAATTCGGTAAATAAACAGTATGCAAAATTAGTGAAAATATCAAATAAAAATGTGTAAAAAGCATAGCAAATAAAAGCGCTAGGTGTGTAAATGGTGGCAGCAAATAACGTAAATACTACTACTACTACTACTACTACTACTACTACTACTAATAATAATAATAATAATAATAATAATAATAATAATAATAATAATAATAATAATAATAATACTGGCAAAAATCTTGGAGCAAAACATAGTGAATAATCTTAAAGTGAATAATGAGTATTCTAAATATGTTTTAAAGCATTTAAATTAAAGGGAAATAAATGAAAACCAAGGAGAAAGCAAGCTTTACAAAATATGTGTGTAAACACCCACACACAGAGGAAGAAATCATAGCAAGAAATCATAAAGAGAAACCACAAAGAAAAGTGTCTGAAAAGTAAGAACCAAAGTTAGAAACAAGAAGAAGCAAGAAATAGAGAGATAAAAAGTTACCAAAAATATACAGAAAAAAGATATTTAAAAAAAGAAAGAGCGATGAAAGATAATGGGGTAACGAACATTAAGCACTTCGACTAAATGTTTTGTTTTGTTTGATTTTATGTATATATTTTTGATTGGATGATAGAAGTAATTGAATTTTGTAAAAAATAAAACGAAACTGAAAATAATTAACAAGAGGGAAAAATTATTTTTAAATATATATATGAAGTAACTTGCTGCAGATGAAATGCCTCGCCCCCAGCAAAAGGGAATTGAATCGAAAAGGGAGAAGAGGGGAAAACAAAAAGAGTGTAAAGAGAGGAGAAGAGAGTAAGAGGCAATAGCAACTGCTATATAATAAGTCCTGAAGATACAGGCAACTGCAGGGGAAATGAAAGATTAAATGAAAATGAAAAACAATATCACTGGAATGTGCCATACAGTGTAATTCGATGAATAGGCATATTTTAATTTTCAACTGGATTCTACTTTGTGACAGACCGGTCAACTCTAGATTGTTATAACTACAGCCCGGATTTATATGCAAAATGCATGTTTATATTGACACGCAAAAACGCATGGAAAATATTTTTTTCTTTCCGACGGATTTGTTAGGATGCGTTTCAAACGCATATGTTAGCGCATATAAGTGCATATTTTGGGTGAATTTCAATGTGCATGCATGTTTCACAAACTTTTCAGGATATTGCATATTTCCGAATTTTATTGTTGTATACTAGCATATTTCAGAGTATATAACAAAAAGTAGTTTATATTTAAAGTGAACTGAATCACTTTGTAAACGCAGATGTAGATTTTTTTTTTTCGCGTTGAGTTTGTTGCTCATAATCCTAGGTAAATTCACTTACGATTGCTTTCGCATTCGTGTTTTTCACATGCACCAGTAACTTCTGCCGATGTAAAAAGGAACATTTTTTCTTATCTACAAAACGTTTCTCACTGATAAACGCAGAGGGATTACGGAAGAAAACCTAAGGAAGACGTTCATAGTTCATTGCAACAAACTTTATTAAGTTATTGAAAGAAATTGAGATTTCAGTATATATGTTAAAATTTTAATGCATCTTTTAGATATTTTTCGTGCATATTTGCATGAAAATTTGGGGTTTGTTTGTGCATGGAAATCCGGGCTCTAAGTATAACTTACCTCTCTCCATGAAAGATCATACTTTATATTACCTTATCAGTATTTTCTTGGGCTATTCCTACTTAATCTAGGCCTTCTTATAACTACTAACCTGTATATTCTTAACAAATATTAAATATTAATAGTATAAAATTATATAATAAACAATGTAAATAAACAATAAGCACTGAAATAAATTCAAATATAATCTAATCTTATCTAACTGGCCACACATTTTTACCCATAATTTCAAAAGAAGATAAAATGATACAATAAGTAAAAGCAGGAAAAGCAAGTACAAGAAATTTTACAATATAAACCTTACAAAGAATTAAATACTGAATACAAACGTATTAAAAGGAACTAGACTAACCGAACCTTAAGGTCTTTTCCTCTAGGCTTCACGACTTCGTGTTTATTAGCCTACCTAAGCGAGCGACGTTTCCCGCCTATCTTAGATGCATCGTCTTTTTCATTCGGCGACCTATAGCTATTTAGAAGTCCCTCTCATTTAGAGCCAAATATTTCTCTGAAAACTTCATTTTCCGGAAACCCTCTTCCCTTGTGTTGTTTCCCCCGCGTGTGAGAATAACTATTATATTCATATGATACGACAAATATAATTATACTACAGTATTATAAATTTTTACTTCCAAAATTTTTTGATATTAGTTACAGCTATAAATGGTTTTGTATGCAATAGTAACAGTCATTTAACCGCATTAATCTACAATTTATTTCTTCTATCGCTTTGTTCTTACTTATTAGTACCACACCTAAGCGTTTAAATTTAATAACATTCTTTCACATCAGTGGTATGTCTTGAAGGAAATCATATCTTTAAAATATTTATTCGCTATAAGCTATGGGAAGACAGCTTCATACGGCTTCAAAAAGCTGTATTCAAGAATTAGTACATTAGCTTGTAGCGATAAATGTTAAATGTTTACTGGTGCGACTCTCCTCAAGAGCCGTCAATGATCATGATGCTTCAGTGGATATTGCCTAGGCTTGTTACTATGCTACTTTGTTTTGAGTTGAATTTCAGTTTAACGTCCCGTTCAACAGCGAGGATATATGAGACGTGAACCTACTGATTAACGTGGAATCCGAACCACATGAGCTCCCGCCGGGAATCGAACCCGGGCCGTTACTTTGTTTTGTTTACATATATGAAATTGATTTTCTTTGCACGCCGCCAGAAGAGTATTCGCGTTTTCTTGTTCTGACTTATGTTTCCTATCAAGGCTACATTGAGTTCGTATACAAAAGGCTGGTTTGATCAATTTAGCAGTAGTTTTATGTTTAGGTTTCCAAACTATATATTCTGAAGTGATGTGAAAAAGTAATGAGGATAAGGCATTTTCGTGCTTCAGAACATTATGTAGGAATACTTTGCATAACGTGCTCTAATGCGGTGTTCATTATTACACACATTTACGAACTAACAGTAGAATGGCCAATTCAAATTTTTATAAAGATTAACCAAATAAAAAGGGTAAATAGCACTTATGCATCTATAGATGGTAATACTGTATAGGTTGAATCTAGTATTGATATGAGATATGATGATATTAGTTGAACTGTCTGAAGTCAGATCAAACTAACTACATTTTCGTGTTGAGGGGAATTAGCCACTATGAAAACAGTGACAGTTTGATACGAATTTTTGCCAAAAATAAATAGGGTGTCTATATGCAGGGTGTTTTTATTGTCTCATTTTCATCTTCTCAATTCCTATCATAATGTTTCCCCTCCATTAATCATTCGTCTTTCTTACCCTATAAGGCATAACCATTGGGAACCACTCTGGAATATTTAATATTTCATTTACAACTGTAGAAATACATGAGTATTTTTAACCGACTTAAAAAATGAGGTTCTTGGTTTGAATGTATACACAGGGTATACCAAAGTAATAGTAAAAATGAAACCACAGATTCTTGGCACCAAAACAAGAGAAAAAAGTTTATATGACTTATAGTCCGGAAGTAGACAGGGGCGGGGCTAGACAGCTTCGAATACGGGGGGAAAAGAACTTCACACCTGCCAGCGAAATAATGATAGGAGCTAGGAAGGGGGTTCATAAATACGTACATAAAGATCATCTTGACTTGATATGTTAAGCGCATCTTACATAACTACACCTGAGATTCTCTATAAATTATTTAGAGATTTACCGAAAGTCTGTACGCCAGGGGTATTGAAACGGTGCAGTAAAGATGAAAACCATACAGAAAAAAGTTGTTATCCCTGGCACTTTTGCACACACATGTACAATGGGAGTCAAATCAAAGACCACTTAGCATGGTAGCATAATATCAGGGGGCAATGGATAGTGGTATACCAGATTGAAACTTGTAGATAGAGGCTAGAAATAAGAACAAGTATAAGTCGTGTAATGTAATGAAATAACAGACAGAATACACAACGACGTACATTATTTGTAACGTAGTATCTTGCACAAAGTAGCATTACAAACTACTAGGTCATACCGTACGTGCTAAGAATAAACGCACCTACAGCAAATGTTCAAAATGCTGTCTTCTCGCGTCTATGCAACGTGCTAATCGTGAGTTTTGAATGCATTCCATCACTCCGACTGTGTTTCGTAACTGTTCTCACGTATCTTCAATGCGGTTTTGTAAGTCGGCAAGTTTCTCTCCCTAAGTGTGAAATTCCTTTCCCCCTCACACACACATTCGAAGTTATCTAGCTCCGTCCCTGTCCATTTCCGGACTATATGTCATATAAACTTTTTACTTGTTTTGGTACCAGGAATCTGTGGCTTCATTTTTTGCCATTACTTTTGGGACACCCTGTATGTGTCAATGACTGTACACGATTATATCAAAAACGGTTCGTCATATTTCGATTCAGTATTCATTATTCGAATAAGCAATTCCCAAGGAAAATTTATACGTAAGATATTTAAAGAAATATTTAAATAATTATTTTCTTAAAAATCAAATAATTCCTGCAACGCCTAATAAGAATGTAATCTTTTAAAAAATGTATCCTAAAATACGCTACAATTAGAAATTAAACAATCACGACGGGTTACATACAACCAAGGGGTAAAATAATTTTTAGCCAGCTTTCTCAAAATGACTTAACACCTGTGATTGATACTTAGGTTTTTGGCCATGTCATTCAGTATTGATCGCTATAGGGGAGAAATTATAAAAGATAAATTTTGATATGTATTCAGCAGTCCAGGAACAGTTGTCATATCTGCTTGTAACACACTACTGAAAACGGAAGTGGTAGAAGCGTACTATTACTTCTAGTTTGAAGGTTGATCCTCCTTACATTTGTTAGATTAGATTAGATTAGAATTTAGTGTTCCCTTCAGCAACGAGGTTATGTGAGACATGGATCTGTAGGCGCAAATGGAATCCGAACCACATGAACTCCCAGCGAGAATCGAACCCGGATATCCAGTGCTAAAGACAATTACGTTAACCATATAACAACGAGAGATAATTCTTCATCTCCATAGAGCATAAATGATTACAAACAGTGGGAGAAATGTTTTTTTTTTTAATGTAAATTTATTGTTACAATAATAGGTGTAATCTCGATTTTGATCCGTTTATTGAAACTGAATTCTGTTGCTTCTGACTTTAATAATAAATTTTCATAAAGCAAATATTATAGTAGATGGTGAGTAGTTTCTTTTGAATGTTGATTTAGCATCCTAGGGGGAGCTTTCGTCTCCCCTCACCTTATTCGCCTATTGAAACAAATGCTAATTCTATCACTATCAGTTAGAATAGTTTATGGTTTGGAAACCTACCGTAATTTCGCTGTGTGAAATGGAACTTTCTTCTTCTTAATAATTTCTTCTATGACCAAGAAGCTATGAATAATTATTATCAAATGTAATCTCAATTGCTCAATAGTTTTTTTTTTTTTTCCTAAAGCTATAGTGAACAGTCTCTCTGTGGTATTTCACTTTAAGATAGTGTGTATATATATATATATATCGGTTGGCATTTCGTTAGCAAAACATAAAACATGTTTACGTTAAAACTTTAGCTTCTTTAAACATGGTTATTGCTAATTCCTTTGTCCACATTTCTTTGTGTCATGATTCGCTTCTGAATTATGGAATCAAATAACAAGTAATGTACTATTACCACAGGTATTTAATTATTAACTCCAAAGATATTCATCATGTTCCGCCTAAACACAAAGTCTATAGCTGTTAATAACAACCAGAGAACTAAGTCATTCGTTAGATAGATATGTCAACATGTGGTATGGACAGATAATGCTATATCGCTCTTGTCCGATGCAACAGATAGTGGTTCATGTTCATGTTCAACATAAAAGGAATGACTGGCGTGGCATGGTTTGATTAAACGCATAGTGACATATTTGCAAAAAAAAGGTACAAGATCCACACAATCTTTCAGTTCTAATAACTGCAACATGTTGCGCTCTAGTGGAAGTTTACTACACTGTAGGAAATTACTACACTGATCATTGAAACTTTCCTAATAACAGGCTTTGTAATGGGAATCTCTCGATTCTAGAGAACGTTATTGCTACGGATACCCAGAAGAACGACGACTGTTTCAATAGAGAAAAGTTTGAAGCCAAGCATTTCCTATGACATTTGGCAGAAGCAAAGCAAGTCTCATAGTGATGAAACAAAAGTGTATATATATATAGGGAGAGAGAGAGAGAGAGTATATAATTTGTTTGAAAGATCTGGAAAAACTGCAACTTATGGCTTAATATATAGTGTTGGACCTTTTTTCGGACCAGCACGAAAAATCAAAGCTAAGCTTCAAAGTTGATTTCATTTTCGAATTATGTGGCCCCAAATCAGTAAAGTTTAGCTTAGTCTTATTTCTAAAGTATTTCGTATAAGAAAATGCGACTTACCTGACTAATACTGTTAGTCTGCAGATCAGCTCTGATTATAATGCAGACTGAAGACATAAAAGTCACGAATTATTTCCGGAGGAATATTCTGCCATTCGCTGTACAGTGTAGCACTGAGTTACGTGGGCAAGGATGGATGAGAACATCTGCTCCGTTATCAGAGTTCAAGCATAGACCACCAGATATTCAGTAATGTTGAGAACTGGGGATTAGGAGGACCAGGAGAGATATTATAGCTGATACGGATGTTCATGAAACCATACTTCAACAAATCCAACAATGTTAATTGATGTATTATCATCGTAATTCTGGACCCCTGATCTCATATGATCACCTACAATCTCCACATAATCTCTGATAGTAATGTCTCCTGTGAGTGTACTAATTACAGGACCCACTGAATAAAAAAAAAGTGTGGCCCACAGACTGGTCATCTTTTTTTTTTTTTTTTTTTTTTTTTTTTTTTTTTTTTAAGAAGGAGACTGCTTGAAGTATAAACATTCTTGGGTATCTGCCATACATAAGCAGGGCATGCTGTTTGTAAATAAAGGGAAAGAGAACTCATTAGACCATATTAGGACACGACCAGGAATAAAAATGGATATGAAAAGATAGGGGAACGGTTGATAGCGGTATGACGTAAAGGCGTCCCTCTGCCTATCTTTATCCATTGTATTTTTTTTAGGAACTGGGGGGACCTATGTACCTATGTACCTATGTACAGACTGAGATACAGATAAAATACATCAAAAGGACAATAAAGGCGATACTTTGTGTGGTTCTCTGTAAAACACCCTTTACAATTAAAATGGACTTGTACAACAATTGGCGCCAATGACCAGAGCCTTAGATAGGGGGCGAGCGGTGAGGTTGCCCCTGGCGCTGATAGCAAGAGGGCGCCGAATGAGCAAGAAGAAAGTGTTGTAAACAGTGGCGAAGCGTAATCCCCCAAGTAGGGTAGGCCTCATAAACTAATAGCACAAATAACATTTAATGTATCATAAAATGTTTAAAATTATAGTCAGAATTTTATTTTCCATATTGACTTAAATAAAAGAAGCTACCAAATCTATTTATTCTAAAGAACTTTCTTAGCTGTATTTCTAACACTGTTTAGAGTTAAATTTATGCGTGTATACATAGTAGTTTTTTGTTTAACAAGGAAGAATAAATTTTATATAAGTAAAAGTAGACGGAAATAATAATAATAATAATTATTATTATTATTATTATTGTTATTCAACAAATATTTGCATGGAGGAAAACACGCACTGCGAGCTCCTTCGTGGCTAAGCGGTTAGCGTTCACGCCTATGGCGTGGGAGACCCGGGTTCGATTCCCGGCGGGAGTTCATGTGGTTTGGAGTCCACGTTAATCAGTAGGTCCACGTCTCATATAGCCTCGCTGCTGAAAGGGATGTTAAACTCAAAATCAACTCAACTCAACTCAAAACACACACTGTGTAGTAACGAAATATTCCCATTTAGCTCCACTACAAATATTTTGAAGTGCAGTTCGTATTTTCTTCTGTCTGGGATTTGCAGGGGGTGAGTGGAATCTCCTCCTCACTTGCTGTTTTCATTTCCTGCAAATTTGAAAATGGATGGAGAAAAAAGATACATTCTTACAGTTAACTATCAAATTTCTTGGATAAGCGTTTGTTACTTGCATCTCCCACTTTAAAATAAGTATAATACTGTATTTAATTAATACACCAAGTGCTAATGACTTCACCAGAAATGTTAATGCTCAGAAGGAACTTCATTTGAATCAACGCAATATATTCAATATTGTAATCTATGCAGTGACATATTTAAGGGGGTGGCTTCCGGGCTAGCACTCACCGAAATTTTATCGCAACTTTTTATTATTTTATATATATTGCAGAATTTTCACATTTCCGGGAATAAAGTTGGCAAAGCCCTTCCCGAAACAAAATCGTAAATACCCCACTGATTCAATGAAATGGAAAACTCAACTAAAATTACACAGAAATATTATTTTATCCTGCACGGTAGCGTTTGGTAAATTTATATATAGACTTATATGTTTAATGTATCAGACGTATACAGCGTGATTCAAAATGATGTGAACGATAAGGAAACGTTCTATAAGTGACAATACTTTATCAACAATGAAATCTCTATGGAAATACTTTCAATATTATCCTCAAGTTTTGTTTGGAACGAGCGTAGTAGTTTAAAATTTATCCGCTAGGTGGCAGAGTTATTAGTTCGAAGATGGCTGCCTGTGGTGCAGAGAGAGCATTTAGCGTTTTACAGTTTCACATTTGTTGATCTGTTGTTAGTGTTCAACGAGAGTTCCGCACAAAATTTCATAAAGATCCACCATCAAAGAACTCCATACGTAAGTGGTATGACAAATTGAACATAACGGGATGCATTTGTTAATGCACTTTATTAATATTATATTTGGGTTTTCCTTTTTCGTGTGTGTGTAAAGAGAATTATTATTACCGCACAGATTAGATGCACCATCAGTTGCAATAGCAAAGCATTGCTGAATATTTATACCAATAACGGACAAAAATTTTTTTAGCAGCATCATGTAGTACCTCTGCAGTAGTAACTGTGACAGGAATTAATCCAAGGATTTGAGATACTATTCGATTATCCTTTGCGTTATATATATATATATATATTATAGTATCTAATACACAAGCATAAATGTTTCACACAAGACATATCGGTTGATTCATCAATAATAAGAGAAAAAACACGATCCCTAACACCCTCAATTTGTTCCTGCAGTAGTGCAGGAGCTATGACATTCTTAATAATAGCAGAGCACTTAGTTCGATGCATTTTTAAGTTGACCATGTTTATCGCCATCGACGATGAACTAGACGAAGGAAATTCACTTTTCATCAGCTCAGTTAAATGATCAACATTTCGAATGCTTGTATGGTAAACAACAAACGCAGCTAACTTGAGTTCAAGAGTAGTAATCATACACTTTTGGGAAAATACAGTTGTCAGTCTTTGTTGAGATGGAGAAGCTATGCAAGAGGCATTTTTAATATGCTTTGAAGTTGATGCGTGTTTGCTTAAATCCGTTTTGTGAGCTCTGAGATATACTTTACGAAGGTTACAGTACGCTTTTTCATTATCATTCTTCAATCCCCTTACTAGATTCCCAATCTGAAAGCCATGCAGTCTGGAAGCTTTTATTGTATTCACTCCACTTACCCATTATGTTAATTAATATGAAGTGCAGCCCTTTTCACAAAGATTTACACTAATACACTTAAATTTCTGATGTTCACTTCACACAACACCGTTCAACTACTACTCATGTAAAATACCTCAGACAGTAACACGTAACCACGGAACACAGTGATCCTATACTGTAAGCGTTATGTTCTTAATTTTCGAGTTAAATTATGATATTTCAAATACTAAAAGAACTTACAGAACGTGTAAATACTCAAAAATCGTCCACACGACATAAACACTACCGATACTTGACTGTTCAGACTAACTCACTATCTTCCTGCCGGGAAATTCCCGAATATGTGGTGCCAACTCAAGACTCAACAAGTCTTCAATGCTCCCAGATCATAAGATTAAAAAGTACTAAGACAAGAATTGAATGAATATCGAGCATATTGCGTTTTAGTAAAATTGTCCTTCATTGTGAATAGAAATATTCAACAAACAAAACTATTCAAAATATAATGTTTTGTAATTTTATACATGAAAATTTTAAAAAAAGTAGCATATTTTGAAGATTTGTAGCCCACAGAAAATTACAAGTAGCCCAAAAAGTAGCGTGTCGCCCAATTTGAAATTTTAGTAGCGGGAGCACTTTAAAACAGCTCTTTAAAACAGGGAACTGTGGGAGACATTGTCCCACAGTTGACACATATGAAAAGAAATCTCTTAATCAATGGTTCAAATTCTGATAGAGCGTGAAAATAACAAACTTGTATCTTGTTCCACGTCTTCTGGAACATATGATGTACTCGAAATATAGGAAAATACCTCCAGAAATTAGTATCTTACAGACAGTGCATATGCCAAGACAAAGACGAAAATGAACAAATTTGGCACATGTAACACTACAGCTGGAACACCATACATATGAAAAATAAAATGACATGAGAAATAGAAAGAAACGTCTTAAAGCTCTGATTGCTTACAACTGTGCAGTAGGAGTAACAAAATGAAACACACAAGCATATCGGGAGGCTGGACAAGAGCGCTTGCCAAAGAAATGAATACAGAGAAAGTGAGGCTCCCTCGAGCCTCAGAGCTAGAGCGCTCGCTTTCGCTCGCGTGGTCGCAGTTTCCAATTCTACTGGGAGCCCACGGCCTCAGATTCGATACCCGAGCAGTTATTTTCCTATTTTGCGCACGTGGGACGGTGTCCCAGCAGTAGTGGGACATGTTGACATTTGTCCATTAGCTACATGTCGATATCAACACACACATTGGCCACATTTCAATATCGATCATGCGATCCCACTAGTGATATTCAGTTAGTTTACGCAGTTTCTTAGTGAGTCCCCTTGCACAATTTCAACTTGACCTCAGTTGTTGCATCCTTATTGGTATGCAACCGTGCACATCATATTGCATCATTTTTAGGGAATATTGTTGGTGAATTGGCAATGGCTTTCATGTTCTTGACGCTAATCCTTACATTTCCGACGCTTTGAACTCACGTTTACTGAGTATGAGTGCATTTCTCGGCATTTTTCGTTAAGTGTTTTCACACATGTGAATCACCCTGCTTAATCTGTTATGCTCTACCGACACTCCAGATGTTCTTCTAGAACATTTGAGTACAAATTCGCTACACTTAATAATCAGAACGTCACTGTTGGCCAGCATCCGTACCTGGTGATTATGCAACCACACACAACGGGCATGAAGCTGTCCGCCATTTTGTATTTGTTCCAGATATCGACTTAATACAAACGAATTATTGTTAGTTGGTAGAAACCCTATCAATTCATATCCATTTAGACCAATTTTCATTTGGCAGATTATCCGATACTCCCTACGTTCCTTTGGGAAATCCCTTGCGCGTGCATGGTAGGATTGTGAAACATGCAAAATTCAATACAGCAGGTATGACTTCTTCAGTGAATTTTTTACCCGCTCTCTTTACGTCTTTCCAAACTATTTTCGTCCGAAAGTCATTTTCCCACGCTTTCGGCACCTTGTAGATCCGAAACTATGCCTAGGGATGCGCTCGAGTCGAGACATGTCTCGAATCTCGACTCGACTCGACTCGAATTCGAGTCGAGATTCGAGTCGAGACACACTTTGTAAAATTCGAGACGAGTCGAGACAAACGTATTTCTCGACTCGAATTTTCGAGTCGAGACACGAGTCGAGTCGAGACGGCTCTTAAAAATCTCGACTCGACTCGAATGTATCGAAAATCTTTCTATAATTTTTAATATTATTTTGAAGAAAGTATTCACTTAGAAACAGCCTTGAAACCAATTCCAGCTTTTATTCCTTCAGAAAGGTACAGAACGCATAAAATTAATAGTTAATCTTTAAAGATCAAGATTTAATTTTCAGCTCAATTCAGTTAATTAGAACTAATAGTTAATGTCGTTGTATTTGGTTGTACTGCAAATATAATAATAATAATAATAATAATTGATTATCTAGTTTGTATAAAACTATTATCCGTAGTCTAAATCTAGTTTGTATAAAACTATTGCGATAAAGTGAACTTCATAAATTCTCTGAATGAGCAGTTGGTAGTCTATAGTAATTTAGCATAGTTATAATTATTGTGTTTTCGTTCCCATGAACGCAATAGGGTTACGTAACTTCTGGATTATTCGCTTGCCCAACTATTCTGAGGCTTTAATATGTTGCAGCATATCACGAGCTACGGATAATATATAATGTAACATTTGTTGTAAATCACATATTATGATACGAGACTATTTTACATAGTATATCTTATCTAATATAAATAAAATAAAGAGTTTGTTTGTGTGTTTGTCTGTCTGTCTGTGTGCGACCTGGGGACCAGACGAGTGGACCGAGAGTTCCCAAAATTTGGTCACGGGTACTTAGTCCAGGCCCCAGATCAAGACGAAGCGTTTTTTTTTAATTTCGAACCAGGGGGGGTCTCGGGGGGGACGTTTACTAGGACCGACCTGGGGACCAGACAAGTTGACCGAGAGTTACCAAATTTTGGTCACGGATACCTTTGTCCAAATCCCAGTCTAAGGCGAAGCGTTTTTGTCAAAATTGGAACCAGGGGGTCTCAGGGGGGCGTTTAGCGAGACATGTAGTAAAAGTAATCCAAATTGATCGACATTAGTGTCAAATCCATAGTTTTCACGGTCGCTGAGATCAATGGTGACACTTCCATCAGCGATGACTTGCAAATTCAGCTACTACTGTATGCGGGCCGGGTGTCAGCGGGTGAGGAATACCGAGACATGTATAAATAGCCCATATTGATTGATACTAGTGTCAAATCCATAGTTTTCGCGGTCACTGAAATCAATGGTGATACTTCCACAGGTGTTGACTTCCAAATACAGCCCCCATGCGAAGAATGGGTATATTAAACTAGTATTACAATAAATGGACTGCTTGGATGAAAAGAACTAGTACAGATAAGTATCATTCACTTCTATGAATAGGTATTTTTTAAAAGGATTTTTGTAAACACTAAGTTATAAAACAATGAACTACATACAGTAGTTATGGTTTTGGTTCCCAACATAAAAGAAATAGCTATGGATTGTTCATGAGATATTGAACTTCAACTTTCACTCCTGGAAAATTTAAATTTTGGAGTTAGGCCACTTGGCATCAAAGCAGTTCACTGTAAGATAAATACATTCCGCACATTAGTAACATAGTTGTTCAGGGGCCATCGATTTCCATCCTCTCAAATGAAAGCTGAACGATTGCTTGATACATGCTGACTATATAGGAGAAATAGTGTATTAAGTTTTCGAGCTTTGGTGCGTATCCGTATTTACACTCTGATATAACTTTAAGTTCGCACTCAAATCGAGCTAAGGGGGCCACGGTGGCTCAGTGGTAGAGCGTTCACCTCTGGTGCTAGGGGTCCCGGGTTCGATCCCAGCCCCCGCCGAGTGAACTTTGTGGTGGACAAACACCGTGTGCGTGGGTTTTCTCGGGGTTCTCCCGTTTCCTCCCACTTTCTTCATTCCACCATTTCATTCATTACTCATCTTCACCGTCTCCTTTAGCCTAACCGGCATAACCGTGGGACGTAAAACTTAAAGATTTCATTTTTTCAAATCGAGCTAATTGTTTAATGCATTTCGAAAGCTTTTGTTTTTGTGCAGCTCATTAAGGAAAATCTATTTCATAATCGTAACATTTATGTACTAAGAAATTATGAACGTAAAGTGGACTCGATCTAGCCCCGTGGCCGTTGTGACTCAGTGGCACAGCTCTCACCTTTGGTGTGTGAGAACTCTGATTCTGTGTGTGTGTGTGAACTCCGCGGCTAGTGTACGCGTCTTTGCCGTGGAAGACTCGGGCTCAATTCCCGGCGCGAGCTCATGTAGTTCGGATTCCACGTTAATCAGTAGGTCTACATTTCATATATCCTCGCTGCTGAAAGAGACGGTAAAGTCAAAATCAACTCAACAATATATATGTGTGTTTGCTTATGTGAATTTCCTCGTGGCTGTATAGTTAACACATACGCCTTGATCGCGGGAGACTCTGGTTCCATTTACGGTGGAAGCTCATGAAGTTGTTACCGGTATCCCACTTTAAACTGTAGATCCATGCCTCATATAACCATAGATGTAATATGGTACAGAGTAAAACAGGCATAGAAATTTAAGCTTTTTAGGCTAACTAAATCTTACATATAATGCAACTACCTTGGCCAAGTTATAATGGAGGAAATGCTATCATTGCAACACTCTGAGAATAGAAAATGTTCGTCAGGTATTACTATCCCCCCCTTTCCTGCAGAATGAAAACCCTGACTAAAACTCAATATATATATATATATAAAACTATTTTGTGTAATGTAACAAACAGTGGCGGATAGTATTCATGTTTCCTTGCAGAGGTCCCTACAAGGGTTCGCTTCCATCTTCCTCTCCCCAAGAACTAAAATACATTAAAAAATTGCTATTACTTGTTAATCTTGTACAAAGGACGCAATTAAAGTCCCAGTGTAACACCCCTTCACATTTAGATTTTTCCCCTGGAAGAAAACCAGTTATTATTGTTTCTTGATTTCTCAGTCTCACCTACATAAACATACGAATAGAATTACAGGACAGGACATTTTTAGAGTGCTTGCACGTGACATCTAACTATATTTCTCATCAAATGTGTCACAGATGAAAATTTCCGTTTGTACTGCCTCTATTTTCTGGTACATATGTTTCATTTATGTTATGTTGCTAAAATTCGTTAGGAAACAAGTACAGACTGAGCCTGTGTGCCTGACAAAACGTAAATGTACTGGATAATTATTTCTTCACTTTCTTCCAGAAAAAAAAGTAACCCATCTCATGTCGGCTAACAAAAGGAGGTAGCGGACCAAAGATAGCCGTTGTTTACCTAAGGTCGTTACACAGCAGGGGTTTCATTCAGTCAGAGGGAAAAGAAAAAATAATTTAAGGTTTCTACATTTGTTTTGAACTGCAATATACTTCTTCCTTTTATTTTAAGAACCATTTCCTTCTCATTTGTCTGCATCAGAAAAAATGCAAAAAAAAATCACTAGAATGTGCCTATTTACCCAAAGTACGTACTAGATCACTAGTTCAATAGTAAAATCACTAAATCTAGTACGAAATCATAAATGTGGCATCCCTGGGTTGGAGCGAAAGTAATGGTTGGCGTAAAAACTAGGGCGTATTTCTACTGCGTTCTGTTGTTGAATTCACAGAAATGTTCAAAAATAAATTCAAGAAGTAAAACACGATCCTACAGAAGACTGTTTACTTGCTCACTGGTTTTCGTATTGTGAACTGAAACTCAAGTGCGCAGTCATGTTGAATACTTCTGTCCCTTTCTACTTTACAACTTGAGGTGGGATGAGGGTCAGAATAGATCTAGTGATATACCGCTAAAGGAAGTGCTTCAGTTCAGAGTCGGAAGCGGTATGTATTGTTTATACTACTTACAACGTTACCCCCCACATAAAATATAAATTCACTCTTTCTCCCTTCCCTTTTTCGAATACAATGAACCGACTCTTGCTGAAGATAGATACTAAAAGAAAATTGAATCATCTGTGTCTAAACTTTCTTTGAAGCGCAGTCTTTTGTATTTGTAAGGTTTTGCGAGTGTTTTTGAGATAGCCAAATATTTTACCATGGTAGCCAAATATTTTACCATGGACTCCTGCTGCGAACTGACCGTGAGTAAACACCCGATCTCCCTGTGCTCAATTTCTCTCGCACACGTGAAATGGGTTTGTTGTTTCCAAAACAAATAGGAAGTTACCTTGTGCTTTTGCATTTCTTCACGCACACAGGTACCATTGTTGTTTTAATGATCAGAAGAAATATCAAAACCATCCGATATATATGATACGAAACAGCTAACAGAGGGAGGCAAAGATAAAAGTAGGCCTATACCAAGTTTTCCGCGTGGTACCATTATGGAGAATAAATATTTGATAAAGTCACGTAGATGCGCTTAAACCTATTCCATCTGTCCTTATAACTTTTCTGGTCTCATCAATTTCTCAGGAGAATACGTACAACATATGTCCAAATTCCATATATACTCTTTCTAAACTAATGAGTAAACTCATTAAGAACACCAACTGATATCAATAAACAGTAAAGAAAACAATACTTTATACTTATATCATTTGGTACACATCTCTATGAAGCATAGCTTGTTTCTTTTCGAAATAGCTCCTTCGTGTCACAGCTGTGGTTAGTTTTGTTTTGTGTTAGGATGAAAGAGAGAAATGCAATATTTGCTTCGCGGTGAAGTTATATATATTATTAAGATGAGCGGTGATAAGCGAGGTTTAACAAAGAGTGCCTTTCGGATGCACAATTTAACGGGTAGTTGCAGTCCGTGTTGAGAATCGAACCAAAGCTATGTAAGACATGTTATGATAAATCCAAAAGGTGTATTGTATCGCTGCAGTACCAGTTTTTCACGTTTTTCAGAATGTTCCAAAACCCAAAGAATAATCTTTAATTTCTGATATTTTAGTCGTCACAAATTACAATTTTATAATGTAGTCAATGTTTATAATTACTGGGCAGTTGGGCGTTTAAACTAATGACATCATAATAAAGTTAAAACCATAATTTTGAGTTGAATTGATTCTGAGTTTAACGTCCCGTTCAGCAGCGAGGCTATGTAAGACGTGGACCTACTGAGTAACGTGGAATCCGAACCAAATGAACTCCCACCGGGAATCAAGCACAGGTTTCCCACGCCAAAGGCAAGTATGCTAACCGTTAGCCACGAAGGAGCTCCACCATAATTTTAGTGGGCGATAAGAAATATCTCGCCAGTGCTTTTACAATAAATAAAATTTTGTAAGTATTAAAGAATAGTGGTAAGAGATTTTATAATAGCTCTTTTATTCATGAGATATGAGTATTTTGAAAAAAAAAACAACAACTAAAGAATAGGTTGGCGGAACCACAAAAGACTCGTAAAATAAACTTTCTTATAAATACATACGCACCTTACTCACCTTTTATAATTGCCATACTTACGTTCTCCATAAAAACAGAAATTCTCTTTTAGTGATACTTTACACAAGATCATGAAGTGGGTTCAAATTTAATTAAAGGCAAAATACAATACAATAATCCACAAATATTGCCTCAAGTGAGTTTAAAGATTTCTAAACACTAGTGCGAAACCGGGCTCTGCCGTTGCGATCGATTTACAGGTCTTGAGACGAAAGTAAGAAGGGACTTACGCACACAGTAAGTAAAAACAATTAATATGCCTGTAACTTTCCCCCAAATGGGTGTATCTTAAAAACTAACCTCACCATTATTTTTCTAATTAAATTCTAGCCCGAAATTGTGTATCATATTACCCTATTCCCATTTTGAAAACTTGACCTTATTTCAAAATGGCGGATTTCAAGATGGCTGCCATCAAGGTGATATCTACCATACGACTTCCCCCCAGGACTTATATGTATCCACATGGTTTTTCTTCACTTTTCTTCATTAACGCTCCGTTTACAAAGGGTAGTAAGGGACTTCTGTAGTAATCCCTAATAACCACATCACAATTCTTAAAAGTTATTTAAAAAAATAGAAAACATGCACCATGGCAAAAATTTGTCATCACAAGTAATGATGCATACATGCCTTCTATCAGCAAAAAAGTTTCATTGAAATTGGAGCCGGACATTTGAGTGATGTCCCTTGTGGGATGTGATTGAACGTGACGTCAGAACACATCGCGGCCGCAACACACAACCCCTTCCCGGAATTTACGGGAAATAGGTGACCTGAGTGAGCACATGTGGTGCCAGCTCTCTCCAGCGACCTATCAAGGATCATTGCGTGTATGCCAAGACGTGTCGCCGTTTTTATCCATGCCAAAAGTCGACATACTGACAATTAGGTAGGTAGTCATGATGATCTGGCTGATGTGTGCGTATATTTGAACTCGTACATTTTGTCTCGACTCGAATTTCGAGACGTCTCGACTCGAATTCGAGTCGAGTCGAGACAGAAACATATTTTCGAGTCGAGACAACATTTTCTCGAGACGAGTCGAGACAGGCTTAAATCTCGACTCGACTCGACTCGAATGCATCCCTAACTATGCCCGATAGCCGAAAGTTCAAGACAATTTTTTTTCTTGTCTCAGTGGCAGGAGTCACCTCTCAAGAGTTGTAACACTTATTTTGCAACACCCGATATAAAGTAGTCTTCATGTTTTCTACACATTTTGTAACATATATTACTACTTTACTCTAATATTGGCCCATACATAAATGGAAATCTCGTGTAGTACTGATATTCTGTAATTCACATTCCACTGTTTATAATTAGACACAGATATCAAACCAGAATCTAACCATCTTCTTTCGACCATTAAGCATGCATCTGTACCAGAATCAAAAGAGAAACTTAATCAAGTCTAAATATTTGTGGGGTTAAGTTTTTGTAAACACTAGCAATATATAGGTATAAAGAACTGTAAAAATATCCATTAAGCTATATTTGTTCCATTGATATTCATCTGCTGTGAAGATATGTACTGAAAGATGTTTTTCTTATCGCTTCTGTGCTGTGGTAAAACTTCACGCAGTTCATAATTAAATACACTTAAAATCTATCGAGCTATGGTTGGCTTAGGGCTTTCTACTTTATCGATCTCTGATTCAATTTCCGATGAAAACAGACACTCCGGCCTCGTATAACTTTGGTACTGTAATAAATTTCATGCAATTCATAGCTAAATACACTTTAAGTTCACCGAGCTATATAGTTAGCGCGCGGTGTTTCGGCACGAAAGATCTCTGGTTTGATTCCCGGTAAGAGATTGCATGATTCGAAACCCATGATAAACTGTAGTTCCATAGCATGTAGCATTGGTGCATGTAAGGAAATAATACATTAAGTTTAAAAATAATTTCCTTCCCGATATTCAACGCTTACAAGTATTTCATGTGCACTGTTATAATGTCGAATCACGTTCATGTTATAACATACTACGAAGAAGCACGAATATACAATTCACATAAAAGAAGAAAAACATGAACAAGTATAACATTTTCATAAAAACAAGAAAGGGTGCAATTCAAATTTCGTACTTCCAGCTCATTTTCTATCTTCTCTCAAAGGTTCCACCAAGACTGAATATCTTCTTGCAGGTATATAATTGTACTTCTTAACGACTTGTTTCACAATGTGCAATTCATGCATTTTACATAGTATGTCGGAAAGTAACCGTAAGTAACAGTAACAGTAAAAGTACTGTTTTCTTTAACCACTAGCTCCATCTATTGAAGTAATATATAATCGGAAAGCTGGATATATGCTTAACAAAACGAGACAACAATCATGAGAACCACTTGCTATAACTGAGTGTCAAGTTATAGCAAGAAAACTGATTGTATCTAGTGTCACCTCGTCACAAAAACACGATGAAGAAAAGAGACAATATTAAATTCTGTTTCAAGCTAGGTACAACATTTACACAAACATTGGAAATGATGAAACAAGTATATAGTGATGAGTACTTATCTCCTATAAGTGTGTCCGAGTGGTATACGTGATCCCGAGACAATTGGGAGTCCTTGGAAGACGACGCAAAGCTAGGCAGACAGAAAAACTAAAATCACGATTAGGGATGCGCACGAGTCGCCTGTCTCGACTCGTCTAGAGAAAATGTTGCCTCGACTCCAAAATATGTTTCTGTCTCGACTCAACTCGAATTCGAGACGTCTCGAAATTCTAGTCGAGTCAAAATATACGAGTTAACATATATACACACACATCAGCCAGGAGTGAAAATTGAAGTTCAATATCTCATGAACAGCCCATATTTCATTCATGTTGGTAACCAAAACCATAACTACTATATATAGTTTATTGTTTTATAATTTAGTGTTTACAAAAATCCTATTAAAAGTATCTATCTATAGAAGTGAAAGGTGCCTATCTTACTAGTTCTTGGCATCCAAGCTGTCCATTTATTGTAATATACTATGTAAAATAGTCTCGTATCATATGTGATGTACAACAAATGTTATATTATATATTATCCGTAACTTGTGATATGCTGCAACACATTAAAGTCTCAAAATATTTGGGGAAGCGCATAATCCAGAAGTTATGTACCCCTATTGAGTTCATGGGAACGAAAACACAATAATTATAACTATGCTAAATTATTATAGACTGCCAATTGCTCATCAGAGAATTTATAAAGTATTATATTCCCAAAATCATCAAACGATGAAAAGTTTAAAATTATTAAACACTAATATACATCGTGATTTCTCCTTGTGAAAATTCTATCAAGATTAACAATACGATACAACCACGAAAAACAACACGTCCTACGCAAACGGATTTTTCAGTGGCATCAAAACATAAAAACCTTCAAAGTGATAATATCAAGCTTATTCAAGGTGATGGTGTCCAAAACATATTAGTTAAAATCTTCAAGGTGTCTATTTTAAATTGAAAAAAACATATTTTCCAGAATAAACAGTGCCTTGTTAAAACTAAAACAGTTTTTAGTGATACTATAAAACCAGGCATTTTTAAAAATTATGATCATTCGACCTACACCTGCTAACAGTGTGGTATGGTACATTTATTCTGCGTCCAGAGGAACCACCCAGGACTGACAGCGGTGATGGAAGGCCTGTGTTTGTGAGTATGAGCTTTGCGCTGATGAACTTTTGCATGACATAAATGTCGTGAAGGGAGGACTACAAGACATTATAAACACACGAGAGTATCAGGGATTTCTCCTTGATAGACCCCTACCAGTGTACTACTTATATTTCACATCATGATTTTGTAAATATTGTTTGTACCTATATCGTTTACATTTATGGTGACGGTTTTAATAAATACCACAAATATATGACACTTGTCATTTTATTAAAATTCTGACTACTTAACGTGACAGTTTATTGTTGCTACATTCAGTAACATAATTAGTATCATATTATTAGTAACATATTAAACATATTATGGCTCCCCCAGAGGAATCTCTCTCGTGTGGTTCTTAGTGTTTGTGTTCCTCTTTTCACACATATAAGGCACTTTTTTGCTTTGTTAACTCCATTGTGGTCATTTCATTTCTCACATTCTCTTGTCATGCCCACGACTCGCAGTCAGGCTTCTTTCATTCCCTTAAACACACCTCAAGCTCAAAATTCAAACAATATGGCAGGTATTTCTTCCATCATTCCCGATATATACAGTGCGTCCAAGGAACAACGCGCGGATTTATTTTTTACAAAATTTTTTGAAGATCGCACTGGTCAATAACTGGGATGACTCAAAATGCATAAAGATTTTCGAAAAGTCCCTTTCTGGACCCGCTCAACATTGGTTCTCCACCCAAAATCTGTCTACCCTTCCCTGGTCAACCGTCCAACAAAAATTCCTAAAACAATTTGGCGACGAACAGGTTCCACGATCTCGCATTCATCAGTATAGGGCTCGAGTTCAACTCCCTAATGAACCACTTTCTCATTACGTTTTCGCAAAGAAATTTCTGGCAGATCAGGCATACACGCAATTAGATTTTCAGGAGTTTCTTTTAGAATGCGTGTCGAGTATGACACCCGAGAACATACGTTGGTTTGGCACTCGCACCATATCTGACTATCCCACATTTATTGATGAGGTTACAACCTTAGAACGCACTCAGCTCATGGCCCAAAAGCGAGAAACCGACTCTTCCTTTTCACGCCAAACTTCAGATGTCCCAACTTCTAGCGCCATTCAAGAACTAACTCATCAAGTTTCACAGTTACAGCTTCATCTCAACACCCTTTCAAATTCTCAACCTACCTCTGTTCATTTCGCTCCTACCCGTTCTCGTTCTCCTAGTCCTCACAATCACAACACCCTCTCTCCTAACCATAAATCCCTTCCCTTTCCACGGTCCCTCTCACCCCATCCGCCGTCCTCCTGTCTCCAACATTCTCATTCCACCAATCCGACCTCTTCTTCTTCTAACTCGTGTACTCATTGCTCCACACACCCATATCATTGTTGTCAATGTACCGCCTCCTCTCATTATCAAACTGTCCCTCAGTCTCCCCCAACTCGTAACACTCCACGAAATGATCACAATAACGACTCTCGTAAAGGCAAGAACAATAAGCGTTTTAATAAGCATTCTTCCCAACCCCAAAACGTCTATACTACACAACAGCCAACCATACCCATTCCCCCATATCCATTCTATCATCCCTTTTTTCAATATCCTACCCCTACCCACCTACCCTCACTCCCCTCCCCTTCCCCTGTCTCCACAAACTCTCGTACCAATAAACCAAAAAACGCCAAAAATTAGCGCGAGAGCGCACCAGTCTCCTCGCGCTTAATTCTCCCTCATCCCCTTCTTCCCCTCCCTCTTCCTCAGATTACCTCCAATTACCGTTGCACTTCAAAGGCAAATTACCTTACGTAAAAGCCCGTTGCATGACCAAGGATGTTTTCTTTTGCCTTGACTCTGGTGCTGAAGTCAGTCTCTTTCCAGCCGACCAACTCGACCCTTCGGTTCGTACTTTTAAGCTTCACACGGTTCTAAATGGTCTTTCATCATCTCCGGTACATCTCTCCCGTGCTACCATTCTCAACTTAAATTTTAATGGTCATCAATACTCTGTACTTTTTCGTTTGGTTCCTTTCAAAAACTTTCCTGCTATCCTTTCCAGTAAATTTCTTCAAGACCATCAAGCAACCCTTGATTTTGACAAAGGCATCCTATCATTACGTCATCTAGGTCGCATGCCTCCAGCCGATAATGCAATACACAGCGTTAATACAAACACATTTCACTTTTTCAAAAAACATCCCACTCCTCACATTGTTTTTCAAGCACGTAGGAGACTTGTCATACCACCCCGTTCAGCTAAAGCAGTTCCTCTCAAGGTTAACGGTCACTTTCCAAATACATCCTTCCGGCTACATACTCCTATCTTACGAAACTTAAGTAACTGTTATATGACGCATGCTGTTGTTTCCATAGATAACCTTGTTTTGCCACTTGCAAACGTCTCGTCTCGTCCCCAGATTATAAAGGCCAATACTCCCATTGTTATTGGTTCTATATTTTCACCACCGGAACAAAACACTAACGCTTACACCATCAGACAGGTTCATTTTCCCACGGACGAGGACGCTTCACGACACAAAGCACAACGCCTTAAAGAAATCGGTCATCTCATTGACATTAACAAATTTCACTTTTCCCCTGACATGAACGAACATCAAACTGCTCAAATGAAGGCGCTACTTTCTGAATATGCTTTTCTTTTTCAATGGCACGACAATGATTTTACAAAAATACCCACCTTTTCGGCCACGTTAGACTTAGAATCAGACGTTCCCTTTCAGTCCCCCCAATTCGTCATTCCACACAGACTTAGACCGCGAGCAAGAGAGCTCGTCCTGCGCCTCATTAATCAAGGAGTGTTTGAACAATCAGATTCTCAGTATAGAAATAACATATTATTTGTTTTAAAACCAAATTCCAAAACTGAGCTAAGGGCCGTTTTTGATCTCAGGGGCCTTAACTCCCGTTCCAGAACAATAGCTTCTCCTTTAGAAGATATACAGGACGTTCTCGAGTCTCTTTCTGACTCAGTTTGGTTCAACTCCTTTGATTTACACTCCAGTTTCTATCAATTAGACTTAGATCCCAAGGACAGACCGGCCACTGCGTTCTCCATTAAGGGTCTTTCTCTCCCTTTCAATCACCTTCAGTTGACATCTGTTCCTCAGGGTTTCAAAAATGCCTCCATTTTACTTCAACAAGCTCTTCAAACCATTTATAGGGACATCTTCCCCAACAATATTACATCATTCGTTGACGACATGTATGTCCACGCAGATTCATTCGATCAGATGATGATTGTACTTCGTGCCTTCTTTCAGCAAGCCGCCAAACATTCTCTGCTCTTTAACATTAAAAAATCAGTTCTCGGATCAAAAAGAATTAAATGTTTAGGCCATATTATTGACAATCACACTCTACAACCTGACCCTGATAAGATTTCGGCTTTAGCTCAGGCACCCAGACCGGCCACTCTCAAAAGCCTCAAAAGCTGGTTAGCCAGTGCAAATTTTTTCCGACGTTTTTTCAAAAATTTTTCCATCATTCTTGCACCCCTTTATCAGGCTCTGTCAAACAATCCTAAAAAGCTCATCTGGACTCCTGAGCGCGTTCAAGCATTTGAAACAATGCAGAAACTTCTAACCTCACCCCCGTACTTGCTCTATATTCAACCCGCAATACACACCACATTCTCATGACAGACGCCGCATCAGTAGGCGTCGGGGCGGTGTTATTACAGAAAGATCTCACTACTAACGTTGTGCAACCTGTTTGCTATGTCTCTTCCAGACATCCCAAAACCGTTTCCCCCCTTCCCATCTTCCATCAAGAATTATATGCAGTGTACTTTTCTCTTCGGAAATTAGAAAAATATTTGTTAGGCCACCATTTCACCCTAGTTACTGACAATATTTCTCTTCTTGCCGTTCGGAAAACAATTGTTCCATCCCCAAAAATTTTGAGATGGTTAAACTACATTAATACATTTGACTTTACAATCAAACATGCAAAAAGCCATCAGAACCCCATAGCTGATTATCTTAGTAGGCATCCTGCTCCTCTTACGCAAGACACGATAGACATGGACAATGAAGTTGTGCCTGATTCTGTACTTCTAACTATCGATAACAACTTGGATCTATCTCGCCTACAGGGTGAAGATAAATTCTTCTCCAAAATTATCGAGACTCTTAACAAACGAGACGAGACAGATCCTTCATTCCAACGTCTCAACAAACAATACGTTATTCAGAAAGGCATACTTTACAAAAAACTGTACCGAGTACCTAACTCTCGATTACTGCTCTGCGTACCCGATAGTCTTAAACCAGCTTTATTCGATGAGTATCATGACTCAATGACTCACATAGGTTTTACCAAGATGTATTGGATGTTGCGATACAAGTATTTCTTTCCGCGCCTAAAATCATGGCTAGCTCAGAAACTTAAATCATGTAAAGGCTGCGCCATCTTTAAACGCAATTACATGCCTAATAACCCCACAATTCAGCGTTTTCCTCAGTCAGGCCTATTTGAAACCTTTTCTTTGGACCTAGCAGGCAAGCTAATACCCAGCGATCCCGAAGGTTTCCAATACTTTTATGCAGCTACGGACCACTGTACTGGATTCACCATTACTCATCCCATAACAACTCCAAACAGCGACAACTTCATCAATTTCATCACAAACCATATCATTCTTCCATATAATACTCCTCGCACAATCTACTTAGATCTTCAGAGTTCACACCGGTCTACCGTATCGTTAAACTTTCTCAAGTCTCTTAACATAACAGTTAAGTACGGCCTACCCTATCAACATCGTTCTCTAGGCACAGTCGAACAAAGATTAGGCTCCTTGCAAACGAGTCTCAAATTTCTGTGCCAAGACAACCAGAAATTTTGGCCTCGCTTCCTTGCGCATGCCACTGCGGCTCTGAATAAATCACCCTTAACTTCCATTGGTCTCTCTCCTCATTTTCTCCTCTATGGCGTTCATCCCACCTTACCATTAGACAATTTGCTACATGTTCAACAAGAAACTTTGAATACTAATGATCGCCTACTTGCACTCAAAGAAATGAGGGACCTCGTTGAATTTCGAAAACACCAAGTTTTCACTGATCTGAAGAAGCGCATTGAGAAGGTCAAAAATCCAACACAGTTCTTCCCTGACAGTTTAGTTATGGTCTTAGATACCTCAACAAAACCTAACACTTGTAAGCCATTATCCCGTCTTTATAAGGGACCCTACAAAGTGATTTCGAATGTCTCGGCTGATGAGTATCTTCTAGATATTGATGGGAAGCCAACGGTCATTGCTAAGACCCGTTTGAAACTGTACATCCCACCTACAAACCCAGACCCCGAATTTGAGTATAAGTACAAGCGCTTCCTCAGTACCTCTAAATAGGATCCGACCACACATTACTTCAAAACCCAACTACCAATTACATTTCACGTTATGTTTTGATTATCTAATTTAACGTTCCTAGTGAAACATGATCCCTTTCTGTAGTACCACACTGGCAAAACTTCCGACTTTGTCTCTCGTTATGCCATAATTACAGATACAGGTAGGCAACACACATTACAGGCAATATTTCTCCCGTGCGGCATTTTTTTTTCTTCCGGTAGTTCATTATTATTGCATATGCTTCGTCTCCTGTTTTTAGGCAACCCGCTGTACATGTACTATTTCTCCCGTGCAACGACTCCTAGTTACGCTCATAACAAACTCTACGCTTTTCCTTCTCCCCATAAGCAATATACCGGCATCATTCATTATTCACGTCATTTTTCTTTCCTAGACGCGTAAGGAAAGACTTTCCATCTCATTTCCTTCTTGCGTCCTTTTTCGGGAACGGCTGGTCCGACCCCACTTGATATCACTAAGGTCGCTAGGACGAAATGCTTTCTCTCATCCCACACCCATACATTACAGTCAATATATCACAATTATGTGACTTTTTTTCTCTCTCTTCTTTCAGGTTTATTCTCTCCATCCTATTTGTATCAGCTTCAGGCACGTTCATGCCACAAGGCGTACAGTTTGTTAATGGCATTGACTATATTCCCCTTCCCCAAGCGATCCCCTATTCCCAAACCTTTCCTTTAATCTATAACATTTCAACACCTACCTTTCAGTCCATCAATTCAACCATAGAATGCAAAACTAATACTTCCCGGTTGTGTACCCATTTTCAAGATTTTCTATCCTCAATAAATTCTCTGTCTAATGACATTCAAACTTCTACATACTTGGTTAAATTTCTTTCTAACGAAACCCCTTCTTCAAGGACTCCGAGACCCCAAAGAGGTCTTTTTAACTTCATCGGATCAGCATTAAACTTTCTCACAGGAGTTGCTACTGAAGACCAAATACATTCAACTAAAATTAATTCCGAACAACTAAAGACACACGTACAAGAGCTTGAAAACCATGAATCTGTTCTCAGTTCTAAATTTTCTGATATTTCTCATCAGGTTGCAACACTTGCTGAACAAACTTCTTCTTCCTTCAAAGATGTGCAAACAACGGTTTCTGCTCTCATTGCCGATGAGACACGCCTACTTGAAGCCATGCGCACGGATCACTCCTCTTTTGTTACTTTCTCTAAAATGTATTTAAAATTTGACAACGCGATCCTCCTTATGCTTCGTCAGTTACTTTACTTAATTAATTTTAACGACATTTTTGACCAATGTAAAGAAAACCGGTTATCTCCTCAAATCATACCAGTTCATCAGTTACATTCTGACTTACATGATTTTAATCTCAAATTGGTTTCAAAAAATTTACGCGTCAATCCCGTTTTGACAGCACCGATCATTTACACCCTACCCCTTACCACTTGCTATTTCTTTCCCGATCATATCATTTTACACGTAAAACTCCCTGCTATTCCCCTCCATACGCTACCACGTTTATTTAAATTAGTTCCCTATCCGGTTGCGTCAGCTCAACAAAATTGCTATTTACAGCTTCCTTCCAATTTTGTTGTCTTCATGGATAAGCAAGCTATCCCTTTTTCTCCGGCTGATCTTACATCTTGTTCCTTCTCATCTAAACATTTCTTGTGCAAAATCCCTACTATTTATAATCATACAATAGCTTCTTGTTTACACACTTTGAAATATCAACATATATCGGGCTTACTAAAAAACGCCTGTTCTTACAGCTGCACCCTCACACAACAGTTTACCATCACCCAAGTAGACGATCATCAATTTATTTTAACCCGACCACCCAACAACCTTCATTATCTTTTCCTTAATGGCACTGCCACGCCATTATACATTAATAATTCTTTAAATCTCCGTGTTACTTTACCCTGTGACACAAGCCTCCATTCAGGAATTATCGAACTCATACCCCGCTCTCATTTCTGTCTTCCGACCACAATCATTCCTGTCCATTTAGTCCTTCATCATATCCATATCATTGATTCCGATTTACTCCTCTTACCCGCTGATAGGATTCTCCCTTATAACTCCCTTCAAAATCTTCCCCTTAATTTTAGCCACCGCATAACACCAATCACAGCTACTAATTCTTCCTATAAACCGCCAACTTGGCTTTCCTGGCTTCCCACGGACGACTATCCCACCATCTCTATCTCCTTCTCTCTCATCCTGTTTTCCCTCTCTATGATGAATACCCTCTTCATCTATATTTTACATCGTCGTACACACCAGTTACCTTTAACACCTACCACAACTCAGCCACCCGAACTAATTCCCCTTAACTCACGTTAACTCTCCTTCCGCATCTCTTCCTAAAAAAAAATAAAAAAAAAAAGACAATCTGAAAACTAAATCAAACAACTTTTTGGTACTTACCTCGTACCCTGTCCTCCGCCATTTGCATTCCTCGTTCTAGATATCTTAACAAATCCTCTCATTATGATGTTAATAAAACACAAACCCACCACCACACATTCGCGGACGGCACACATTAATTGCCATTGCTACTCGCGTCTCCATTTTTTTTTCTTAACACCCGTATACAAGCTCCTTTTGCTCACGACTGGCAACCTCATGCAGTTTCTCCCGAATCATTTGTCTTCCAGGTCAACTTACGGTACCTTGGCCAGGAATAAACTACGTCTCACTAATATATATATATATATATTTTTTCCTTCTGTCCTACTTAATGGCAAATTCACTCTTCATTTCTATACTTCTTCTACTATAACGGAATCTTTCGCTATCCACGACCATACTTCCGTACACAGCACACACAGTAATAGTAAACATGATCATAAAAAAAAAATCAATAAATAAATAAATAAATAAAAATAAAATAAGGGGCTCGTCTCTTACAATTTTTTTTCTCTCTTTTCTTTTAGCATCCTCTTCTTTCTGGTTATACCCGGTGTTGCAGCTGGCGACTTTATTCCCATATCTTTATACATTGCAATCCCCCTCATCTTTCTCTTCTTTATCATTGGTGGCTTCTTTTACATCAAGTTTTTTTTAACTCATAAATTTCGTCGCTCCTTTACCCACCCAACGCCTACCAGCCACACTTACACCGTATCTTACACACCTCCCGCTGCTCCGAACCCAATCTATCTTCCTCTTTTTCATACCAATAACGTCACACACCCCGGAATCTCCGTATCTTCCTAAAGATTGATCAGGTGCCTTCTTCATTACAGTTCGCCATTATACATATTTTTACGTTATCCCTTTTGTTCCTTGTACGTTACTTTTGCAATTATCTCTTCTCCCTCTTTTCTTTCTTTTAGTCCTTAAAAAAAATAGGTTTTCACAATGGTCTTTAACAAGTAATTCAGTGCCTCCTGTCATGTAATTTCTTTTCCGCATCCGGCCTGTTTTCACAAACGCACCTGGGCTACCCATCATCTTGCTACCCGTTTCCATGGATGATGCCTACCAAGTCGCAGTTTCCTTTTCTGGATGATGGACCTCTCGACTTCCAGACCACAAGATGCTGTCCATTCTGGCTCAAGGATCAAGCCTTCCAGATAGCGGACTTCCAGGAGATAGCCCTTGACTCTCGACGTGCTGCACCACCACGATCAGGATTTCCCGAGTTCCAGCCTTCCCGGATACACTATTGGGATCACGCTCGACATCTACACGGATCCAGCAGTTTTAGTGATTTTTTTTCTCGTGTGTGTGTTTACTAGTGCCTCCTTCCTCTAGTGTTTTTGTTTCTTTCTTTTGTGCACCAGCCTCATGGTTATAAAAGTCAAACGATGAAAAATTTTAAGGGATTCCATGTCACTGGTTCTCATGAACAGTTGACCATTGTACTTTATTAAAAGGGGGATTATTATATTCCCAAAATCATCAAACGATGAAAAGTTTAAAATTATTAAACACTAATATACATCGTGATTTCTCCTTGTGAAAATTCTATCAAGATTAACAATACGATACAACCACGAAAAACAACACGTCCTACGCAAACGGATTTTTCAGTGGCATCAAAACATAAAAACCTTCAAAGTGATAATATCAAGCTTATTCAAGGTGATGGTGTCCAAAACATATTAGTTAAAATCTTCAAGGTGTCTATTTTAAATTGAAAAAAACATATTTTCCAGAATAAACAGTGCCTTGTTAAAACTAAAACAGTTTTTAGTGATACTATAAAACCAGGCATTTTTAAAAATTATGATCATTCGACCTACACCTGCTAACAGTGTGGTATGGTACATTTATTCTGCGTCCAGAGGAACCACCCAGGACTGACAGCGGTGATGGAAGGCCTGTGTTTGTGAGTATGAGCTTTGCGCTGATGAACTTTTGCATGACATAAATGTCGTGAAGGGAGGACTACAAGACATTATAAACACGAGAGTATCAGGGATTTCTCCTTGATAGACCCCTACCAGTGTACTACTTATATTTCACATCATGATTTTGTAAATATTGTTTGTACCTATATCGTTTACATTTATGGTGACGGTTTTAATAAATACCACAAATATATGACACTTGTCATTTTATTAAAATTCTGACTACTTAACGTGACAGTTTATTGTTGCTACATTCAGTAACATAATTAGTATCATATTATTAGTAACATATTAAACATATTAAAAGTTCACTTCAGTGCAATAGTTTTATGCAAACTAGATAATCAATTATTATTATTATTATTATTATTATTATTATTATTATTATTATTATTATTATTATTATTATTATTATTATATTTGAAGTACAATCAAAAATCACGACATTAATTATTAGTTTTAATAAGGTGAATTGAGCTGAAAATTAAATCTTGATCTCGAAAGATTAACAATTAAATTTATGCGTTCCGTACCTTTCTAAATGAATAAATGCTGGAATTGGTTTCAAGGCTGTTTCTGAGTGAATACTTTCTTCAAAATAATATTAAAAATTATAGAAAGATTTTCGAGACATTCGAGTTGAGTCGAGATTTTTACAAGCAGTCTCGACTCGACTCGAAAATTCCCGTCGAGAAATAAGTTTGTCTCGACTCGTCTCGAATTTTACAAGTGCACATCCCTAATCGCGATGAGTTGGTGGAACAAGTGCATGAAATGATCGCCCATGAAGCGAATTCGACTGTGATATGGATGGCGGAGAAATTAAATACTACGAAAGACATGATTCACAAAATTTTGACAAAGGGTTTTAAAAAGGAGAAATTTTATCCTCGATTTGTTCCGCACACCTTAATTGACGACCAAAAACTTGCTCGCGTTGAACATTACAAGGACCTGGTTAAAACAACCAGATTTAATAGAACATTCCTGAAATCGACTGTAACTAGTGATGAGACTTGATGCTTCAAATACAACCCACAAACAAAACGCCGAAGTGCTATGTGGAAGTCCCCAAGTTATCCGAAAGCAGAAAAAAAATGCGTTTTCAAAAGTCACGTGAAAAGACAATGTTGATTTGTTTTTACGATTCGAAAGGAATTATGCTTCGGAAATTCGTTCCGCAGGCTTAAAATGTTAATAGCGAATATTATTTGCGTGTTTTAGAAGCGAATCGTTCGTGTAAAGCCCGAGAATCGAGCGCCAGACAGTTGGTCTTCATTGCACGATAATGTACCATGTCACAGAACCGTTACAGTTCGTGACGTTTCTGCTAAAAGACAAATCTGTGTGCTTCCACATCCTTCGTATTTGCCTGATTTATCGCGATGTGATTGTTTCCTATTCCCAAAGTTAAAATTGGCTATGAAAGGAAAATTTTACGACAATGTTACACATGTCCAGTCTGCCGTGACGAGGGCCATTGAGGTGATTCCGAAGAAGGACATTAAAAACTTTATCCTAGCATTGGTTGAACGTGCCCAGCGGGGTATTGATACGGAAGGGATGTATTTTGAATTAAAAGAACTTATGTTGGTAAAATTCCTCATTCGTCTTGTTTAATTTAAAAAGTTCCGTTATTTTTCTGGCATACTGTGTACATTGGTGCTGTATTTATACTCAATCTTATAAAATCCAAGTCTATAAGATTTTAACATGTTCTAGCACCTCATTTTCTCTCAATGACCCACATTCTTTTTCTCCTTTTCTGTCTGAACGCTCTCGCTCCAGGGCTGCGGTCAGATATCTAGCGAGACAACTGATATTTTTGAAAGCAGTGGGTTTCCGCATTCAAAAAGTTATTTGCTTTTATAATAACTTGAAAAACGCACTTTTCAGTATTGTTTAGAATAAGCAGATGTTAATTTTCTGGAGCTTTGATTTTCTGGTCGCTAATTTTTCATTAAAAATGGCAAAATGAAACTGGAGAATGATAATTTAGAGAAGAGAAAAAAGAACATTCGAGGGAAAGAATTGTAAATTGGTGTGATAAAGTTAAATTTCAGGGGTTTCTCCCTTAGACCTTAGAGGGCGATGGACATCACTGTTACTACACAAAATATCAAAAGCCAACACAGACAAGTATTTCTAAGAAATTTATTCCATTTTAACTGCGCAGACACAAAACAACAAATAACTGTTGAACAACTAAAACAAATTTAAATTTCAGGAAACGAGATACACACTTACACAGAAATCAAATGTAAGTTCTGAGTAGTTTTGAGACATCATAAGTAAACAAAGATAAACATAATGCACTTCACAGTTACTATTGAAACTTAAAGAAGGTTATTCACGCATGGGTTTAAGCCAATCTCTTAATAATCACAAAAGTACTATTGGAAATTGGGAAATATGAAAAAACAACTAACGTTTTCTAAAGAAATTTCTGAACAGATGGGTAGACGGTTTTGGATAATAAATTTTAAGTCTTCACAATGTTCTGCGTTTCTTACATATCATTCTTCTTATCTTCAGAATCCAAATTTGGACTTACAAGTTGTCTTGCAAACTGAATATCCTTGGCTGTAATAGTAACCTTTTCCCTATTCTGGCAATTTAGTGTTGCCATATCAAAGATCTCAGTGAGGTAATCCTCACACGCTTCCTGAAAAACAACAATTGCTTCTTTGCTCAATCTCACGCTAGACGATTTCCCAATCTTTTCAAGAACTTCTTTCACACTTCGGCGGACAGATGCTTTAGACAGCGTGAATTTTGTTGTCTTCTCAGCACTTTTGATTTCTCTAATAACTTTGATTTCTTGTTTACGAGCTTTGTGGCTACGATCAGGATTCTGTTTTGGCAAGAATACTCTGTCGCTCTTCACAACCTCTTCTTGTACTGGTTTAGTTGTCTGGAAAACTTCATGATTGTCCATTTTCTTCCTTTTTTTAACTTTTACTGCTGATAATTTTGAATTAAATCGAATTATTTAACTAAGAATTTAGTGAAAGGAATAAATCGAAATGTGTATGAGTTGTTAAAAATGTGGTATCTCAGGAAATAAACTTTTATATATTGTTGCATTTCGTAATAATGCAATGTTTGCACTCATCACATCTTTGAAAACGATATTTTTAACCTGACAGAAAGCATTATTAACGTTTACGGTTCTTTTGAATACTTAAAATACTACTTGATTCTCATAAGGCAAAAAGTTATATCGCTTTCTACACTGCAATATTAGGGATTGCAAATAACCCTTCAGTTGATTAGTGTATTCAATCGTTGAATAATATTTATCTCCATATTTTCCCACTTCCTTTGTTAAAATCACATAGTGAGATTTCTTATCTTGTTAAGACGTCCGTCCGTTACTCGGCTCAATAGCTCTTAAAGGAATGAGAATTTTTAAATTTTGTTTCTTGTGGTACATAACTAGATAGTCAATCTGTTTACGAATTAAGGGAGAGCGCCAACTCTAATGGTGGCTATCTATAGACCATATTCCATATACAATATGTGTTAAAACAAACAGTGCTGAAATTCGCGTACGGATTGGGCCCAGGTGCAACGTAGTATAAGCCTTAAGCGTCACGTGTGTACTTAGTTGTGTGTACTAGTGTGCAGTCAGGATCGGCTCGTCCATATAGATAACCTAGGCGACTGTCTAGGGCGGAAACATATAGGGGCGGAATGGCAGGCATTTTTTTACGTGCGGTTTATCATTAGCCAAAACGTACGTGCGCCAGCGCCCTACACATTTAGCAAGAGGAAGTTAATGAAAAGTGGGATCACCTAACATCGATTACTGCTCACCTATATGGAGCGGGGAAACATCTATCTGGCCATAGTACGTTTCCGTGTTCCCACTGTTAATTCTCTGACTAAAGAAGACCTCCTGTATTATCTGAAAATATCAAACTCCGGATGCTTGCAAAAATGTCACTGACATAAAGTTTCTACCTAAGGCAATCAATGGGAACTTAAGGTCTGAAGACCTACTTCAAGAATTATCCCTTCACATTTCTACCCATGTATCACCAAATACCCACCTCTTCCACCTTTCCCACCCTATACTACCGATTATTCAAAGCTCCTTCTTTCACAGAGCACCAAATTTATATAATCAGATGACAACTGACGTCGACATTTTTAAAGCTAGTCAGCTTTTGACAGAATAATTACACAAATTCAAAATAACTTTAAATGAACTAAGAAACTTGGTAACAATGTAATGATGTGGTGAAAATGTCAGGGGTGGCAAAGCTTCACTTTGGTTTCAGGGAGATGGAGATTATGAGGGCGCAGACATGTTTTTCGCCTAGGGTATAAAATATCCTACAGTCGCCCCTGTGTGCAGTTGGCGCGAAAATAATGTTACAACAGAGGAGAAGGTGTTTATTGCCCAGCATTATGTCTGTTCATATTGTGTGGGGCAGCATCTCACTAAAAGAGATAAGCGTGTCCGTCTACTGTATTGCTCCGGAGTTACGCCATATGAAGATGAAGTTTTCATCAGCAACATGGTTCAGTGATGAAAGTCATATGTACATTGATTGCTACATCAATCGACACTTGACTATTGACCCATTTTTACATGATTTGCGCTGTTTTTGCCACATCAAAAATCTGTCGTTACAACAACAATGGTTACAGCAAGATGGAGTTACTGCCCACAATGCAAGTGAGTCACTTACCCTTCTGGCTACGAGAGTTTGGACATCGCTTGATTTCCCGTGGAACAGATTTTCAACATCCTTCTCATTCCTCGGACCTCACGGCTTCAGATGCCTACATATGAGGTATGCTGAAGGAAGCAATTTTCCGAACAGATAACCCCTACAACTATACCAGAGTTGAAAGAGAAGATTCAGTCATTTCTTTATTTATTTCGTCGTTCCAACAACCTGTGTTCACTAACATCAGTGGCGTATTTAGGGGGCTTTCGGGGCTTAAGCCCCCCAAAATCTTACTTACTATAGTAAAGTAAATGAAATATCTTGAAGTTCTACATTTCGAGGCAAAGCCCCCCCCCCCTTCGAAAGTTAGCAAAGCCCTCCCGAAACAAAATAACGTAAATACGCTACTGACTAACATGTTCATCAATCTACAGGGTCACTATGAAGAATGTGTACGACGTAACAGTCAACAATTTGAACACATGATGTACAGGCGTGGTTCTTCTTAAATTTATAATATGTGTTAAGTAGCATTTAGTTGACAACCACTTGACAACATTTGTTATATTTCAGTGTGTTGTACAACAAATAAATAAGTAAATAAATGTCAACGATGTGATTTCAGTTGAGTTGAGTTGATTTTGAGTTTAACGTCCCTTTTCAGCAGCGAGGCTATAAGAGACAGAACCTACTGATTAACGTGGAATCCATGAGCTCCCGCTGGGAACCGAACTCGGATCTCCCACGTCAAAGGCTCGTACACTAACCGCTTAGCCAGGGAAGGATGTGATTTCAGTACTGTTTGTTTTGAGGCATACTGTATGTAAGCGAACAGATAACTAGAACGGTCCAATCCGTTAATAAATTAACGAGTGACGGTGACTTTTAAGATCGGGATCTATATTCCATACTAGTAAGCGAATTCTTGAATTCTGTTCTTTTTGCTACAGATAGCTAAAGCCATTATCTCGACTAAGTTCATTAATGGAATCAATCCGTTAGCATATTAACGGATAATGGCAACTTTAATGGTGCCTATCTGTAGTCCATATTCCATACAGGTAAGTGATTTTTTTTATTCATTTATCTTTTGCAATATATAGCTAGACTGACTGGGTTTAGAAGTAAACAGAGCCGTAGCTAAGGGGGGGCCAGCGGGGCGCCCGCCCCGGGCGCTGATAGCAAGGGGACGCCGAACGAGAAAGAAGAAAGAAAAAGTGGTGTTGGACATGGGTAAAAGATGAGTCGCCCCCAAAAAGTATTTGCGCCCTATTTGATCAATATTGCTGTCGGTTATCAATGAAATACGTAGATTTCTTAAAAATTTTCTTTGCTCGCTTCGCTCGCAATCCAAGAGTTTAAATAAGTCACAACAAGTTTTTTACTTATTACTTAAAGAGTTCTTATAGATGATTTTTTAATGACATGTGGTATACAAGATGCCGAGTAATGAGTAATGAATTTCATTAAAAAACAGAGTTTTACATCATAAAAGGAAATATTCCTTATATTCACGCCTAAATTATATAACAGATTATATGATTGGCATAAACAAACGCGTGGGCAATATGCTTTGATTTGTCAATTTACGATTGACTTACATTCTTAGGCATGAAAGGAAAAAGTGTATACCCCTACTTATTCATTTTACAACTGAAGAGTAATAAAATTGAAGAAAAGTTCTTGCTTCTCAAATTATTTCAAAGTTGTGGAAAATTCGTTATGACAATGAAGATGCAAGGACACTTCAATATAAAAATTATCTCATCACAAGTTCTCGATATGAATATATTATCAGATATATTAAACATATTATGATTTACAAGCATCAGTAACCTGTTCAGGTTGTTTCATATATTTCATCGTCCATTACGTGAGCTCATTTCAGGGCTTGATTGGAACACTCTGAGCTGGAGCGAGCGGATTCCACTATCACTTCTGTGCACGCGTTACATAAAACACAATACTAAATTGATCAACACCATTTTTAATGTGGTTCTATTTTATGGTCCATAGATTGTTTAGCGAATGTTGGCGTTTCAAAATGTCGCCACCATTAATCAGATATGTTTGACTAGAGTTTAGTTCTGTTGGTGAATGCCAGAGAAGTATGACTAGATGTTGGAAACAAGATGGGTCCTGGGGACGAAGCCCCCAACGAGGCCTGGGGACAATTCAACTTCGTCACTGCGTGCATGGGGATCAGACATCTAATAACATAACACTTGTTCTCACATTCATCCCAGCAACATTGAATCCAGAATGCGATTTTCCTCAAACATTTTATGCGCTATATTTCCCAAAAGTGCAAATATGTGCAGGTTTTCTCTTTGCATACAATAAGAATAATGTTTCCGCTACGACATATTTAAAAATCACAGACATATTGTCATGTTTTCTACTAAAATGCCATTCTATCGTTTGACCATAGTTTATATGCTTTCAGTACCACAGCATTTTTCAAATATAATATTAAGTAGGGGATTATCATAGGGATATGATAATGGTATTAGCATCATTTCAAATATGATTATTGACTACACATCACATCAACATTGTAAATATACAAAACGATACATACATGTCGGTCGTGTCACCATGTTAGACATTTCTGCATTTTCAGACACTAATCACTACCAATGATTTACTTTTGAATTCCATTGACATATCAACTGTTTCCAATTTGGAGGAATTTATTGGGGTCATTTTTTCATCAACTTTCTGTATCGCCAGCATATTATTTTGTGCATACGTGTCTAGTTGTGTGATGTTTTTAACTATCTACATATATACAAAACATAAGTACACACACTCTTTATATATGTACGTGTTAGTGTATTTTAATATGTTAATTAATAATAAGTACTTTCAATTCGGAACTTTCATTCATTAAGAAGTTAAGTAATTACTATAATTTCAGACATATGTAGTAGCAAAGTATATTTTGGATTTTAAGTACAAACATTGAACATATTCTTCACGTCCATCAATATTTAGAAATTCACAAAGAAGGCTTCTTCCGAATTTCCATTACATTTCACAAAATATTTCTTATCGTAAAAAGATCAAATTAAAATGCTATTGATGTGGTCACATACAGAATAAAATTAAAATGTTTACAATTATTACTGGAAATTAATGCTGTCACCCATCTCGAACAATTTAAAAGCACATAGTTTTAATGTATTGAAATTTAATTTCTTATCGATAGTATGAAACGTTGTAAATAGTAGTAGCTTCCCATAGCTGTTCTCCTAGTGAATCTGTATACAACCAAGGGTAGTTTTGTCAAATTTAACAAAAAGTCCAAAATAAGACTCTTGAAAACAGCTCTTATTCGAAAAAGGATACATAATGATCGTTTTTGATTGTTGCAATGGTCTTCCGAAAAGATTGATAAAAATTCAGCGTAGCATAATAACAAAAGATTTTTTTCTTTTATATATATATATATATATATATATATATATATATATATATATATATAATTATTCCTAAGGTGACTGTAGGGGCGCCGAATTCTACTTCGCCCCGGGCGCCGAAATCTCTAGCTACGGCTCTGGAAGTAAATGCAGAGGAAACTAAATACATGGAAGTGCATCGGGACCGTAATACAGCAAATTATAGATGCGTTAAAATATTAAATAATACTTTTGATAAAGTGGATAGTTTCAAATATCTAGGATCAATATTAACAGACAAAAATCATATTCAAGAAGAAATTAAATGTCGACTAAAAGCAAGGAATTCGTGTTATTATTCGGTTCAAAATCTCTTGTCGTCGCGAATTCTCTCGAGGAATTTGAAGCTTAAAATATACAAAACGATAACCATGCCTGTTGTTCTGTATGGTTGCGAAACATGGTCACTTACTCTGACGGAAAAACATAGAGTGAAAGTATTTGAGAACAAGATCCTGAGACGAATATTCGGACCCAAGTGGAACGGGAATGGGGAATGACGGAAACTTCATAACGAGGAACTACATAAGTTATATGCTTTACCCAACATTGTTAGGGTCGTCAAGTCTAGGAGGCTTAGGTGGGCGGGTCATGTAGCTAGAATGGAAGAAAGTAGAAACGCTTTCAAAGTCTTGACTGGAAGACCAATCGGAAAACGACCATTAGGAAGACCTAGGCGCAGATGGGAGGACAATATTAAGATGGATCTCGCAGAGATTGGAATACAAAGTAGAAACTGGATACAGTTAGCTAAGGATAGAAGTCAGTGGAGAGCTTTTGTGAACGCGGCATTGAACCTCCGGCTTCCATAAGCCATACAGTTAGTTAGTTAGACTGACTATCTCGACCGAGTACGTTAATGGAGTTAATCCGTTAAATCTGTTAACATCTTAACGAGGAACGGTGACTAACGGTCTCTATCCATATCTCACACATGGAATAATTATTGATTATTGTTTATTTGTATCACCGAGATTATATAAAACGCGGAAATTCAACTTAATGTGGGGTCCGAACTACATGAGCTCCCATCGAGAACTGAACTCAGGTCGCCCGTATCGAAAACGCGTAGGCTAACCATATAACCACGAAGAAGCTCTGGCGTACCAAACTTGTCTTTCTGCTTTAACATAGGATCCCGGAGCTCCTACGTGGTTAGAGGATAGCGTACGTGTCTTTGACATAGAAGACTCGGGTCCGATTCCCAACGGGAGGTCATGTGATTCGAATCCAATGTTAAGCTTTAGGTCCACGTCTCATATACTCACGTTGCTGAACGGAAGCTAATATCAAATCAAATCCAATCCATGCTTCTATCGAGGAGAAAACTCAAGTATTGAAGGACTGTAGGTTTCTATCCAAAAGGCAAATCCTCCGCGAGTAATTTAACCCTCTTCGATAGCCTAGTAAATAAGGCCGTATTGGCCAGGCGGGAAAGCGGGAAATTTCCCGGTGGAAGCTGGACGATGAATTATTTTTAGTGGGCCCTCCGCCTTGTATCGTAAGTATCGGTATATGAACAAAAAGGCACGCATCACGCACTCCTCGCATATGGAGTAAGGGAACGAAGGACTATAACGCATCGAGTACCGGCAATAAAGTGAGCTACTTGCCAGCCCATAATGTTGAGAAAACAACCTTTCACATTTTTCGTAATTCAATCCTTGAAAGGCTCCCGATTTCCCACTCTGCTTTATACTTTTGCTAATATTGAAGTATTAAGCTAAATTGAAATCTCAAATAATGCCATAACTTGAAATTAAATAATAATAATTTACATTTTACAGCACCTTGTTTTCCGTATAGAAAATATACAGAGCCGGATTAAGACCACTGGGGGCCTTGAAGCGGAAATAGAATTGGCCCCCATCAAAACTTTTATAATGGGCTCTCTCTCAACATGTTCAAAAGGGTCCATGAATTATATTGAAGTGACTCACGTCATGTTTTTTTTTTTTTAAACTTTTATCGTGAAAATGTTTTTAGTAATTTTAAAATTTTTTGGGGCCCCCTTGGTCTCTATCTATCAGAGCCGTAGCTAAATGTTTCGGCGCACGGGACGATGATTTATTTTTAAAAAAGAAATAGATATAAGAGAAGCAGCTTGATAAAAAAAAAATAAAAAGAAATAGATATAAGAGAATAAGGTTGATAAAAAAAATTAAAAAGAAATAGGTATAAGAGAAGCAGCTTTTGTCGTTATACTACGATAAATTTTTATCAAGCTGCTTGGACAGACAATTGCAACAGTTAAAAGCAATCATTAGTATTCTTTTACAAATAAGAGCTTTTTTCAAGAGGCTTATATTAGTTTTATTAAACTCGACAAAACTACCTTTTGTTGTATACAAATCCAAGTGGAGAACAGTTATAGAAATTTACAACTATTTACAATGTTTCATACTATCGATAATAAATGTAATTTCAATGATTTAGAAACTGTGTGCTTTTAAAATGTTCGAAATGGGTGACAGTATTAATTTCCAGTAATAATTGTAAACTTTTCATATTTTATTCTGTATATGACCACACAAGTAGCATTTTAATTTCGAATGTTTTGCGGTAAAAATATATTTTGTGAAATGTAACGGAAATTCAGAAGGAGCCTCCTTTACGAACTTCATCTCCATCGATCAATATTAAGAAGAATATGTTAATGTTTCTCTTCCAAATCCAAATGTAGTTTGGCTACTACATATGTTTGAAATTATAGTAATTACTTAATTTCTTAATGAAAGAAACTTATGAATTTAAGGCTACTTATTATTAATTAATATATTGAAAATACACACATATGTTTATATATATATATATATATATATATATATATATATATATATATATATTACATTTCATTTTATGTGTTCACTTTACGGGCCGGTTTTACGTGCCGCACCCTGTATATATATATATATACCATATATATATAATATGTGTATATGATTGTGTATATGATTGTATATATGAAGATAGACACGTATGCACCAGAAAAAAAGTATCCTGGCGATGCAAGTAGTTGATAGTGGAATCAACCCAATAAATTTCTTCAAATTGGAAGCATTTCATGTCAATGGAATAATAATAATAATATTATTATTATTATTATTAATAATAATAATAATAATAATAATAATAATAATAATAATAATAATAAAAAAAAGATCATTGCTGGTGATCAGTCTTTGGGAAAGACGAAATTCGTTAAGTTTTGACCCCTTAAGCCCCTATTTTACAGCTGCTTCAAATTCGATAATATATTACCATGTATTCCCCTTGTTTACCTTCATTTTTAATATTCTCGCGCAAACAGCAGATAGCGGCCTTCTATATCACATCGTCATTAACAAATCAGATGTAGTAACTTCCTTTAAGTAATAAGTAAAAGCTTGTAACTTATTGAAACGTTTGAGTTGCGAGCGAAACGAGGAACAGTTTTAAAAAATATCTATTCCTTTGCAATCCCAAACAATATTGATTTAATTGGGCGCCAATACTTTTTCGAGGCGACGCGTCGTTTATTCATTTCCAACATTTTTTCTTTCTTCTTGCTCGTTCCGCACCTTCTTGTTATCAGCACCCGGGACCGTGGCTTCGCTCGTCCACCCCCCTAGATACGATTCCGCTGTTAACAGCACCCTGCAAAGGGGGGATGAGCGGGGCGACGGCCCAAAGCGCCGAAGTAATGGAACGCAAAATTTGGGAGTAAAAAATGAAAAAGAGGAAAAATTACTTGGAATATATGTATGGGTCGCCGACGTATATTATCGCCCCGGGCGCTGATTTTCCACGGCACGGCACGGCACTAGCTGTTAATACAGGACAATGGAGAACTGTTGCATTTGTATGAAGTATAAATTACTTCTAATGCTTCATATATGTATTTGTATATGCACCAGGGGCGTCTATAAAAGGTTATGGCACAAGTGCGGCATTATTTTAGGGGAAGATATGTAGTAATCGAGCTTGTGCAGACGATTATACAGTTGCAAGAGAAGTTTGGAGGATTGGGTATTACGTCAGATCAGTCAGTGTCAGGGGAGAAATTACTGCTTTAAAGAGTTTTAAATCTGCATTTTGAGACTTTTCAGCATGCTTGATCCAAGTGACACTCCCGGACTCCTTTTATTATCGAGGGAGGTGGCAGTACGTACATGTGAGTGGGCCCACTAGAAAGTACTTTCCCGATGGGCCCCTGGATTGCAGTACGGCCCTGCTGGTAAATAGCCTTTAGCACATGGGATCGCGGGTTCGATTGCTGGCATTACAGCGGTTCAGATTCAAACTTAAATAGTTCACGTTTCAAATAGCATCGTTACTCAAAAGAAATTATGTTTCGGCAAAGGTCTAACTAAAAGTACATATGCATGTATATGCGAGGTATTATCAAAAAGTAAGGTGAATAGTTGTACAGCGCTACCTATCACCGTTTTTTTCATTTCAAGTAGTAAGCCCGATAGCCTGAACCTTTGGGACAATTATTGTCGAGTTTGAATGAGTTACGACGTGGCAGTTGGTTTTCATAGGCAGAACAATGAAGACGTGTTAATGATATCTATCGCAAATCATGGATTTCGCGGCGTCAACGTTAAGTTTTGTTTTAAGCTGCAAGAAATGCCGAGAAAGCTCATGAAATTTCAAAATCAGTGCGATGGTACTGAAGACTGTTTAAAAAAATGATTTCAGCGATTCGAAAGTGGCAGTATATTGGTTGAAGAGGAGCAACGCGTTGAATTGGTTGAAGAGTATTCGACTTCAAAAATATATAATCATGTGTAAAATGTTGCGCATCGGATTCATTCAAACAGGCGAAGCTTTCCGAAGAGCTCAAGATCTCGTATTGTCCGTGCAAAAGATTTTAATCACCGATTTACAAATGAGAAGTGTGCGAAATTCGTTCCCTGGGTTTTGACTGACGACTGCGACTTTTAGCATAAAAATATCCTTGTTTGACCACATCCTCCGTCGTACTCTCCGGATATAGCACCATGCGATTTCTGGCTCTTTATATATATATATATATATATATATATATATATATATATATATATATATATATATATATATGTATGTGTGTGTGTGTGTGTGTGTGTGTGTGTGAATGTATATGTGTGTACTTTATTTAGTTCTTTACCAATAAATCGTTTCTATATCTTTTCTTCTTCAAAAAGTCTTTAGAAATGTTTGCTTCTGTTCGAAATTGCTGTTCTCTTCATCTTTCTATTATTTTTTTTTCAATAACCATCCTCTATTTCCTCTTTGAAGAAAGATAGTAAAGTAAAGTGTACCATGAAGCAATAAAGAACATCCCAAAGGGAATCTGGAAAGAAATAAAATGGAAGAAAGTAGATTAAAAGGAATGGAAGATCTTATATTTCGGGTAGTCTTATGACCAGAAATGTACGGGACAGAATGGATTTTTAAAAATTTTTATTATAGTTCCTTTTCCTACTAAAGCTTTATTTCTGGCTTCATAGAATTTTAAATTATTAAGATATTTTTCAAAGGGAAACGCGTTTCTAAGATATTCTGGCTGTTTACAAAATAATAACTTTATACAGGATGTTTGTAAAGAACACTGAACTGCTTTGAGAAAGGAATCTTCGTATGTACATATATATTGTAATTATTATTATTACTAGCTGAACCTGCGTTCTCTACACAACACATCATTCATATATGGACATGAATCTCCCTGTCACACCTTACAGCATCTGTACATGTCCCTTCACACACACAAGTGAAAGGCGTCTTGATAAAAATAAAAAAGTCGGCGAGGGGTACCACAAAGGGGAGATTTTTTCCGATTTTTCAATATCTCGCACCGTTTTCAAGATTTGAGCCTACTTCCGAGTGTTTTCTTTTCTTTTTTCTTGCATGCAGTACGTAATAAGCAAATACATTACACACAATTAATTATAATGTCAGTGAGATATGGTGTTCGTTGGGCAAAACACTACAAACAATAAAGATTCATCTTAGACTGACGAAGTGGTTATCCTTCATTTTTCATTATAATTTGACCATGAAGAAAACGAATGAGAAAAACAAATACTGTACAAATCCTGTATAGAAATACGGAGTGCTGAAATGTATAACTCGTAGGATATGATCCTTTACTTTTTTATTTATTTTTTTTTTTTACTTTCAACATTTCCAGTGTACTCTTAAAAATGTAATAAAGATATAACGGCAATGTTTTTTTTAAATATTTAATTAGAAATGGACAATCTAAAGAAAATTTGAAATCGACCAGCGAAAAGGTCACGTTTCTAGCATATGAGGTTTTCGAGATCTTATTGTCGAAAGGATGGGAAGCAAAAATATAAACCTAGCATTTTAATATATAGACTAGCTAAACCTCGGCTGTCTATTCAGTGCGTCGTTCTGTTATGACTATGAATCTCCCTCCCACTGTGACTGTGAATCTCCTTACTCACACAAGTAAAGAATAGGAGACTCACAAAGAAAGTGAATTGCTATGTATAGATGTTGGAGTGAGTTTGTAGCAAATTTGTAGATGTAACATATCAAATGGATTTTTTTCCTAATAAATTCATATCCGTCCGAGTACGCCTCATAATGTCTCTTGAGGCATTTGAAGTTGTCAGCATGCAATAGGTTTTGCAATTCAGATTTAAATAAAGCGCCTGCAATGTCCGTCAACCCGCCATACATAACTTCTCTACTGGTTGCCTAACACTGTAGTTACGGCCTGCAACTATGTTAGTCATATTGAATAGAACAATAAGGACAGTTTTTGAAAATATGAACGAGAACTGGACACAAAATTTGGAATCGACCAGTGAAAACGGCACGTTTCTAGCACTTGTGTTTTTCGAGATCTCATTGTCGAAAGGATTGGAGACAAACATATAAACCTAGCATTTTAATACCGATATATAGAGTAGCTGAACCTGCGCTCTCTACACAGCACATCATTCACATATGAACATGAATTTCCTTGTCATTCCTCACAACATATGTTCATGTCCCTTTGCAGACACAAGTGAAAGACGCCTTGATAAAAATCGACAAAGGGTACCATGGAGGGCGGATTTTTTTCAATTATTTTCTCAATATCTTGCAACGTTTGCAAGATTGAGCCTACTTCCGGTTGGAGTTTGTAATTCATGTATGATCAGTGTTTTCTTTCTTCTTGCATTCAGTATGTAATAAGCGAGTGCATTACATACACAATTAATTATAATGTTAGAGATATATGGTGTTCATTGGACAAAACACTTCAAACAATAAAGATTCATCTTAGCCTGGATAAATAGTTACCCTTCAATTTTCATTATCATTTGGTCATGAAACAAAAGCCTGAGAGATATACAACCCTTCTAAACAACTATATTGTGTTGGAATGTGTAACTCTTTCTTAAGATTTCAACACTTCCAGTGTACCTCTAAAAAATGTAGTAAAGAAATAACGGCCACTTTTTTAAAAAATATTCAATTAGAACTGGAATTTGGAATCGACCAACGAAAACGGTACGTTTCTAGCACTCGTGGTTTCCGAGATCTCATTGTAGAAAGGAATGGAGACAAACATATTAATTTTTCTTTTGAGACAAACATATAAAGCTAGCATTTTAATATATAGAGTATTAGAATACACTGTTAAAAATTCTTTCTTAAATTGGAGAAATCATTTTTTATCGGACAATTAAAGGGCATGAACCTGTCAAGGAACTTCCTAATGAAACCTAGTCCATTCGATAAACAACACAGATATGTTCATGCACAAACAATTAGGTTCCATGGACAACGGAATAAGTCCCTGGGGCCCATTGACCCTATAATATAAAGAAAATCGTAGACTCGCAGTGAAATAGCTATTGCATGAACATTGTTCCCTGGAAAGTCATGATTCATAGCTCATTCTCTTTAGCATGAAACAAGCTTTCCAGACATGCTATGTATTGAGACTGATAACGTACATGAACGGGAAAAATGGGGAGAATGTCGTGAAAATTTTCTTCAGAAATCCCTTCAGGATTCTCTTCAAAAATGTTGTGATGACCGCAAGAGTCTTGGTCTTGCAGTTTTTGCAAGAGTCTTGCGTGCAAGACCAAGACCAAGACCAGGACCAAGACCAAGGGGTGCAAGACCAAGACCAAGACCATACCTGCAAGACCAAGACCAAGACCAAGACTCTTGTGCAAGAGTCTTGCACAAGTACCGACTCAATGGTAGAGCGTTCACCTTTGGTGCTGGGGTTCCTGATTCGATCCCAGATTGCACCATATGACCTTTTTGGTGGATAGAGACCGTGTGCGTAGGTTTCATCGGCGTTTCCCCGTTTCCTCCTACTTTCTTCATTCCACCATTTCATTCATTTCTCATCATCACCATCTCTCTTAGCCTCGGAGCATAATCGTGGCACATAAAACTAGATATTACATCATTTCAAAACATATTAGTGGTGTTCTTCTTCTAAAATTAAAGAGAAATGCAGTATTGAACACCGGTAATTCCGTACATCATAGGTACCGACTACATGGGTATGGCCTTCCGTTAGAAATTTTTAATGTGTGCTCAAAAAATCATTTTCATGACTTGACAAATACTTTACTGTTGTTTTTAGTGATAATAGTGCATTTTAAATTTGTGCACACTTGTATATGATGCTATTTCAAACAAAATATTTTATGCTGAGTTGGCAACACTGCTTCGCATATGGAAACACTGTTTATGGTTTTCGGTAGGACATTTTGTTCTCATTATATTGGGCAACTTTTGTTTTGGTTGTTTTAACGGTTTTCAAGATATTTACTTTAAACGTACATAATTCCATTATATAATTTTTTGGCTATTCAAATTTTGAAGCCCCCTAGCTCCTATCCTCCTGGTCCATAGCATCTTAAATTTTGCTCATGTTCATTTCTCATGATGCTCTATCAGATGTGCTATGTGGCAATCAGATTTTAACGACAACTTGTGGGACCCTCCCGTGTCAGAAGCTTCGATATACGATGGTCCCCAGCTAGTCTCTTCGTTTTGACGTAGCAGTTTTCTGTTTTAATACCTTCCTTCAACTACAGTCTTCTTTGCTCCTCCCTCTCTTTCCTTCCACCATATTCTCTAGCATGTCCCTCATAATAAAGTTCCTTCTCAGCCAATGTCCCAACCAGTTCCTTTTCCTTCTCTTAATTACATCTAAAATTCTTTTCTCCCCTACTGCTGCTATTTCTAACACCTTCTCACTCGTTTTCCGTTCAACCCAGCTAATTCTCTCCTTTTATCGAAAGCCTCCAATATCCTTTTCGTCACTTTTGCGTAATGTCCATATTTCTGTTGCATAGAGTACATATTGGAATCAGTATAATAAAATCTCAATATTTAATTGGAAGTTTGTTCAATTCAAAGATTAGCTAATCTTGGTTGAAAATAAAAAATCTCTGACGCCTTTAGAGTGTAAAAATAATTTAACAATTTATGGTATTTCAGTAATCTGTGCCATCTTGATTTTCTTTCATGCGTTCCCCCATTTGGGAACCAGTAGGGTATTGAATCTGTTAAAAAATATAAGAAGATTACAAAACGTTGTAATTTATCTTATAAGTAGTGAAGCGTGAGGACCCATTAAAAAAAAATATCACCTATCATCATACTTACACGAAAGTAAACTATATTTCATTTAGAAACATATGTATATTGTATTTTCGTTACTTTTGGCACATTGTAGAATTTATTCAGAGTAAAATTTACGTACGAAAGGCATAAGATTTCTTAGAAGCAAGACTTGCAAGATTATTGCAGCAAGACCATGACCAAGACCAAGACTGGGTGTGCAAGACCAGGACCAAGACCAAGACCAAAGGTTCCAGTGCAAGACCAAGACCAAGACCAAGACCACCCAGGTCTTGGTCTTGGTCTTGCATTTGCTCATCACTACTCTCATGAACTTTGGACTCCTCTGGAGTGGCCCCAGGTAAAAGTACACAATCCAAATATATCTCGAGAAATACTATAGAGGATAAGAAATGTGTATACCAAGATTTGTATTGACAGACGGAATAGATATGAAGGAAAAGCTTGTATACCAATACATGCTTTCCCCTAATATCTATTCTGTCTAGCAATACAAAACTTGGTACACACATTTCTTACCCCTATAGTATTTTTCGAGATACATTTGTATTGTGTACTTTTACTCCGGGGCCACTACAAAGGGGTCTAAAGTTAATGGGAGGGATTTCTGGAAAGAAATTTCCCGACATTCTCCCAATTTTTCCTGTTCATGTACGTTATCAACCTCAATACATAGCATCTCTGGAAGGTTTGTTTCATGCTGAAGAGAATGAGCTATAAATCATGACTTTTCAATGAACAATGTTCATGCGATAGCTATTTCACTGTGAGTCTACGATTGTCTTTATACTAACAAGGTCAATAGACCCCAGGAGCTTATTCCGTTGTCCTTGGCACCTAATTGTTTGTGCATGAACATATCTGTGTTGTTTATCGAATGGACTAGGTTTAATTAGGAAGTCCCGTTGACAGGCTCATGTCCTTTCCTTTTATGAAAGAAAAGTTAAAAAAAACTGGAGGAGTTTGAAATAAAGTGGAGCTCAAACCTTTGATGTTGTTTTCCTTACGAATGAGAATTGCTGAATACATTTTCTAAGAAAATATTTTTCTTAGTGCTCAAATAAACGGTTTCTCAATTTTAAGAAAGTGTTTTTTAACAGAGAAATGAGCTACAGTGGATGAGTACTGAGATTTAAAGGAACAATGCACACAAGATCTAAGTAATTACTGATGTAGAGTGTTTTAGAATTGTTCATGATTTGTGCCCCCAAAACTCCTATCGCTGGCTGCGGGTCTGTTAATCACATTTTTTAAAACGCATTCGTGACTCCTGCAGAAAGCCACTATTTTTTAATAATCTTGCATTACGCCACACGAAGTCGAAATGCAACTCTATCAATCACGACTCTGGAGCTCACTAAAGAAATAATAAACACTTCTGACCAGAGTATATACACTTGTTTATTAAAAACTAAATTCCAGTGTAACAGTTTCAACAACGTAACGTTGTCTTCATCAGACACCAACTGAAAGAGATATCTTAGAGCGCATTTATATATACTAAAAGTGAAAGTCCTTGTGTGCATGGGAAGCCATCTGGGTCGGACTTCCCCGGGCGTCACCTTCCGGCCACCTGCCCTGACTTAATTACCCTCCCACCTGTGTTTATCTTTCCCAGACACACCTGTTGTTTATCCTGACCAATTGCCTTAAAACATTTTCTCTTAATCTACCTCCGATGCCTATTAGAAATAAATAACAGACTATACTTCATACAACTGAGTATCAATACAGCAATACAAATATATATATATATATATATATATATATATATATATATATATATATATATATATATATATATATATATATATATATATATATATATATATATATATTCATCCTCACGGCATTGTCAAGGCTCTATATTTGTATTTTACATTTATTATTGCAACCGGGTGTTACTGACTTCCGTATACGGTAGCCCGATCATCACCCTTGTTCTTCGCGCGCACAGTCATTCGAAGAACTGAAAACGTACTCTGTACACAAACAGTTTATGGTTGTGAACTCGGAAAGCCTGGTACTTCTGCTTGTCAAGGTCAAAAAGTGGGAGAAAAAAGGATGTGTAGAATGTAAAGAGGGTGCAACAGTGACTGTTGCTTGTAAGGGAACATATTCATTTGTAGTTCGTGCACATTCCGCCTGTAGCGCTACTGTGGCACGACGTATATTGTAACTGTATAACTCTTGTACACCGCTAGTAGGTCTATTCGCGTTAGTGACGACCGAAACTATGTTGTCAGCTCTGACTGCGATAAGGCACTGCCGTGCTGCTTTTCCTTCTCTTTTTTTCCCCTTTTCCATTTGTGAGACGCCAAACATGTTGTTTTTGCTTGTTGCACGCGCTGAACGTGTTTCGGCGAGCGAAGTATTTAAGAAGTTGACTACATATTCTTGTTTGCGATAGTTTTAAATTGGTTAACTGTTGAAAAATATACGAAAATAAAGCTGTACTTGTTAAGGTATATTAGTCGAGGACGTAGCTACTGACAGTGTTGATTACAGATTTTCTCGAGGAAGAATTTAATTACAGTAGAGGTGAAAAGGAGACGTCCATTTAGACAGCCCCCCCCCCTTATCAGACTCAATCGGAAATGGTCTCAATCGTTTGTACACAAATGTGCAGGCGAAATTTTCGTTTGTACACAATTAGGGGCGCCGTCAGAACGAAAACAAAGTGGGGGCTGTCTAAATGGTAGCCCCCCACCAACATGTCCTATTCAAGCACAAATTGTCGCAATCATTTGTACATCGTTTCTACAGAAATGTGAAGGCGAAATTTTCGTTTGTACACAATTAGGGGCGCCGTCAGAACGAAAACAAAGTGGGGGCTGTCTAAATGGTAGCCCCCCACCAACAAGTCCTATTCAAGCACAAATTGTCGCAATCATTTGTACATCGTTTCTACAGAAATATGAAGGCGAAATTTTCGTTTGTACACAATTAGGGGCGCCGTCAGAACGAAACCAAAGTGGGGGCTGTCCAAATGGTAGCCCCCCCCCACCATGTCCACTTCAATCACAAATTGTCGCAATCGTTTTGTACATCGTTTGTACAGAAATGTGCAGGAGAAATTTTTGTTTTACACAATTAGGGGTGCCGCCAGAACAGAAAAAAATGGGGGCTGTCTAAGTGGTAGCCCCCCACCATGTCCAATTGAATCAAATTGTCGCAATTGTTTGTACTTCGTTTGTGCAGAAATGTGCAGGCGAAATGTATGTTCGCACGCAATTAGGGGCGCCGCCAGAACGAAAAAAATTGGGGGCTGTCTAAGTGGTAGCCCCCGACCATGTCCTATTCAATCACAAATTGTCGTAATCGTTTGTACTTCGTTTGTACAGAAATGTGCACGCGAAATTTTCGTTTGTACATAATTAAGGGCGCCGCCAGAACAGAAAAAAATGGGGGCTGTCTAAGTTGTAGCCCCCCCACCATGTCCAATTCAATCACAAGTTGTCGCATTCGTTTGTGCATCGTTTGTACAGAAATGTGCAGGCGAAATGTTTGTTTGAACAAACTTAGAGGCGCCGCCAGAACGAAAACAAAGTGGGGAGCTGTCTGAGTGGTAGCTCCCCCCACGATGTCCAATTGAATCACAAAGTATCGCAATCGTTTGTACATTGTTTTTACAGAAATGTGCAGGCCAAATTTTCCTTTGTACACTATTAGGGGCGCCGCCAGAACGAAAAAAATGTGAGGGCTGTCTCAATGGTAGCCCCTCCCATTTCCAATTCAATCACAAATTGTCACAATCGTTTCTATATCGTTTGTACAGAAATGTGCAGGCTAAATTATTGTTTGTACATAATTAAGGGCGCCGCCAGAACGAAAACAAAGTGGGGGGCTGTTTAAGTGATAGCCCCCACCATGTCCAATTCAATCACAAATTGTCGCAATCGTTTGTACATCGTTTGTACAGAAATGTGCATGCAAAATTTTTGTTTGTACATAATTAGGGGCGCCGCCAGGGCAAAAACAAAGTAGGGGGCTTTCTAAGTGATAGCCCAATCACCATGTTCAATTCAATCACAAATTGTCGCAATCGTTTGTACATCGTTTGTACAGAAATATGCAGGCAAAATTTTCGTTTGTACACATTTAGGGGCGACCTCAGAACGAAAACAAAGGGGGGGGGGCTGTCTAAATGGTAGCCCTCCCACCATGTGCAATTGAATCACAAATTGTCGCAATCGTTTGAATATAGTTATAAAGAAATGTGCAGGCGAGATTTTCGTTTGTACACAATTAGGGGCGCCGCCAGAACGAAAACAAAGTGGGGGTTGTCTAAATGTTAGCCCTCCCACCATGTTCAATTCAACCACAAACTGTCGCACTTGTTTGTACGCCTTTGTACATAATAAATATGCAGCTGAAATTTTCGTTTGCACATAAATGTGGCCCCGCCAAAACGATAACAAACTATGGGCTCTCCAATTGATAGGCCTCCCACCATGTCGAATTCAACCACAAATTGTCGCACTTGTTTGTTACGGTTTTGTACAGAAATTTGCAGGCGAAATTTTCGTTTGTACACAATTGCGGGCGCGCCAAAACGATAACAAAGTATAGGCTACCTAATTGGTAGCACCCCCTACGTCCGATTCAAAAGAAAATCATCTCAATTGTTTGCACATCGTTTGAGCAGTAATGCGCAGGCGAAATTTTTTTCTAAGCTATCAGATGCGTGGACAGAACGAAAAAAAAGGGGAGTTGTCTAAGTGCTAGCCCCACCATGTTCGATTGAACCACAAATTGTCGCGATCGTTTATACATCGTTTGTGCAGAAATGTGCAGGTAAAATTTTCGTTTGTATTAAATAATATACGGATGTGAGTATTTTTAATATCTGCGATCAACATTAACCGGTTTGAATAACGGTTGATGAGTTTGAAAATGGTTCCTATTGCACTAGTTGAAAAAAAAAATTCTTTTTCTCTGGCACACGGAAGAAAATGCCTGATTCTAATAGAACTTTTCACGTAGAATTCGAATCTGCAATCAGTTTTTCTCCATCACCCTCAGTTTTCCCGTGACAGAGGTGTTTTCGGAAAATTTCCCCTCAAATTTCTGTTCTTTTTCTTTTTTTCTTTTTTTTAAACCATTTTCATACTTGTAGCTTGGGTACCTTAGGTATATAAACGCACAAATTATATTGTATATTAGCCTGATTTATACTTAGTAAGCCCTCTAAGTTTCATAAGAATAGCATTATTCTATCTAGAGAAATAAACATATTTATATAAAAAATATGCTATGTGTACTGTTCATTTTACAATATTCATTAGTGCAGATAAAATCACATATAACTTCCACGAAAATTACAATATAAGCATGGTTTATATCTTATTGGATTTGAAATAAAACATATTTTCAATGATGTATACACCGTGTCACCATTTTATATCTACTTAATAAATAATACAAAAGAAGTGAGTGGTATCTTCTTAATAAATGTGCACTTACTTACCTCAACTAATATGTTTTAGTTGTCGACTTTCTTCTGTGTCTGGTTTCTGGAACATCTCTTTTAAGTGTCCAACAGTAATCAGCTAGCATTTTTGAACTACACTGTCACTGGTACCTCTTCTCCATGGAGGAAATGTCCTGATGAAAATGTTCCCCATACTCATCACTAACAGCACCAAGCTTTTCAGGAAAGAAATGCATGTGGGAGTCTAGAAAGTGAACTTTAAGGGACATGTTGCAACCCATTTCATTGAATAATTGCCGGAAATCACTCACAATTTCACGGTAATTTGGGGCTTTCTTGTTTCCTAAAAATTTCTCTGTTAAACATTTAAATGGACACCAAGCTGCTTTCTCAACCAGAGTTAAGAGATCCTCAAATTTTTGGTCACGAATCAAACATCTTATTTGGGGGTCTACAAAAATCCCTAGCGTCACTAACCCGAGGAATTTTTTCCTTGAGGTAACAAGATCCTGCATTACTTTTGTCCATTGTCCTAACAAAGTTTTTGAAGAGCCCCAACTTTATGTGAAGAGGAGGTAGAATTATCTAATCAGGGCTTACCAGTGAGGAATAAACAGCATTCTTCTGTCCAGGAGTTAATACATGCGTTGGCCATTCCTTCTTGATATAATGTTCCGCTTTGTTCCTGCTGTCCCATTCGCAGAGGAAACAACAATATTTCGTATAACCAAGCTGCAAACCCATTAACATAGAAATGACTTGTAAATCACAGCAAACGGTCCACTTGTATTTCTCATACTGAATTTTTTCTAACACTATTTCGATGTTTTCATAGGTTTCTTTCATATTAGTTGCATAAGCCAAAGGCACTGAAGGAAATTTGTTGCTATTGTGCAAAAGGACAGCATAAAAACTAGTTTTCAAAAAGTCAATAAGCAATCTCCACTCTGTACTTATATGTGCATGTCCAAGTCTATCCATCACAGCACAGACATTATTACAATACACTAAATCATTTTCTTGAGAATAGTAGTTCTGAAACTCTGTATGAAGGTTTCGAAAAATACACACTTTAGTGTCACGATGGAGCAGATTCCAGCCTTAAGTTTAGAATCAAGAAGTTCTGTCTGTGTATTGGAGAGTTTTAAATCCCGTATGAGGTCATTTAGTTCACCCGGAGTTATCAGATGGGAATCCAATGTAGATGTGCTTCCTACATAAGTAGGATCATCATTTTCATTTGGAACTTCAATAGTTGTCTTAAGTACGTAATCCTCATTTACCGTAAGATGAGAAGGAGGTACCGGTACAGGTAATTCTGCACTGTGTGGAACTGGCCTAATTGCTGATGCAAATTAGGGTACTGTACTGTGTGGTTAGATTTACTGCTTATTTCTTTTATCTGTGTCATACAAAAGTAGCAGTCTGAAGAATGATCTTTTGGTTCCCTCCAGATCATCGGTACTGCGAAGTTCATGTTTCGTCCACCATTTGCCCACCCAGTCAGACGTTTCACGCAAGTACAACAAATGTAGTGAGGAACCCAGTTCTTATCCTGGTCTCCTACACAGCAACCAAAATATAACTGATAACACTTCCTCACAAGTGGAGTAAAACATCGACGTTGTGATTTAAATATCAGCTCCCCACATACATAACAGAAATTGTCCGGTTTATTTACACACTTCCTCGACATCTTGTATCCTGTAAGGTATCACACACATACATACACACACACACACACACACACACACACACACACAGGAATCTACACTCCATCAAATTCCCACAAAATCCCTCTAGACATTCCCTCATACAAAAATGGTGACATGGTGTACACATCATTGAAAACGTTTTATTGGAAGTCCAATGAGGTATAAACCGTGGTATATTGTAATTTTCGTGGAAATTATATGTGTTGAAGACCGACCCGACCCCACCCGTGACCCAAATTGACTGACCCGACCCGACAACCCGACCCGAGCTGACCCGATTGGCCCGACCCAAAGTGACCCGAGTGAACCAACCCGAGGTGACTTAACCCGACAACCGATCCGAGTGACTTGACCTTACAATCTAACCAGTTTGAGAGAGCTAGAACTTTACAAAACTGCCACCAGAAAAAAAAAATGCTGACCAATTCTTATGCATAAACCATTGTTTCGGCTTTTTTTACTTGTAGTATAATTATCCTCCTCCTCCTCCTCCTCAGTGTTCTCCCATTAATAAACAGGCCAGTTTCCGTGAATTAGGTAAGAAGCTTCCATTTTTGCGATTTCCCGCTAATATCTGCCTCGCAACCCAACATAAAGTACCACCCTCCTTATTACAATCTATCAATTCCAACCTTCTTACACACTCTCGCTCTCCTGATATCACCCCCTTTACTACATCCCTCAGAATGCAATCCCTTAGCAAGATCAAAACTTGTGATCCGTCCATTTTTCGCTTCCTTATATCGTCTAATATTGCTCTCGTCTCTTGCATTTTTTCAGCATTTCCTAATTCGTTTTCCTCTCTACCCTGCTAACCTTCTTTATTTTACTCCACATCCAAATTTCCAAGGTTAAAATTTAGGCAATCAAGTTCGAAAGTCAAAATAAAATTTGACTGAGTTCTGAAGACAAGTTCTGAAGGCTAAAATAATAAAAGTTCTGAAGACAACATTATTTTCTAGTAAGGAATGTATATAGAACTTCTTTTAATATTTTTTGCTGTGTAACAAACAACAATTTCATCACGTTAACATTCCGATTTTTCTATTTAAAAACAGCGTTGCTGTCTGATAGAATCATAAGGAACTAATTGCACTGAAATATCATTCTGTAGGGAATTACCTTTTATTTTTTCTTGATTAAATTATCTAGAAGATATTTGCAACGTTATATAAAATTAGCAAGTATTTTATTGCGGAGAAAGTCAAATCACTACCCCAGCAATAATAATAATAATAATAATAATAATAATAATAATAATAATAATAATAATCTGAAGGTGACCAAGAAAGTTCTGTCTCTTTGTGGAGGTCTGTGTTCAATTGGCCCTCACACCGTGAGTTGAATGCGAATGGATATAAGGTGAAGGTCAGTTGTTGGACGAGACGAGACGAGACAGAATTTTCATGAAAGGGTACGAGATGAGACAGAGCTCTTTCAATAGAAACTTATGCACTTTTCCAGACGAGACTACCTTCACGACACATTTTCGAAACGAGAATGCCCCAAACCAGGTCTCGTGAGCAACACTAGTAAGTATATCCAACATACTACTTGGTTGTGGCTGTTCAGATACACCGTGAACGTGCGTAAGGACTGAGTGAACATGGGGCCTTCACAGAGCGTCATAAGGGCTTGTTTGCTGTACGAGTTCAAATTGCTGCACCGCGGGGCGGAAGATATGACAGGCCTTTGGTGAGGGTGTCGTGACTACGCGGAGAGTGCAGTGGTATGACGGTTTAAGGACGGTGACGAAACACTCGAAGACGCACCACGTGCCGGAAGACAAACAGATGTTCAAAATAAAGATCTTCAGGCAGCAATTGAGGCGAAGACAGACATGTGAGGAACTGGTACTACCTTTCAGTGTAAGTGGAGAAACCATTCGGCACCACCACCATCAACTTGGGAAGCACTGCAAGTTGGGTTGATAGGTCCTACATGATTTGACTTGGAGCCAGAAAGCAACGCGAGCAGACACCTGTGTTTCTTTGGTTTCTCGTCTGAGGAAGGAGCAATTTCTGGACAGGGTGTTGACATGTGATGGGAAGTGGGTCCTGTACGAAGCTCCACGGCGCCGTCATTGTTGGTTAGCATCCCATGAACCGGTTCAAAAACAGCCCAAGCCAGCACTACGCCAGAATAAGGTTCTCCTGTGCATTTTGTGGACTGCTCGAGGCATCGTCCATCGGGAACTGCTACCAGCTGGTCAGATCATCAATGCAACTGTGTACTGTCACTGTGTACTGTCTGGATCCAGCAGTTCTGAATCGCAAAGGGGTCCTCTTGTTACAAGGCAACGCTAAGCCCCACGTGGCTAAAATGACCCAGTACATCGTTCTACGCCTTGGATGGAAAACACTATTGGATCCGCCATACTCCACGGACATTGTACCGTCCGATTATCACCTGTTCCATTCCTTGGACAATCACCTTAGAGAACGCCAATTCAAACAGCTAGAAGAGGTTCAATATGCACTTGATACCTTCTTCACTTCACGTCCCACCAAGTTCGACTGCGATGGAATCCATGGCCTTCCAGAACGTTTTCAGAAGGTCGTCGAGGCTGATGGAGACGATTTTTGATATTCCAGGTACGTCTTAGGTTACATACCAATGTTCGAAGGTGTTGGTGAAAAGGCGGCGGAACTTTCTTGGGCACTCTTAAAGTTATAATAATAATAATAATAATAATAATAATAATAATAATAATAATAATAATAATAATAATAATAATAATAATGTGTCCTGCCCAAAGGCAGATGTTTGACCCGAAGGTCCATGGGTATTGATTCCAGCTCGTACCAAGTAAGTTTTCTGGTGGACAAACCCCATGTGCATGGGTTTTCTCGGTGTTCTCCCATTTCCTCCCACTTTCTTCATTCAACCACTTCAATTATTTCTCATCATCACTGTCTCTCTTAGCGTTGGTGCATAACGTGGGACGTTAACTAGATATTTCCTTTCAATTTCACTTAATGTGACATTTAACTTGACATAGAAACGCAGAAAGGAAAAAAGTCAGTAGTAATATTAATTACAATTACAATACCAATTAGTTAATATAGGGTAAAATTAAAATTTTATTACTATTTTACCTTCAATTAGTCACATTTATCATTCATTCACCAATTTCGAATTGAATTCCACAACAAAGCTCTTTATAGTATTCCGTATAGAAAATAAGTGAAGAATGTGACGACCCGACCCGAGTGACCCGACACGAGCTAACCCGACTGACCCGACCCGACAACCCGACCCGTAACCTGACCCGTTTGAGAGCACTATCAGAGGGGTACTATTTACAGTACAATTTATTTTGTATGGTTTAGCATACTTTAAGGCTACCATACTTTTTGAAAACAGAAAAAACGGGACATCTTACAAATTAGTAGTAAATATTGCATTTTGTATTAATTTTATCTTTCGAATTTTACTACAGTATCGCACTAGTTATACAACTTAAAATAATGTATTAATATAGTCCATACTCAGTGGCGTATTTAGGGGGAGGGCTTCCGGGCTCAAGCCCCCCACCGAAATCTTACTTACTATAGTAAAGTATATGAAATATCTTGCAGAATTTTCATATTTTCAGGCAAAGCACCCCCAGAAGTTAGCAAAGTCCCTCCCGAAACAAAATCGTAAATACGCCACTGTCCATACTTAATCAACAGTGCTAAAAATTATTATAGAAGCTAGAAGCTGTTATACAATATAAACGCAATAAGTGAACATACAATATTTAAGCAAAAATTATATTTTCAATATTATTACGCATACCACCTTTATATGCTCTACATGTCTATAAAGAAAAATATCCAGATTTATGAAGTTGTTTCAAAATTTCAATAGGCTGATTTATTTTTGTTAACCTAAAATGCGAACTAAAAGAAAGCAATTTGCATAATTGTTTTTCTGAAGCAGAAAAAAAATGTGTTTTCGGGGCTGGTCTGCAACGTCACAAGAATTTGTTGCCACCTCGGGGTATACATTCTTACTTTTAGTGATAAGAGTTATACTTAGGAGGATTTAAACATTGCATGTTATATCCGGGAAAGCAGCGATTGCAATAATAATAAAGATTAGAATGAAATTGTTCCTATAGTATTGTCGGAATTGAAAGCAAAAGGAATAAGTCGATTTTATTATCTTTTCAGAAATTTTGATATGTAATTAATAATAATAATAAAGAAAAAAACAGGACAAGAAGGAAAATTTCTGCACACCGGGACAAATTTTAAGAAACCGGGGCGTATGGTAGCCTTACATACTTATTTGCATGCGGAGTGTCAGTACGGAGCCACTACGTAGCAGAGTTGAAACAAAACCTCGTAAATAGGTTGCCAACTCAGGAAAACAAAATTACCGGCACACCCTCAAAATTCTCTGTACAAATGAGAAACTGAAGACTGTATTGATCGTTATTGTATTTACCAGCAATTGTCACTTGTTTAAAATTATCGAAACAGATAAATAATACTGGATATTAATCTTTATGTAACAATAGTTGATTCATAAAATGAAATTTATTCCATAAACTTCACTTCAAACAAAGGAAATTGCTTTAAAAAGTCATTTTCTACTCTCAATAAATGAATAAAATTCTTTTACAATAAAATATAAGTGTTATCAAATTTGTTATGTTAAATAAATAAAAAAAACTGCCATACTTTAAAAAAATATCGATAATGTATAATACAACGGAAATTTGTGTTTGTAAAGGCACTGTTGAAAAATTTCGATGTTCAATGTTATATTCTGGATTGCAGATTCCAAAATACCGGTCAGCAGGGGTCTAATAAGAAGTTTGTACCGGTCACCGGCCTTAATCAAAATTACAGCAAATACCGGCCAGTTAGCTACTCTACTCGTAAATCAGAATGCTGAATGCACCAAAATACTTCACCATGCATTCTATAGTTTCTGCAAAATGAGTTTAATGAAGATGATCAAATAAAACAAAATACTGTGTTATAATTTTCCCTTTAACAGTCTACTTTGTGAATTTGTTATATCTTCCACTTATCAATTTCCTGTACGAGATGAGAATAACGGTTTCTGCGCAAGATAGAAAGAAAAAAATACATTTTTCTCATAAGGATTCAGTTTACGTAAGAAATAATGAATAAGTTTAATAATAAGAGCCGAGGAGTGAAAAACTAACTCAGCAATAATGATTGTAAGTATAAATATAAATATAAAAAAACAAAAAAAAACATTTAATTCCATCATCGTTAGGATAAGATCAATATAGTGAATCACACGATAGTGTGAACAAACCAAACCACACAATAGTGTGAACAAAGTCCTGTTAGAAAAATACTCCATAAATGTGACACATTTTTTTAATGCTTCTACCATTTATACAATCCCTCACATTGTTTTCGTTCTGGCGGCGCCCCTAATAGAGTACAAACGAAAATTTTGCTGCACATTTCTGTGCAAATGATGTACAAGCGATTGATATAATTTGTGATTGAATTGGATATGGTGGGGGCTACCATTTAGACAGCCCCACTTTGTTTTCGTTCTGGCGGCGCCATTAATTGTGTACAAACTAAATTTACGCATGCATATTTCTGTACAAACGATGTACAAACGATTACGAAAATTTGTGATTCAATTGGACATGTTGGTGGGAAGTTACCACTTAGAGAGCCCCCAGTTTGTTTTCGTTCTGGCGGCGCCCCTAATTGTGTACAAACGAAAATTTTGCCTGAACATTTCTGTAAAAACGACGTACAAACGATTGCGACAATTTGTGATTGAATTGGACATGGTCGGGGGCTACCACTTAGACAGCCCCACTTAGTTTTCGTTCTGGCGGCGCCCCTAATTGTGTACAAACAAACATTTCGCCTGCTCGTTTCTGTACAAACGAAGTACAAACGATTGCGACAATTTGTGATTCAATTGGACATGGTGGGGAGGTATTACTTAGAAAGCACCCTACTTTGTTTTCGTTCTGGCGGCGTCCCTAATTGTGTACAAACAAACATTTCGCCTGCCCGTTTCTGTACAAACGATTGCGATAATTTGTGATTGAATTGGACATGGTGGGGGGTACCACTTAGACAGCCAGCTTTTTTCTGTTCTGGCGGCGCCCCTAATTGTGTACAAACGAAACTTTTGCCTGCACATTTCTGTACACACGAAGTAGAAACGATTGCGATAATTTGTGATAGAATAGAACATGTTGGTGGGGGGCTACCAGTTAGACAGTCCCCCACTTTGTTTTCGTTCTAGCGGCGCCCCTAATTGTGTACGAACATACATTTTGCCTGCACATTTCTGTACAAACGAAGTACAAACGATTGTGACAATTTGTGATTCAATTGGACATGATGTGGGGGGGGCTAACACTTAGACAGCCCCCACTTTGTTTTCGTTCTGGCGTCGCCCCTAAGTTTGTTCAAACAAACATTTTGCCTGCACATTTCTGTACAAACGATGCACAAACGAATGCGACAACTTGTGATTGAATTGGACATGGTGGGGGGGCTACCACTAAGACAGCCCCCATTTTTTCTGTTCTGGCGGCGCCCTTAATTATGTACAAACGAAAATTTCGCGTGCACATTTCTGTACAAACGAAGTACAAACGATTGCGACAATTTGTGATTGAATAGGACATGGTCGGGGGCTACCACTTAGACAGCCCCCAATTTTTTTCATTCTGGCGGCGCCCCTAATTGCGTGCGAACATACATTTCGCCTGCACATTTCTGTACAAATGAAGTACAAACAATTGCGACAATTTGTGATTCAATTGGACATGGTGGGGGGGCTACCACTTAGACAGCCCCCATTTTTTTCTGTTTTGGCGGCGCCCCTAATTGTGTACAAAAAAAATTTCGCCTGCACGTTTCTGTACAAACGAAGTACAAACGATTGCTATAATTTGTGATTGAATAGGACATGTTGGTGGGGGGCTACCAGCTAGACAGCCCCCAATTTGTTTTCGTTCTGGCGTCGCCCTTAATAGTGTACAAACGAAGATTTGGCCTGCACATTTCTGTACAAACAATGTACAAACGATTGCGATACTTTGTGATTCAATTGGACATCGTGGGGGGAGCTACCACTCAGACAGCTCCCCACTTTGTTTTCATTCTGGCGGCGCCCCTAAGTTTGTTCAAACAAACATTTCGCCTGCACATTTCTGTACAAACAATGCACAAACGAATGCGACAACTTGTGATTGAATTGGACATGGTGGGGGGGGGCTACAACTTAGACAGCCCCCATTTTTTTCTGTTCTGGCGGCGCCCTTAATTATGTTCACACGAAAATTTCGGGTGCACATTTCTGTACAAAAGAAGTACAAACGATTGCGACAATTTGTGATTGAATAGGACATGGTCGGGGGCTACCACTTAGACAGCCCCCAATTTTTTTCGTTCTGGCGGCGCCCCTAATTGCGTGCGAACATACAGTTCGCCTACACATTTCTGTACAAACGAAGTACAAACAATTGCGGCAATTTGTGATTCAATTGGACATGGTGGGGGGCTACCACTTAGACAGCCCCCATTTTTTTCTGTTCTGGCGGCGCCCCTAATTGTGTACAAACGAAAATTTCGCCTGCACATTTCTGTACAAACGAAGTACAAACGATTGCGATAATTATTGATTGAATAGAACATGTTGGTGGGGGGACTTCCAGTTAAACAGCCCCAATTTGTTTTCGTTCTGGCGGCGCCCCTAATAGTGTACAAACGAAAATTTGGCCTGTACATTTCTGTACAAACAATGTACAAACGATTGCGGCAATTTGTGATTTAATTGGACATGGTAGAGGCTACCATTTAGGGGAACTCCCTCGAGAGGAATCACTCTACTTATTTATTGCAAAAAGCAGAATTTAAAAATTCGCATTCGTCCAAAGTTATCGTGTGAAGTAACAGCCGTTTGTACGTACGTACTAATATTGATAAGTTCCACTACGCGATCCCAATTAACAGTTCATATACCCGCGCCACACACACACACACTTGCATTTGTACACACGAAAGTATACCTAGTAGTATCCACACGCTTACGCCGGAAACTAGAAACAAACAAACACACACACACACACACAGGGAGAGAGAGAGAGAAAGAGAATATCTTGTTGTACCTTTATACTGAATGCACAATTACTCACAAAATCAGTTAAAAAAGAAAAAAGAAAAAAGTTGTAAATGAAACTTTCAAAGATTGGTAGCACTGCTGCGTGTCACACATGAGATTGTTCCATAATGATTGATTCGTAATATGATGTATATGGGTTTCTTAATGGTAGTATAACAAAATGCCTTCAAATTGACCACTAAATAAAAAGTGAAATTTATTTCTCAAATTTTGTAAAATCGAAGTCGGTGGGCATTATGGGAACAGTCTACAATAAGAATATATGCAAATAAATATTAATATACTTCACGTTTTCCAGTGGGTGCAAGAAAGCTTCGAATAGTATTTGTTGCCAGAAGCATTAGCTGATGTAAATATATATATATATATATATATATATATATATATATATATATATATATATAGACATAAAAATAAACTATAAAATATAACAATATATAAAAACTCTATATAACTATATACAATATTAAACTATAACAATGTTAAACTATATATACTATTAAATATATGAATATAAATTACATATAAATATGTTCAATCTTATTTTTTCCTTTCAATTTGTTCTAATAATTTATCCCATAGATCATGTATTAACAGTCCACTTGTCCAGTTCATTAATTTGTCACTTTTCTCTTTCTTTATTCTTCGTGCTTCCTTCCATTTTCTTATCATTGGTCTATTCTCCCTTTCTAGCCCCTTTACACCTTCCCAATCTATATCATGTCCCGTTTCTTTAACATGTTTATATATGGCATTGTTTTCTCTCTTAAGTCTCACATCATCCCTATGTTGTTTAATTCTCTCCCTAAGTTTTTTCCCTGTTTAACCTATGTATATCATATCACAATCCTTACACGTCACTTTATACACTACACCTTCATCTTTCTCACATATTTCCTTCGTTCTACTTTTCGCTTTCTTGATCATTTCCAAAATTCTTCTTCCTCCTTTTCTGCACGTCTTCACACCACCTCTTCTAAGTAAGTTCTTTAGTACTTCTGTCTTCTCCCCGATGCTCTCTATCCCGTGCCATTTGTTCTCCTCCTCTTCCTTTCTCTCCTTTCTCCTTCCTTTCCTTCTTTCCTCTTCAATTCTGTACTTCCTTAACTTCTGTCTGTTGTACCCGTTCTGCTCTAGTAAACTGTGGAACTTCTCTATGTCCTCCTTCTTTTTCTCCTCTTCAGTATCTATTTCTTCTATTCTTCTCTCCATATTCCTTATGAAGTTTCTTTTGGTGCTGTAATCCACATCACTTCTTTCGTGGCAATAAACTCCTGCTGCACATTCTTTCCTATACCATCTTGTTGTAAATCGTCCATCTTTTCTCTCTATAGTCATGTCCAGGAAGTTTATAATGTTGTTGTTCTCCACTTCCATTTCCAGTCTTATCCCTTTTTCTTCATCTTCAACCTTCTTTATGAATTTTTCCAGTTGTCTCCTTGTTCCTCTCCATACTCCCAAACAGTCATCCACGTATCTGCAAAACAATATAAGGTTGTTTCCACCTTCTTCTATCACTTTCTGCTCCCATCTGTTCATCACCAATTCTGACAATACTGGGCTTAATCTTGAACCTATACTCAGTCCTTCCTTGATCTTGACTAGTTTGTTCCCTATCGTACAAAAACTATTGTCCCATATTACTCTCAAGGCTTTCACTATCTTCTCTTTCTTCCAGTCTCTTATTTCTCTCCCTTTCATCTCATCTTCTATGACCTTCACTATGTAATCCCTCTTTATACTCGGAAACATTGCTTTAACGTCAATACTAAACATAATTGTTTTCTCCTTCTTATTTCCTATACATTCTAACATTCTTTTCACTTCCTCCGTATTCTTTACTCGATGACTCTCTTGACCTATCCGTATCTCTTCTGCTATTTTTCTTAACTCTTCTTCCAATGGTTCTAGACAGTTTCCTCTACAGTCCAACACTGGCCTTAGCTTAATCTCTTCCTTGTGAATCTTCGGGAATCCTTTCATCTTTGGAATCCTTCCTTCTTCTTTTACCCACTTTTTAAACCCTTTTCTTCTTCCATTCTCCACCACTTCCTTGAGTACCTCATCCTTAATCTTCTTCTCTCCTATGACTTCGTATGTTTCGTCACAAAGATCATCCAATTTTCTTTCATACCATTCTTTCTGCATCACTACCACTGCACCTCCTTTGTCCGCTTGTTCAATAACCACGTCTTTCCTCTTCCTCAGTCTTTTTAAGCCCTCCCTTTCTTCTTTCATAAGGTTCCCCTTTCTAACGTAAGCATTCTGTCTCACTATCGCCACCGCTCTCCTCCTTATTCTCTCTCTCTCTTCTTTGTCTTTCACATCCATGATAGCTTCTTCTACTGAAAACACTACTTCTTTGATATCCACTTTTTCGTCTTTCACTTTAAATTTGTGTCCCAGATTTAAGAACTTTCTTTCTTCCTCCGTTAGATCCACATTTCCTATAACTACCACTCTGTTCTCTTCACCAATTGTCTTATTCTCTTTTTCCCATCCTAATATTTCTCCTTTCCTCCGTAATCTTAGTCTCTCCTTTTCCCTAAAACTATTTTGGCATTCTTCCAAATTCTTTACTACACTCTCTCTTGCAAACACTGATAGTCTATCCACTATCTCGGACCACATTCTCTTGGTCACTTTGTCACTCTCTTTATTTTCTTTGGTTCTTTTTCTTATCACGTCTCACACCAACTCTTTTTCTAACTTTTTAACTAGTTTCTTGTATTTCACTGAATCACAATGCACACCTTTCTTGTTCACTCTCAATCCTTTGGGTGTTGTGTTCTCCTGTAGACACTTTCTTAAGAACACTATCTGCTGCTCCTTTGATATCTCTTTCCTTCTCCTGTCCTTCCACCTATCTATCCTCTTTTTCAGATTCAGAGGAATTTCACATGCGAGGAAAGTGTCTACAGGAGAACACAACACCCAAAGGATTGAGAGTGAACAAGAAAGGTGTGCATTGTGATTCAGTGAAATACAAGAAACTAGTTAAAAAGTTAGAAAAAGAGTTGGTGTGGGACGTGATAAGAAAAAGAACCAAAGAAAATAAAGAGAGTGACAAAGTGACCAAGAGAATGTGGTCCGAGATAGTGGATAGACTATCAGTGTTTGCAAGAGAGAGTGTAGTAAAGAATTTGGAAGAATGCCAAAATAGTTTTAGGGAAAAGGAGAGACTAAGATTACGGAGGAAAGGAGAAATATTAGGATGGGAAAAAGAGAATAAGACAATTGGTGAAGAGAACAGAGTGGTAGTTATAGGAAATGTGGATCTAACGGAGGAAGAAAGAAAGTTCTTAAATCTGGGACACAAATTTAAAGTGAAAGACGAAAAAGTGGATATCAAAGAAGTAGTGTTTTCAGTAGAAGAAGCTATCATGGATGTGAAAGACAAAGAAGAGAGAGAGAGAATAAGGAGGAGAGCGGTGGCGATAGTGAGACAGAATGCTTACGTTAGAAAGGGGAACCTTATGAAAGAAGAAAGGGAGGGCTTAAAAAGACTGAGGAAGAGGAAAGACGTGGTTATTGAACAAGCGGACAAAGGAGGTGCAGTGGTAGTGATGCAGAAAGAATGGTATGAAAGAAAATTGGATGATCTTTGTGACGAAACATACGAAGTCATAGGAGAGAAGAAGATTAAGGATGAGGTACTCAAGGAAGTGGTGGAGAATGGAAGAAGAAAAGGGTTTAAAAAGTGGGTAAAAGAAGAAGGAAAGATTCCAAAGATGAAAGGATTCCCGAAGATTCACAAGGAAGAGATTAAGCTAAGGCCAGTGTTGGACTGTAGAGGAAACTGTCTAGAACCATTGGAAGAAGAGTTAAGAAAAATAGCAGAAGAGATACGGATAGGTCAAGAGAGTCATCGAGTAAAGAATACGGAGGAAGTGAAAAGAATGTTAGAATGTATAGGAAATAAGAAGGAGAAAACAATTATGTTTAGTATTGACGTTAAAGCAATGTTTCCGAGTATAAAGAGGGATTACATAGTGAAGGTCATAGAAGATGAGATGAAAGGGAGAGAAATAAGAGACTGGAAGAAAGAGAAGATAGTGAAAGCCTTGAGAGTAATATGGGACAATAGTTTTTGTACGATAGGGAACAAACTAGTCAAGATCAAGGAAGGACTGAGTATAGGTTCAAGATTAAGCCCAGTATTGTCAGAATTGGTGATGAACAGATGGGAGCAGAAAGTGATAGAAGAAGGTGGAAACAACCTTATATTGTTTTGCAGATACGTGGATGACTGTTTGGGAGTATGGAGAGGAACAAGGAGACAACTGGAAAAATTCATAAAGAAGGTTGAAGATGAAGAAAAAGGGATAAGACTGGAAATGGAAGTGGAGAACAACAACATTATAAACTTCCTGGACATGACTATAGAGAGAAAAGATGGACGATTTACAACAAGATGGTATAGGAAAGAATGTGCAGCAGGAGTTTATTGCCACGAAAGAAGTGATGTGGATTACAGCACCAAAAGAAACTTCATAAGGAATATGGAGAGAAGAATAGAAGAAATAGATACTGAAGAGGAGAAAAAGAAGGAGGACATAGAGAAGTTCCACAGTTTACTAGAGCAGAACGGGTACAACAGACAGAAGTTAAGGAAGTACAGAATTGAAGAGGAAAGAAGGAAAGGAAGGAGAAAGGAGAGAAAGGAAGAGGAGGAGAACAAATGGCACGGGATAGAGAGCATCGGGGAGAAGACAGAAGTACTAAAGAACTTACTTAGAAGAGGTGGTGTGAAGACGTATAGAAAAGGAGGAAGAAGAATTTTGGAAATGATCAAGAAAGCGAAAAGTAGAACGAAGGAAATATGTGAGAAAGATGAAGGTGTAGTGTATAAAGTGACGTGTAAGGATTGTGATATGATATACATAGGGGAAACAGGGAAAAAACTTAGGGAGAGAATTAAACAACATAGGGATGATGTGAGACTTAAGAGAGAAAACAATGCCATATATAAACATGTTAAAGAAACGGGACATGATATAGATTGGGAAGGTGTAAAGGGGCTAGAAAGGGAGAATAGACCAATGATAAGAAAATGGAAGGAAGCACGAAGAATAAAGAAAGAGAAAAGTGACAAATTAATGAACTGGACAAGTGGACTGTTAATACATGATCTATGGGATAAATTATTAGAACAAATTGAAAGGAAAAAAAAGATTGAACATATTTATATGTAATTTATATTCATATATTTAATAGTATATATAGTTTAATATTGTTATAGTTTAATATTGTATATAGTTATATAGAGTTTTTATATATTGTTATATTTTATAGTTTATTTTTATGTCTATATATATATATATTTGTATTGCTGTATTGATACTCAGTTGTATGAAGTATAGTCTGTTATTTATTTCTAATAGGCATCGGAGGTAGATTAAGAGAAAATGTTTTAAGGCAATTGGTCAGGATAAACAACAGGTGTGTCTGGAAAAGATAAACACAGGTGGGAGGGTAATTAAGTCAGGGCAGGTGGCCGGAAGGTGACGCCCGGGGAAGTCCGACCCAGATGGCTTCCCATGCACACAAGGACTTTCACTTTTAGTATATATAAATGCGCTCTAAGATATCTCTTTCAGTTGGTGTCTGATGAAGACAACGTTACGTTGTTGAAACTGTTACACTGGAATTTAGTTTTTAATAAACAAGTGTATATACTCTGGTCAGAAGTGTTTATGAAGTCGAAATGTTTTAAATATTAATTTCTCTGAAATGAATTTGATTAAACGACTTAAACTAAAGTTGATATGAAAGTATGTTGTCTTGTATCTGTGTTCCTGCCTTAGTGAAGTCTAACACCCCGCTGAAGTCTATTATTGTGAATTTGGGGTTTGGGGAGTGAAAGACGCTAATTCTAGGGGATTCAACTTCCAAAATAGAAAGAAAAAATCAATTTTCTGTTTGTCGACTTTCTTTGGTGATTTTTAAGTAACGATTTAAAGACTGACTTACTTGCCTAGCATATTTTGTACCACAAACAACTTGTCATCCTGTAGTCAAGGAGACCTACTATTATATTAATTCAAAGTAGTTTTGATGTATGTTTTTTTTTTTCTTTTTATCTGCTCGTTTTAACCAAGTAACAACGAGTTACGAAATTATACTGTGTAACCAGTCTTCCACGTAACAGTAACGCATTCTTATCTGTTACCCCATGTCTTGTAACGAAAATTAATTCTAATCTTCAATACTTGAGAATAGAGGAGTCATTTGAGAAGGGCAAGGATCATACTTCCTCCCTAATACAAGCTTAACAAGTACATATATACCGGTATTTATCAATTGTATTTTCTAAGAAGGAACTGCGTTCTAAGGGACGTGCTAGAAGGTATGCTGGCAAGAAGGAGACTACAATTAATGGACGATATCAAAACAGAAAAATCTATGTGAAGATGAAGAGGTTAGCGGAAGAGAGTGAAGCATAGAGGTTTCTCAGTTGCGGCAAGTGACCTTCCAATAATGGCAGAATACCTATGATGATGATGATACTAATTATAGACATGGAATTTGCAATGCAATGCAAACAAGCCATCTGCAAGAATATTTTCAAAATTAACCTACCAACATATTGTTCTCTGGTGTAATCCCAGCCCATTTCATCTAAAAACTCAGCTTCACCAGAAGTAGCGCTTATCATTGTCCACCTCTTCCGAGCCAATTGTATTGTACTAATTACAAATATGTTGTGTAACATAGTATTGTGCAACCCTTAAAATTGAATGTATGGCAGAAATGCAAAAAAAAGAAAAAGAAAAAGAAAAAGAAAAAAGAAAAAAGAAAAAGAAAAGAAAAGAAAAAAGAAAGAAAAGAAAAGAAAAAATCTGGGAGGATACGGTGTATACTAACTTAATATTTTTATAGTTCAACGTTACTTAGTTTAAATCAAGGATGTAATGGAAGGTATAGGAATAGATATAAGCTACTTTAAAAAAAATGGCTGAGAGTATATTTAACAAAAATTCTAAAAATACATCGAAATACTAATATTATAGAAAATGTAATAAGAATATTTTTTTATGGAAATCGAAACTTCATAACGATTTAAATTACCTTAGTTACGGGACACAGACGCCACATGTGACACATATATGTTGAGGCAAAACTTATGACTGATCCTTATGTTATATTAAAACGAAAATAAATAAATGAATAACGTTTCATAATTAAATAAATATTAAATTGTAATTTCTAGCGTGCTACATTTTTAAAACCAGCATTGCTAGCATTGATAGTTCTATACATTTATTATTATTAATGATAATAATAATAATAATAATAATAATAATAATAATAATTTTATAGTACTACTACTACTACTAGTAGTAGTAGTAGTGGTAGTGGTAGTAGTAGTGGTATAGTAGTAGCACTAGTAGTAATAATAGTAGTGGTAGTGATGGTGGTAGTAATAGTAGTAGTAGTAATAGTAGTAGTAGCAGTAGTAGTAAAGGTAGCAGCAGTAGTAGTAGTAGTAGTAGTAGTAGTAATAGTAGTAGTACGGTAGTAGTAGTAATGATGAGCATTGTGGAAGCGAGAAATCCTTCTTCTTTCTTTTAACAAATTTTAACAACGAACAATACAACTTTAACAAAACACAAATTATGTTTTACACAAATCGGAATATTTTTACAAAATTCTCATGGAAATATTTCATTTAAATCACATTGGATTAACTTTCTCATTATTGAGCCATTTCATCTTCATCAGAAAAGATCATGAACTCTCAGACAATTTACGCCATATTCTACAAACATCTACTTATTTTATTTCACGAAAACTACTGTCAAATATTATTTTTAGTAATCGTTGTGTTTCAGTAGTAGTCCCCCCCGTATGGCTCGCCGAGTCAGCAAAAATTTTTGTGACGTCATAGGTCAAAGGTCAATGACCTTGGCCCGGGGTCAATGACCTAGGGGTACCTAGGACCACCCCCTCTAAATTTTGGCAGGGGTACCTTGGCCCACCCCCTAAATTTTGGCAGGGGTACATAGGACCACCCCCCTTAAATTTTGGAAATTGCCAAATCTAAAAATTGGGTATGGTAGCCTAGGACCATAGTATGTACCTCTATCAGTATTGGGTGTCTATGTCGTTCCCTTTTATGGGTAAAAAATTGCCAAAAATTCAAATTTCGGAGGTTTTTGACCTAATTTATTCCCTTGGATGAGGTGTTATTACCCTATATAGTTATATGGGCGTATACAGGGGTCCATTCCCTTTCATAAGACATGGGTATATTAATGCACCCCTTTAAAAATTTGGGAGGGGTACCTTGGCCCACCCCTTCATTTTTAGAAATTGCCCAATTTAAACATTGGGTATTATAGTACAGGACCCTAATATGGATCACTATAAATTTGGGTGGTCCACCTCGTTCCCTTTTAGGGGTACAAAATTGCCAAACTATAAACGTAAGCAATACGTTGTACCACGTGTTTGGTTTTCGACCTAATTTATCTCCTTGGATGAGGTCCTATTACCTTATATGATTCTATGGTCATGTATAGGGGTCCATTCCTTTCATAAGACATAGGTACATTAATGCACCCCTTGAAAATTTTGGCAGGGGTACATAGGACCACCCCCCTTAAATTTTGGAAATTACCAAATCTAAAAATTTGGTATGGTAGCCTAGGACCTTAGTATGTACCTCTATCAGTATTGGGTGTCTATGTCGTTCGCTTTCATGGGTAAAAAATTGCCAAAAATTGAAATTTCGGGGTTTTTTGACCTAATTTATCCCCTTGGATGAGGTGTTATTACCTTATATAGTTATATGGGCGTATACAGGGGTCCATTACCTTTCATAAGATATGGGTAATTTTAATTCCAATTGAAGTCTTTTAAGGTCTATTGCAATATCAATTGGTGGAAACTCAATGTTCATTTGATCACAAATAAACTGTTTATCAATACAGGTATGCACCCACGAACGATGTTGACAATATCTAGATACATGTTGTACAATATGCATAACACATTTTTGAAGGAATATACTTGTTTTGTTGCACACTTCCACTGCATGTTTCACACACTGAAATACGCTGATGAATTTGTTACATTCTGTTTGTGTTAGATACACCATGTTGCGTGGGACATGGAATGTACTCTTTTTACGTAACAGCACCATCTTCTCTTCGAGGACTGTACGCATCACAACTTCATGATTTGAGCCTAATGATTTGACTATGGTCACATTTAGCTCATCATTCATTTGGTCGATTCGTGACATTCTTCACAGGTCAGTTGTACACCAAATTGCTCTGCTTTGCCCAATCGAATCACTGGTTCAAATGTTCTAGCACGGATACCAATCATCACATGTTTTGTTTATTGGATAATAGCTTGCGAAGATGAATTCTTTATCGTTAGAAGTACACATCTTTCCTCCGGAAAGCACTTGCTCAAATGATTTCACGGTATTGGTTGATTTATAGAACTACGGCTGACGTCATGTGCTGACGTTTGAATTCATGATTTCATCACAGTTGCTGACGTCATGCCGACCAACCAAATTCATACAACTATGTCTGATGTGTTGATGTTTGAATCACAATTGCTGACGAATCCGGCTGTGTACTAAATTCAAGTTGATGACTTCGGCCCAAGAATCCTTTGTAACATAAAGATACAGATCCAGTATTTAAGAAACGCAGCAGTTCTTCTTGTTTTGATGCTTCCATGGGTAAATATCTTGCTGGTAAAATTATATTCTTATCATTTTCAAGCTTCACTACGATTCTCAATCCAAACTCTGTAGGGATCATTTGGCTAGCTAAGATTCTATAAGGTACATTCTGTTGTAAATCAGTAATTTTGGTAAATGATTTCATCACATCACGCGTGTTTAGAAACTGCAGACAAGTAGCCATGATGATGTTATCATGAATACTAACGCGAACGATGATGCAAAACTGATGACGTTTCATTATCATGTTCTGACGTGTACTATTGCACCATGTTCTAACGTGTACTATTGCACCACAATGTTGCCAGAGGTTTTAGTTCTAAACAGTTCCGGTTCTTTACTAATGAGTGCACAAACTTTAAAAATGTCAAACCAAACTTTGAAACAAAAAATTTCAAACAAAAATCTTTGAAACAAAATTTTGAAACGAAAAAAATTTCAAACGAAAGAAATTCCAACAAAATTTTGAAACAAAAAAAATTTCAAACAAAATTTTGAAAAAAATTTCAAACAAAATTTGGAAACGAAAAATTTCAAACAAAATTTTCAAACGAAAAAAATTTCAAACAAAAAAATTTTAAACAAAAAATTTACAAAAAAAATTTTCAAACAAAATTCTGAAACGAAAAATTTCAAAACAAAAATTTCGAACAAAAAATTTTAAACAAAAAAATTTCAAACAAAATTTTGCAACAAAAAATTTCAAACAAAAAAATTTTCAAACAAAAAATTTTGAAACAAATTTCAAACAAAATTCTGAAACAAAAAAATTAAAACAAAAAATTTCAAACTAAAAAAATTTTACGTTTCACGGTTAACCGTCAAACTTTATCCGGTTTTTAACTATTCGATTAACAAATAAACGGTTTTGATTATATTTATCAGTGAGTCCAAAATGTTGAACGAAACCAAGATTTTTAAATGTTAAACAAAACTTAAAAACTGAATGCAGCAAAGATTTGAAAATCAGCAACCAATCAGATTGCACGAAAGATAGTGATCAGCCAATCAGATTGCACGAAAGATAGTGATCAACCAATCAAATTGCATCAACAATAAGTTTACCAGTGTTGTAGCATGTATTCCCTTAAGACTATGAGTCATAAGATTCAATAAGGTTAGCTATGTATCCCTGTACACTACCTCATCAAGGTCAATCACGTGGTACATCGTATTGCTTACGTTTATATTTGGCTGTAATAATCAATACCAATGACGCATTCTCAAATTATCCTACAAAGTTTCAATGTACCAATGTCCTGGACTCCTAATCCCATCATAGGTCAATAACTGATCACGTGATCATAATGATTTACCCAAAGAACAATTACCAATTATTGATATGACAATAAGAAATGTACCCCTCCCAAAATTAAAGATTGGTACACAAATACACCTGTGTCTTATGAAAAAGTAATAAATCCTGTACTTATTCAATAATAAAGCCGGTCAATAACATTTAAATTTTGAATATTTGGCCATAAGAGGAACACCAATGGGTCCTAGAAAACGTTTACCGAATTTTGTTATTTGATAATTCCCAAATTTAAAAGGGAACATAAACATATAAAGGTAATAAACCATATAACGTGCTAAATAGGTGTCAATAACCTCCGAAATTCGATTTTTGGTAGTTCTTTACCCATGAAAGGGAACGATGTGGACCATCCAAATTTATAGTGGTACATATTGAAGTCCTGTACTATGATACCAAATGCTTATATTAAAACAATTTCTAAAACCGAGTGGATGAGCCAAGATACCCCTCCCAAATTTTTCAAGGGGTGCGTCAATGTACCCATGTCTTATGATAGGAAATGAACCCATATACATGACCATATAACCATATAAGGTAATAGAACCCCATCAAAGGGAAGAAATTGGGCCAAAAATCAAACGCATGGTACAACATATTGCTTATGTTTATATTTTAGTAATTTTTACCCATGAAAGGGAACAAGATGGACCACCCAAATTTATCATGATACATGTTGAGGTCATGTACTATGATACCGAATGCTTAAATTGGAAAATTTCCAAAATTTAAGGGGATATGGAATGGACCCCTATACATGATCATATAACCATATAAGGTAATAGGACCTCATCCAAGGGGATAAATTGAGCCAAAACCAAACACGTGGTTGTACTAAAATTTGGCAATTTCGTACCCATCAAAGGAAACGTGGTAAACCACCCAAATTTATAGTAATATATATTAGGGTTCTATACTATAATACCAAACATGTAAAAAGGGGCAATTTCCAAAATTAAAGGGGTGGGCCAAAGTACCCCTCCCGGGTGCACAAATGTACCTATGTCTTATGATAGGGAATAGACCCCTATACATAACCATATAACCATATAAGGTAATATAACCTCATCCAAGGGGATAACTTAGGTAAAACCAAACACGTGGTACAACGTATTGCTTACGTTTATATTTTGGCAATTTGTACCCCTAAAAGGGAACGAGGTGGACCACCCAAATTTATCATAATACATGTTAGGGTCCAGTACTATAATACCAAATATATAAAATGAGCAATTTCTAAAATTTAAGGGGTGGGCCAAAGTACCCCTACCAAATTTTTAAAGGAGTGCACAAATGTACCTATGTCTTATGATAGGGAATAGACCCCTATACATAACAATATAAGGTAATAGAACCTCATCCAAGAGGATAAATTGGGCCAAAAGACCAAACACGTGGTACAACGTATTGCTTACGTTTATATTTTGACAATTTTGTACCTCTAAAAGGGAACGAGGTGGACCATCCAAATTTATCATAATACATGTTAGGATCCGGTACTATAATACCAAATGTTTAAATTGGGCAATTTCCAAAATTTAAGGGGTGGGCCAAAGTACCCCTCCCAAATTTTTAAAGGAGTGCACGAATATACCCATATCTTATGAAAGGTAATGGACCCCTATACATGACCATATAACTATATAGGATAATAACACATCATCAAAGGGTATAAAATCGACCAAAAACCAAACACGTGGTATAACGTATTGCTTACGTTTATATTTTGGCAATTTTGTACCCCTAAAAGGGAACGAGGTGGACCACCCAAATTTATCATAATACATGTTAGGGTCCAGTACTATAATACCCAATGTTTAAATTGGTCAATTTCCAAAATTTAAGGGGTGGGCCAAAGTACCCCTCCCAAATTTTTAAAGGAGTGCACGAATATACCCATATCTTATGAAAGGTAATGGACCCCTATACATGACCATATAACTATATAGGATAATAACACATCATCAAAGGGTATAAAATCGACCAAAAACCAAACACGTGGTATAACGTATTGCTTACGTTTATATTTTGGCAATTTTGTACCCCTAAAAGGGAACGAGGTGGACCACCCAAATTTATCATAATACATGTTAGGGTCCAGTACTATAATACCCAATGTTTAAATTGGTCAATTTCCAAAATTTAAGGGGTGGGCCAAGGTACCCCTCCCAAATTTTTAAAGGAGTGCACAAATATACCCATATCTTATGAAAGGTAATGGACCCCTGTATACGCCCATATAACTATATAAGGTAATAACACCTCATCCAAGGGGATAAATTAGGTCAAAAAACCCCGAAATTTCAATTTTTGGCAATTTTTTACCCATGAAAGGGAACGACATAGACACCCAATACTGATAGAGGTACATACTAAGGTCCTAGGCTACCATACCAAATTTTTAGATTTGGTAATTTCCAAAATTTAAGGGGGGTGGTCCTATGTACCCCTGCCAAAATTTTCAAGGGGTGCATTAATGTACCTATGTCTTATGAAAGGAATGGACCCCTATACATGACCATAGAATCATATAAGGTAATAGGACCTCATCCAAGGAGATAAATTAGGTCGAAAACCAAACACGTGGTACGTATTGCTTACGTTTATAGTTTGGCAATTTTGTACCCCTAAAAGGGAACGAGGTGGACCACCCAAATTTATAGTGATCCATATTAGGGTCCTGTACTATAATACCCAATGTTTAAATTGGGCAATTTCTAAAAATGAAGGGGTGGGCCAAGGTACCCCTCCCAAATTTTTAAAGGGGTGCATTAATATACCCATGTCTTATGAAAGGGAATGGACCCCTGTATACGCCCATATAACTATATAGGGTAATAACACCTCATCCAAGGGAATAAATTAGGTCAAAAACCTCCGAAATTTGAATTTTTGGCAATTTTTTACCCATAAAAGGGAACGACATAGACACCCAATACTGATAGAGGTACATACTATGGTCCTAGGCTACCATACCCAATTTTTAGATTTGGCAATTTCCAAAATTTAAGGGGGGTGGTCCTATGTACCCCTGCCAAAATTTAGGGGGTGGGCCAAGGTACCCCTGCCAAAATTTAGAGGGGGTGGTCCTAGGTACCCCTAGGTCATTGACCCCGGGCCAAGGTCATTGACCTTTGACCTATGACGTCACAAAAATTTTTGCTGACTCGGCGAGCCATACGGGGGGGACTACTACTGTTTCATTCCGTATTGGGGAATTGGAACGGAGTAAAATGGCTTACTTTTGACCGACTTCAAGCACTGGATATTGTGTGAGACCCAAGGGCAACACCACGCCCGTCTTTCCCTCCCCCATAAAAAAAACATCATAACTCGACACATATTGGTTGATTACCTTAATAAAATATACTTGCTTTGGCACAAAAATGATAGATGTAGCCTACAGATTTGATCTACACTTTATTTGCATTCTTTCATTTCTTATAAAAAACATTTTTTTAACTGAGAATAAAGGTGACAATAGTTAAAAATTACTTATCGTTTTCACGAGTCTAAAATAACAACAGTTCAATGCTGAATGGCTTTTATAGAATTGAACCCCTTCCAATCCAGAACAATAAACTCTCGATAAAAAGTTTCGGGTGCGCACCTGGTGAGAGCATCAATAACAATATACAGGGTGTTTCAAACCAACACTTACAACGTTTGAGAGGTGATTCCTGACACCAAGATAAACAAAAAGTATAGACCAACCGGGGTACACAGATGTTTCCTTTCGAAGTAATACGCTGCCGAAAACATGAAGAAATGAACTTTAAAAGTCCGTAGCTCCAATACTATGGGATCTGCCGGAGTCGGGTCAAGACTTCACTTAGGAACTCTTGTGTACCCTATCCAAATATTCATGTTTCAGAATTCTAAGGTACTTCCGCAACAATTTTTATAGAGGTAGTTGGTGAGTACTTCAAATTCTATGCCAGTAGCCAAACCGCCTTTATAAAAATGGGTGCGTGAGTACCTTAGGATTCTGAAACATGGATATTTGGATAGGGCACATAAGAGTTCCTGAGTGAAGTCTTGACCCGACTACGGTAGGTTCCATACTTTTGGAGCTATGGACCTTTAAATTTCATTTGTTCATGTTTTCGGCAGCCTATAACTCCGAAAGGAAACATTTGTGCACCCATATTGGTCTATTCTTTTGTCTTGCCTTAGTGTCAGGAATCACCTCCCAAACGTTGTCCGTCTTCTTTCGAAACACCCTGTATAGTATATGCTATATTGGGTCCATATGGAATAACTACTACGTACGTAATCACGCAACATATTTTTCACACTGAGGGAAGGATGAGGGACGTTCATTCTCCCGTTATAAATTGATAAATTTAAGTAATGAAGATGATTGTGAAGCCTCAAAATATATGCTCCATATTACATCAAAATACATAGTATATTTTTGACGGAAGTTACTATGGAACATATTTTGTTTACATCAGTGGAATAAATTCACTACTCGTTCCTGGCAGTTTTTAATCCCAAGAGCCACTGAAGATTGTCGGAAAGTCTAAAAGAAAATGTTTCATAATATTCTATCAAAATCGAGTATCTTTTACGAAAGTTATCGTCTTTTTTTTTAAAAATCCTAATTATGCGCAAAGATTGTTCCAAAGTACGGTTAATCCATTATTATCTCTCAGTGATCTCCGCGTGTGTCCATCCAGAGGGATGATTTAGAAAACTTAAAGAAAATATTCGGCATATTGCATCAAACGTTAAAGAAAATATATTGTAGGATATGTATCTTCATTTGGAGAAGACGATGAGGAAATCACTCTTTTATTATTGGTAAGCAACGAGAATCATCAGAATCCTCTGAAGAAAAATACTGTACATTATGTTTTGTTGAAACTGATTTATTTTTACGTAGATTATCCTGCAAAATTGTTTGTCTTTATGTGTTCAAACTTGCAACATGCAGCTAATTTTACTCTCATTTGACAGTCTTATTATTCATGGTTGCAGGCTGTAGCCTCAAACAATAGTTACGTCTAAAGGTCGGAGGGTATCTGCTATCTACCGAATTTCATTAAAATCAGGTATCGTAGAACAAACTGAAAGAGACACAAACAAATTTACAGACAGGCGTACAAATGCCAATTGAGTTGAATGGCAGAAGCTTGCTAACGCTGGCTTCTATTATTATTATTATTATTATTATTATTATTATTATTATTATTATTATTATTATTATTATTATTATTATTATTATTATTATTATTATTATTATTATGTACCAATGTTTTATACGACTACTATGTTATAAAATGAAAAAGGACTACTATTCACACGAGTATGAATATTGGTTAACTTTTTGGGGACTTCAATCTCTTGCAGAAAGAAGAAATTTTATGGATAAATACTTTATTCAAATGGTATTGGATAATAAATATAGTAGCGATTACTGCTTGGAAAATATAGGAATAAGAGTGCCGTGTTATAGTGTAAGAAGTCAGTCAACATTGGTAGCACTAAATTCAAAATGTGAAATATTGAGAAGAGCGACAATGTCTTATAACAGTTTAAAATGAACATATGTTGGGAGAAACAATAGAGCAATTATTTTATTTAATTATATTTTTTTCCAAAGATTAATCTGTTTTAACTTCACGACAAGGGCCTTCATTTTATTATTATTATATATCTTCAGAATATCTTTTTATAACATTTTATTCAAAGAACCAATATTTTATGTGGAAATGTGACAATAGGTAACCAGGATCTTTTACATAGAAGATATGAAATTTTAAGCAAAGTTGACTCATTATTTTAACGATAGTTAAATGAAACTTTAATTTCCATAGTTCTGTTAATAGTATTTTATGATATTAACTGTATCTATTTTAATCTTATTTTATAATCAGCTTTAATCTTATAATGTGAATATATTAAACTTCTGACAAGGTCTTAACCTACTAATATTCATTCTATATCACAAATTTTCTGGTCTGTTTTAAATGATTGTATAATAGTCTTAACATAGTGCTGTATTTTTGCCAATGAGCTGTTCACGGCACTGAAAATAAAGTTATTATTATTATTATTATTATTATTATTATTATTATTATTATTATTATTATTATTATTATTATTATTATTATTGTTATTATTATTATTATTATTATTATTATTATTATTATTAGATAACGCCATGCTAGTAAAAAGAGTTTCCGGTTATGTTAACAATAGTTTTCATAACAATTCCTGATTTAAGACCTTGAAAGTTTGAAAAAAATCCACCTCGTTGCAGAATTACTTTAATTTGATAGATAATTTTATAATTTCGTGCGCTGTGGATAATTTTTAGTTTGTTAGTATTTATAACAAAATGAAGCAGCATCGTCAATGTTCATAAACTTTTTCGCAGTGTTCACGATCTTAAATATTCTGGAGGTTTGGCTTCAATAAAGTTTCTAATATCACTGAGGATTTGTTCCACTTCCCGTTATATAGAACTTTCCATTAATTTAACTTTCGTGTGTGTGTGTGTGTGTGTGTGTGTGTGTGTGTGTGTGTGTGTGTGTGTGTGTGTGTGTGTGTGTGTGTGTGTGTGTGTGTGTGTGTGTGTGTTTCTTAAACGACATTTCTTCCAGATCAGTTATCATGTTCAAACCCACAATCTTCACCATAAGCATCTTTACACTAACTGATCCTTACGACCCTAAAAGAGATGAAAAGTATATTCTTTTTGGTAAAGGTAAGAAGGAGAAGTAAAATTACACACAACTATATGTCATTTATTCAGTATAATAGAAATGAGATTGGACTTGATTGTCACATTTATCACGGCCGAACGGCTGAAACAAATTATTGAATATACCGGGGTGAGTCTGATGTTTATATCATGTCATCATATTTATATCATGTCATCGTACCCTAAGGGGTGGACAAGAAAGTTCAAATTGTGTCAACACTAGATTTTCTCACGAATGTCTTGAGTTAGCGACAGAAAGCTCAGTATTTAAATTTTTCGATATAAACAACAGGATACATGCGTTTCAAACATTCTGCTTCTAAAGGGAGAAAGACGGTAAGTTTTTGTAATATGTTCACTTCTGATTTTGTATTCATAAAATGCTCAACTCGGGAAAATGGATGAACCGTTTGAAATTAATTTTTAGCATAGTTAGCATTGTCCTCGATCCGGGTTTCCGGTATATCATCTTGATTAAAATGTTTATCCTAGAGGAAACAAAGGGGTTGAAATGATATGCCAAAAATATAATATTTCACAAGCCTCAGAACTTAGAGAGAGAAAATTTGACATATAAAAATTTCATTAGAAATATGTGGGCATGTCTCCCGTCATTTTCGAGAATTTCGTCTCGAAAGGGGAAAAACGTAGAACTTTAATACTACAGGAAATCTACGATTATTATCCGCGAGTGCCGCGGAGGAAAAAATTATGAACCTAATAATAATGATAATAATAATAATCCTAATCCAAACCAACAACCGAGAATACCATAGGTCCTTCATTGCGAAGGTCGAAAATTTCTGACTGAAAATTAGGGATGCGCACGAGCCGAGTCGAGACAGAATTTTCCTGAGTCGAGACACAGCTCTTCAAATAGAAAAATATACGTTTTTCGAGTCGAGACATCACATTTTCGAGACGAGACAGCCTCAAATCTGGTCTCGTGCGCATCCCTACTGAAAATTATCGTGCATTGTATTCTACGGCCTTCTCGGAATTTATGGATGAGTGGCAGGCTCTTGGTCTTTTGTTTTGGTGGACGTTCTCTGATCACTGACCTTGACGACCCGAGCAATTCAAACAATAAAACAGTTTTTATGCTGAAATATTGTATTTTTTTCATGTTTGTGCCTCATTTTTAAGTCTTTTTTTAATTATCCGCGATTCTCACTATCCACGGTGCTCTTGCCACTCAATTCCACGGATAATCATGGCTTAACTGTATTTTAATTTCAGATTTTGTATTCATAAAAAAAGAAAAAAAACTAATCTGAAAAAACGGCTGAAATGTTTCAAATGATTTTTTAAACATTGTTAGCACTTGGAATTAGCAGAATTTTGTGGTTTCGCTTTGATTGAAATTGTATTCTAAGGGGGAGGAGGAAGGGATTTAAATTTTTAGAAAGATAGAGTATCTCACGAAAGCATTTCAAGTTACAGATGAAACTCGGTTTAGAATCCTTATTTTAAAATAAATGGAAAAAAGTTTCAGTAAATTGGAAATTCCACTTCAAAGGGGGGAAAGGGTGATTTTTTAAAAATAATATTCTAAAATCCGATTTTGTTGATTTAAAAAAAAATTCTAACGGATAAATCATTTGAAACGTATTTTTGAACAAGGTTAACACTTTGGATTAAGTAAGGTTAACATAATTCCACTTTAATTGAAATGTGGTATCCAAAGAGTTAGAAAGTGGATCAAAATGCACCTCATTATTTAGTAGATGCACCCACGAGGGAATTTACTGGATCCGAATCCCCCCCTTTCAAAACTTCGTTACTCTTTTCAAATAATTGATCTGTTACAGTGCTTGTTTAGTTCCAAGAAATATTTTACCCATATTAATTTGGTATATTTGGTGACTTTTTAAGTACAAGTTACGTTAAATTTAATTTTTTTTTTCCTTTTAAACGAGCTCAAAAATTGACTTGCTTCCAACTTATTATATTAGAGCTTAAACAATATTTTGGATTGCCTTACATTGTATTTTCTTGAGAAATTAAATAGTCTGATAGTGCATAAATATTGTACAATGTTTACGCTTAATATGACCTTTCAGAACCATTAAAAAAAAGGATTAACGAAATGTGTCAGTGTTCGGAAGAAGTATAAAAGAATTAACTAAGATATGCTACTTTCGTAATACAAATGAAATGAAATTACACACAAATGAATACAAATACAAATACACAAATTGAATTATCTCACGATATTGTACAGGAACTTTGGTAATAGTTTCTGTACAATATTGTGAGATAATTTCATTTGTATCTCGCATAATCTATTGCATTTACTGTATTAATGACGTATTATACTAGAATGCATGTGTTAACACAAATATGAAAAAAGATAGAATAATTTCGACTTTTAACACAACCCCTCTCCCCAACAAAATTTCTGGTTACGCCTAGCTGTATTGATACTACCATTTTTTGGAATCTTTATTATTATTATTATTATTATTATTATTATTATTATTATTATTATTATTATTATTAATATTAGCAATGAAACTAAGTAGGTACTTAATTCTTATAAATATAGATTACTGCTGGTCTATAAATTGTTTAAAAAATAGTCTTGCTTTTGGTAATTTTGGCGCTTATGTCAGTAAAGAAAATCACTAGTTTTCAAATAATTACGTAGTTTTTTTTTATCATTTGGACTTAGCGTTGCCTATTTTTATTTATTTATTTATTTATTTATTTTTAAGCCATTTCAATCTAATATGAACTTGTTAATTCCTGATTCTAACATTTTCTCATCATTGTATCTCTCTCACACACACATATGCCTATCTTGAACTTCCTCGCTCGAAAAAAAGTAATACTTTTATACGTGGTAATGACCATAGAATATTACATATTATAAAGAACAAATTTAATACTAATGATCAAAGGTCCTCGAAAAATCTTAACGCTAGAAGTACACGTCTGACGTCTAGATTTTTTGAAGTTAACTTTCCATTCTCTAGGATCAATATTAACAGAACAAAACAATATTCACGAAGAAATTAAATGTCGACTAAAAGCAAGAAATTCGTGTTACTATTCGTGTTACTCGTCGCGAATTTTGTCGAGGAATTTGAAGCTTAAAATATATAAAACGATAACCATGCCTGTTGATCTATATGGTTGCGAAACATGGTCGCTTACTCTGAAAGAAGAACATAGACTGAAAGTATTTGAGAACAAGATCCTGAGACAAATATTCGGGCCCAAGAGGAAAGGGAATGGGGAATGGCGGAAACTTCATAACGAGGAACTACATAATTTATATGGTTTACCCTGGGTTTACCCAACATTGTTAGGGTCGTCAAGTCTAGGAGACCTAGGTGGGCAGGTCATGTAGCTAGAGTGGAAGAAAGTAGAAACGCTTTGAAAGTCTTGACTGGAAGACCAATCGGAAAACGAGCATTAGGAAGTACAGGTGCAGATGGGAGGACAATATTAAGATGGATCTCGCAGAGATAGAAATACAAAGTAGAAACTGGATCCAGTTGGCTAAGGATAGAAATCAGTGGAGAGCTTTCGTGAACGCGGCATTGAACCTCCGGGTTCCATGAGCCATAGAGTTAATTATGCTTAATCATCGTCTCCTTTACCCTAAAGGCATATGCGTGCGACGTTAAATTGAAGTATTCCATTTCATACTAATTATAAAGCATTATTTAGAAGAGGATTTCAGGCTCAGATTGCGAAATACTGCGGTAAGGAATGAGAGAGAATTCTTCGCACTTAACATTTTTTGAAGAAAATTGTCTCTCACTAAAATCTTACGAATAAAATGATAGTATTGTCAGAAGCTTGCAAATTAATTACAATAATTAATATACAGGGCTAATTATCTTGAGGCCCTATTCATTGTAGGACTAATTTATGGGTGAACTAGTGGTTAACGATGTCGATGATCTTACATAGCTTGGGATCAATTCTGCAGCAAAATGCAGAAATAGAAGAACAGCAGAATTAGCAGCGGTTGGACGAAATGGAGAGAAGCAGCAGGAGTGTTGTGTGACCGCAGGGTACCAATACTCCTTAACTCGTTCACTGCCACTTTACCCCATATGGCGTCTTTCATACCTATTGCTGTGTGCCATTGACTCCATTTGGCGTCGTAGACATTCTCTGTAAAGTGGGACGCAGCTATAGACCTTTTATACTCTGGTGTAGAGATCTGCACGGACTCGGGCCTACGAAGCATACATCACTTCGGGTTCGGGCCGGGCCTAACTTTGTAAATATACTGTACAACGACGTTTGTGGGACTATTGTTCCTGGAGAACTTTTAAAGCACATCTAAATTTGTAACTTGAAACGCCCACACCAAAAAAAAAAAAAAAAAATCTGATTATCATTTTGTAATTGAGAGTAAAGCTAACTGTGTAGTAGTGGAAAAAAAAACTAAATTATCAAAAATTAACGTATCTAGCTTATCTGTGAGTGAAAGTTCGAGTAGCCAGAGTGTGAATTCTATTCTTTTTCTTCACAACAATCAACAATGACTGCTTTGAGGACTATCAGAGTGATTTAATTACACATCAATTTGCATAAGAATTTGCACACATTGACTGTTTTAAATATTTGGAGTATTCATTTCAATTGGGGTATTTCATGAGAATTTATGTAAATGAAATGAAAGATTTAGTTTTACGTCCCATGTTTATGCACCGAGGCTAAGGGAGATGGGATTTAAATAAATGACTATCTTCTTTAGAGAACTCATATTGGGCTAGTTAGCAAGTACAAGTGATAAGCTTTATTTTGTTATTCTCTCTAAATCATGTGAGATTTTAAACTGCAAAATTAAACCTCTAATTGTTGTAAATAAAAATACAATTTTACGCTAATTACCGGTGTAACGGGATAGACGTACCTCCCGTGAAACATACCCCCCGGTAAAAAAGTACTAGGATAGATATACCCCCCGGTAAAACAGTCCTGGGACAAACGTACCCATGGTAAAAAAATCCTAGGACAAATGTACCTCACCGGTAAAATAGTCCCACAGATAAACATACTCCCCGGTAAAACTGTCCTAGGACAGATATACCCCCCGGTAAATCTATCCTAGGATAGATATACCCCCCCGGTAAGACTATCCTAGGACAGATATACCTCCCCGATAAAACATCGCCAAAAGAGACAACAATCATATTTCTCGATGAATCTTATTTACAAAAGGAAAAGTTGTTCACTCACAATAGGGGGTAAATCTATCCTAGGATATTCTTACCCCCTGTCGGTTTTCCTTAAACTCAAAGAAAATGAAGACAAAAGATATAATATTAATACCATATTGAAGTGTACATCTACATCAGTGAACATATACCGGGGGGTAAATCTATCCTAGGATATTCTTACCCCCCTGTCGGTTTTCCTTAAACTCAAAGAAAATGAAGACTCAAGATATAATATTAATACCATATTGAAGTGTACATCTACATCAGTGAACATATACCGGGGGGTAAATCTATCCTAGGATATTCTTACCCCCCTGTCGGTTTTCCTTAAACTCAAAGAAAATGAAGACCCAAGATATAATATTAATACCATCTTGAAGTGTACATCTACATCAGTGAACATATACCGGGGGTAAATCTATCCTAGGATATTCTTACCCCCTGTCGGTTTTCCTTAAACTCAAAAAAAATGAAGACCCAAGATATAATATTAATACCATCTTGAAGTGTACATCTACATCAGTGAACATATACCGGGGGGTAAATCTATCCTAGGATATTCTTACCCCCCTGTCGGTTTTCCTTAAACTCAAAGAAAATGAAGACAAACGATATAATATTAATACCATATTGAAGTGTACATCTACATCAGTGAACATATACCGGGGGGTAAATCTATCCTAGGATATTCTTACCCCCCTGTCGGTTTTCCTTAAACTCAAAGAAAATGAAGACTCAAGATATAATATTAATACCATATTGAAGTGTACATCTACATCAGTGAACATATACCGGGGGATAAATCTATCCTAGGATATTCTTACCCCCCTGTCGGTTTTCCTTAAACTCAAAGAAAATGAAGACTCAAGATATAATATTAATACCATATTGAAGTGTACATCTACATCAGTGAACATATACCGGGGGGTAAATCTATCCTAGGATATTCTTACCCCCCTGTCGGTTTTCCTTAAACTCAAAGAAAATGAAGACAAAAGATATAATATTAATACCATATTGAAGTGTACATCTACATCAGTGAACATATACCGGGGGGTAAATCTATCCTAGGATATTCTTACCCCCCTGTCGGTTTTCCTTAAACTCAAAGAAAATGAAGACTCAAGATATAATATTAATACCATATTGAAGTGTACATCTACATCAGTGAACATATACCGGGGGGTAAATCTATCCTAGGATATTCTTACCCCCCTGTCGGTTTTCCTTAAACTCAAAGAAAATGAAGACTCAAGATATAATATTAATACCATATTGAAGTGTACATCTACATCAGTGAACTTATACCGGGGGGTAAATCTATCCTAGGATATTCTTACCCCCCTGTCGGTTTTCTTTAAACACAAAGAAAATGAAGACAAAAGATATAATATTAATACCATATTGAAGTGTACATTTACATCAGTGAACATATACCGGGGGGTAAATCTACCCTAGGATATTCTTACCCCCCTGTCGGTTTTCCTTAAACTCAAAGAAAATGAAGACAAAAGATATAATATTAATACCATATTGAAGTGTACATCTACATCAGTGAACATATACCGGGGGGTAAATCTATCCTAGGATATTCTTACCCCCCTGTCGGTTTTCCTTAAACTCAAAGAAAATGAAGACTCAAGATATAATATTAATACCATACTGAAGTGTACATCTACATCAGTGAACATATACCGGGGGGTAAATCTATCCTAGGATATTCTTACCCCCCTGTCGGTTTTCCTTAAACTCAAAGAAAATGAAGACAAAAGATATAATATTAATACCATATTGAAGTGTACATCTACATCAGTGAACATATACCGGGGGGTAAATCTATCCTAGGATATTCTTACCCCCCTGTCGGTTTTCCTTAAACTCAAAGAAAATGAAGACTCAAGATATAATATTAATACCATATTGAAGTGTACATCTACATCAGTGAACTTATACCGGGGGGTAAATCTATCCTAGGATATTCTTACCCCCCTGTCGGTTTTCTTTAAACTCAAAGAAAATGAAGACAAAAGATATAATATTAATACCATATTGAAGTGTACATTTACATCAGTGAACATATACCGGGGGGTAAATCTCTCCTAGGATATTCTTACCCCCCTGTCGGTTTTCCTTAAACTCAAAGAAAATGAAGACAAAAGATATAATATTAATACCATATTGAAGTGTACATCTACATCAGTGAACATATACCGGGGGGTAAATCTATCCTAGGATATTCTTACCCCCCTGTCGGTTTTCCTTAAACTCAAAGAAAATGAAGACTCAAGATATAATATTAATACCATATTGAAGTGTACATCTACATCAGTGAACATATACCGGGGGGTAAATCTATCCTAGGATATTCTTACCCCCCTGTCGGTTTTCCTTAAACTCAAAGAAAATGAAGACTCAAGATATAATATTAATACCATATTGAAGTGTACATCTACATCAGTGAACATATACCGAGGGGTAAATCTATCCTAGGATATTCTTACCCCCCTGTCGCTTTTCCTTAAACTCAAAGAAAATGAAGACTCAAGATATAATATTAATACCATATTGAAGTGTACATCTACATCAGTGAACTTATACTGGGGGGTAAATCTATCCTAGGATATTCTTACCCCCCTGTCGGTTTTCTTTAAACTCAAAGAAAATGAAGACAAAAGATATAATATTAATACCATATTGAAGTGTACATTTACATCAGTGAACATATACCGGGGGGTAAATCTACCCTAAGATATTCTTACCCCCCTGTCGGTTTTCCTTAAACTCAAAGAAAATGAAGACAAAAGATATAATATTAATACCATCTTGAAGTGTACATCTACATCAGTGAACATATACCGGGGGGTAAATCTATCCTAGGATATTCTTACCCCCCTGTCGGTTTTCCTTAAACTCAAAGAAAATGAAGACTCAAGATATAATATTAATACCATACTGAAGTGTACATCTACATCAGTGAACATATACCGGGGGGTAAATCTATCCTAGGATATTCTTACCCCCCTGTCGGTTTTCCTTAAACTCAAAGAAAATGAAGACTCAAGATATAATATTAATACCATATTGAAGTGTACATCTACATCAGTGAACATATACCGGGGGGTAAATCTATCCTAGGATATTCTTACCCCCTGTCGGTTTTCCTTAAACTCAAAGAAAATGAAGACAAAAGATATAATATTAATACCATATTGAAGTGTACATCTACATCGGTAAACATATACCGGGGGGTAAATCTATCCTAGGATATTCTTACCCCCCTGTCGGTTTTCCTTAAACTCAAAGAAAATGAAGACAAAAGATATAATATTAATACCATATTGAAGTGTACATCTACATCAGTGAACATATACCGGGGGGTAAATCTATCCTAGGATATTCTTACCCCCCTGTCGGTTTTCCTTAAACTCAAAGAAAATGAAGACCCAAGATATAATATTAATACCATATTGAAGTGTACATCTACATCAGTGAACATATACCGGGGGGTAAATCTATCCTAGGATATTCTTACCCCCCTGTCGGTTTTCCTTAAACTCAAAGAAAATGAAGACAAAAGATATAATATTAATACCATATTGAAGTGTACATCTACATCAGTGAACATATACCGGGGGGTAAATCTATCCTAGGATATTCTTACCCCCCTGTCGGTTTTCCTTAAACTCAAAGAAAATGAAGACAAAAGATATAATATTAATACCATATTGAAGTGTACATCTACATCAGTGAACATATACCGGGGGGTAAATCTATCCTAGGATATTCTTACCCCCCTGTCGGTTTTCCTTAAACTCAAAGAAAATGAAGACAAAAGATATAATATTAATACCATATTGAAGTGTACATCTACATCAGTGAACATATAGCGGGGGGTAAATCTATCCTAGGATATTCTTACCCCCCTGTCGGTTTTCCTTAAACTCAAAGAAAATGAAGACAAAAGATATAATATTAATACCATATTGAAGTGTACATCTACATCAGTGAACATATACCGGGGGGTAAATCTATCCTAGGATATTCTTACCCCCCTGTCGGTTTTCCTTAAACTCAAAGAAAATGAAGACTCAAGATATAATATTAATACCATATTGAAGTGTACATCTACATCAGTGAACATATACCGGGGGGTAAATCTATCCTAGGATATTCTTACCCCCCTGTCGGTTTTCCTTAAACTCAAAGAAAATGAAGACTCAAGATATAATATTAATACCATATTGAAGTGTACATCTACATCAGTGAACATATACCGGGGGGTAAATCTATCCTAGGATATTCTTACCCCCCTGTCGGTTTTCCTTAAACTCAAAGAAAATGAAGACTCAAGATATAATATTAATACCATATTGAAGTGTACATCTACATCAGTGAACTTATACCGGGGGGTAAATCTATCCTAGGATATTCTTACCCCCTTGTCGGTTTTCTTTAAACTCAAAGAAAATGAAGACAAAAGATATAATATTAATACCATATTGAAGTGTACATTTACATCAGTGAACATATACCGGGGGGTAAATCTACCCTAAGATATTCTTACCCCCCTGTCGGTTTTCCTTAAACTCAAAGAAAATGAAGACAAAAGATATAATATTAATACCATCTTGAAGTGTACATCTACATCAGTGAACATATACCGGGGGGTAAATCTATCCTAGGATATTCTTACCCCCCTGTCGGTTTTCCTTAAACTCAAAGAAAATGAAGACTCAAGATATAATATTAATACCATACTGAAGTGTACATCTACATCAGTGAACATATACCGGGGGGTAAATCTATCCTAGGATATTCTTACCCCCCTGTCGGTTTTCCTTAAACTCAAAGAAAATGAAGACTCAAGATATAATATTAATACCATATTGAAGTGTACATCTACATCAGTGAACATATACCGGGGGGTAAATCTATCCTAGGATATTCTTACCCCCTGTCGGTTTTCCTTAAACTCAAAGAAAATGAAGACAAAAGATATAATATTAATACCATATTGAAGTGTACATCTACATCGGTGAACATATACCGGGGGGTAAATCTATCCTAGGATATTCTTACCCCCCTGTCGGTTTTCCTTAAACTCAAAGAAAATGAAGACAAAAGATATAATATTAATACCATATTGAAGTGTACATCTACATCAGTGAACATATACCGGGGGGTAAATCTATCCTAGGATATTCTTACCCCCCTGTCGGTTTTCCTTAAACTCAAAGAAAATGAAGACCCAAGATATAATATTAATACCATATTGAAGTGTACATCTACATCAGTGAACATATACCGGGGGGTAAATCTATCCTAGGATATTCTTACCCCCCTGTCGGTTTTCCTTAAACTCAAAGAAAATGAAGACAAAAGATATAATATTAATACCATATTGAAGTGTACATCTACATCAGTGAACATATACCGGGGGGTAAATCTATCCTAGGATATTCTTACCCCCCTGTCGGTTTTCCTTAAACTCAAAGAAAATGAAGACAAAAGATATAATATTAATACCATATTGAAGTGTACATCTACATCAGTGAACATATACCGGGGGGTAAATCTATCCTAGGATATTCTTACCCCCCTGTCGGTTTTCCTTAAACTCAAAGAAAATGAAGACAAAAGATATAATATTAATACCATATTGAAGTGTACATCTACATCAGTGAACATATAGCGGGTTGTAAATCTATCCTAGGATATTCTTACCCCCCTGTCGGTTTTCCTTAAACTCAAAGAAAATGAAGACAAAAGATATAATATTAATACCATATTGAAGTGTACATCTACATCAGTGAACATATACCGGGGGTAAATCTATCCTAGGATATTCTTACCCCCCTGTCGGTTTTCCTTAAACTCAAAGAAAATGAAGACAAAAGATATAATATTAATACCATATTGAAGTGTACATCTACATCAGTGAACATATACCGGGGGGTAAATCTATCCTAGGATATTCTTACCCCCCTGTCGGTTTTCCTTAAACTCAAAGAAAATGAAGACAAAAGATATAATATTAATACCATATTGAAGTGTACATCTACATCAGTGAACATATACCGGGGGGTAAATCTATCCTAGGATATTCTTACCCCCCTGTCGGTTTTCCTAAAACTCAAAGAAAATGATTACAAAAGGTATAATATTAATACCATATTGAAGTGTACATCTACATCAGTAAACATATACCGGGGGGTAAATCTATCCTAGGATATTCTTACCCCCCTATCGGCTTTCTCTAATCTCAAAGAAAATGAAGACAAAAGATATAATATTAATACCATATTGAAGTGTACATCTACATTAGTGAAGATATACCGGGGGGTAAATCTACCCTAGGATATTCTTACCCCCCTGTCGGTTTTCCTTAAACTCAAAGAAAATGAAGACAAAATATATAATATTAATACTATATTGAAGTGTACATCTACATCAGTGAACATATACCGTGGGGTAAATCTATCCTATAATATATTCATACCTCTTCTTTCGGTTTTTCTTCAGCTCAAAGAAAATGAAGACAAAACATATAATATTAATAGCATAGTAAGGTGTACTAGCTCAAGTGGAAATATTTATTGCCATTTAATTTTACGGCTGAACAACGTTGTTCGAATAAATAGATAACTTTTTTTATGAATCATTAAATATTGATCACTTTTAATAAATTTAAATTTTAAGTAATAGAGCGTGATATTTGTACTCTACGAAATCGGTGTGTTTTCCCTGCACTTTGCACAGACGCACAAACACACTCACACACACATACACAGAGGGAGAGAGAGAGAGGAAGAGGAGAGAGAGAGAGAGAGAAAATGATAAATACTATGTAAATTTTTCCTTCCCAATTTGAAATTTTAGAACATGTTTCGGTTCCCGAAAGCTTATTGGAAAATTATAATTTCTGGCTAACTAACTTTTCTGTACAGTCCGCGGCATAAAATTTGTTACAAAAATTCTAAGTCCAAATTAATAACAAACTCTTGCCCAGTTTCCTTATGCATTCCCGCAATACATGTATCAATCGATTAGTAGCTTCTAGTATTTATTCCAACTCCTCCCCGTCCTCCACCTCTCCTTTTCTAAAGCAGTGTGTGTGACGTAGTACACTCTTTCCATTCAGCTGAAGAAGAAACAGGAATCAAGTTTTCAACGTTATAGCTTTAAAACAGTCTTTTCCATTCGTTTGTTCTGAAATATTTTTAAGAGCCTAAATTAAAGGAAAGTCACACAATCTTCGCAGAGCTTCATAAATATCTTTAGTTTCATTCTTTCCTTTCTTTAAAGAGTGCAAGCTAGTAAGATGCTCCCTAAGAAATCTATGGAAATTGCCAAGAGCTCTAAAATATCTACTGACAGAAACGAGTTTTATTCAATGATTCATTTAATTTCTTTTCAGTAAGTGCAAGCAAATGTTTCAGGAGCGTCACTTGGGCAGGACAGGAGGGTGTAATTCCCCCTCTCTTGAGCATCATAAATACGTATTTTTTGATCAAATGTATAGTAATACACTAATACAAACTGAAAATCTTATGTCGCCGGAGAATCTCTTCCTCCGCCCTCCCCCCCGAATAAAGTCTAAAAGACCCTGGTTTTAACAAGAAACCGATAGAGTTACGATAGCACATTGCTAAAGAGCTTACATTTGGTTTCAAGAGTCGAAGATTTGATCTGAAGCCATATGAATTCCTGGGTGACATTGAGAGAGAGAGAGAGAGAGAGAAAGAGAGAGAGAGGGATTCAAGTATGGAGACAGAGAGGGATGATTTGTATCACAGATTTAGAATTGGGGGGAAAAATGATCGGACAGCATTCGTATTATGACGAAAATTCTGATTTTGTGAAAGATAAGAAGGGAAGTTTTCGAACTGCGAGGATCAAATTAGGCAGTTGTCGAATTAATGTGGAGAACTCTTTTTAGAGCATCAGATGATTACGAAAGAAGAGAAAGATCTTCAGAACTGAGGAATTAAGATTTTAAAAAATCTGATTTCGGCGACGGGTTTCGAACTACGAACCTTGTAGTTATCGAACCATGACTTTATCCATTCTGCTACGGAGAATTCTATTACTGGTTGACATACGTTTCCCTTAGCTGCGTTGAAAGCTACCTTAAGGGGATATTCCAAAAGTTGACTCGGTGGATGCGCCGTTCAGATAGGACGTAAACCTCTTGTAACTTAGTTACTATGTGCAAAATAAACTTCCTCTTCTTCAGGACACTTTTTAAAGCTTTAAAATTTGTTACTATTGTTTTAATTAAGTTACATTTGATAGAACCATCTGATAAAGTCGGGCCAAGCCCTGTGCGTCATTGTGTGTTAGGTGAATGGTTAATGTAAGTTACTCCTACGTGGATGGTCCGAGCTTCCAATCAAGACCATTCTTATTGATTATTTTATTTGAGCTACGCTCATACTGTATATTCCAACAAGTTCAATTTTGAAGTAATTGAGTCACAGCTAGTTTAATTCGAAATAATTTTCCAATATTATATTTGTTACTAAATTTACATGGCACTCCTCACTGTTTGTAGCCCTGCATAAATGCAAAATTGTTTTAAAAGTATATTTTACTTTCAAGTTTTATTGTTTTTTTTAATTGTCCTTCAACTTTATTTTATAATTATTTTCTATTTCTTAATTATAACATATTTTCTATTTATATTGTATTCTATGTTACACCTTTATTATTTATATTATATGTCTTACCTTTGAAGAGGAGCTTTTGACAATTCAGAGCAGCAGGGACATACGCAGGATGCAGGCCTTTGCAATCAAGAGCTTTTGCCCCCACGAAATCACTACTTTGTTTGTAAATTATATCTAATTTTAGAGATGATGATAGCAGGGGCGGATTCAGGGGAGTGCGTTTGGGCGATCACATCCCCCAGAATAGGGAACTTTTTATACTTTGTATTTTAAAAATAAAACATATCCTAAGTATATTTCATCTTTGTATTATAAACTTAAATTAAAACCTAAAGTAGATAGGCCTTACTTTCTTAAGAAAGTTAATTCTGCAGAAGAGCTACTTCTCCTTTTCTAAATTTGTTTCTTTCTTTTCTTTTATTTTTTTTTATTTTTTTTTTTTTGCAATCCGCTCTTACCTTGATTTGACTTCGAACGACCGCCCCTCCCAAACAATCATCCTGGATCCGCCCCTGGATGATAGACATTTTAGTAAAATATGCCCTCAATCGCTGAAATAAATTCCTGTCAAGCTTTCGATCGCTGAAATAAATTTCTGTCTACGGCCCTGCAAAACAGTGACGATTTTAGGGAGTGATCAGTTAGTAATGCCTCCCTGGAGCAACGACACTTCCCCAGAAGTCATATCTCCGATAATTCAGAATGTGATTTGTTACATTATCACTTTTCAGTCTCAGTGTCTTGAAACGCACCAAAAAGGAACTGTTCTGAAGTATTTACTGGTTCTCCATATGACCCCATTTCAATATGGCCAACCTTGGACATAAACACATCTGAAATATCACCTTTTATGTCAGTGATCCCGAAAACTATCCATTCGATACAAATATAGGATATTTTCGATTCTTTATTCCTGTCTCCCTCCCATTGTCAACTCGAAGCCAACCAAGGCTTATTTTGGACTTACGCAGCATCTACAGTGTCACTTTTCATCTTTGCATATGAATTCGACACTAATTTCGTTCGTATTTGACTACTTTTACATGTCACCTTCACCTCTTGGTAGGGATTTTTCCAGTATCTCGCCCCCACAACTATGGAGAAATTTCAACCAAGTATAATTATAAATTATCATCTGAAACACAACAGTACGGGTGATCTTTCTCGCAGAGGAATTCGTTAAGTACTGTTTCAATATCAATGTTTTGGCTTTTTTTGCTGTCCATGCTGAAGATTGCCAAAGGGCTAAACTTCATCTGCACTATTGTGCAATGAATATAGATTTTAGTGGTTTAATTTACTGAATACTCGCTTAGATATTACTCTCGTCACAGAAAAAGTGATATACAGTTATAAAAGAAAAATGAAATGAAATATCTAATTTTCAGGTCCCACGATTATGCCGACTATGGTAATGGAGACAGTAATGGTGAGAAATAAATGAAATTGTTTAATGAAGAAAGTGAGAGGAAACGGGAGAAACCCGAGGACACTCATGCACACGGTGTTTGTTCATAATAAAGATCATTCGGCGTGAGCTGGGATCGAACCAAGGACCCCATGCACCATAGGTAAAGTTATAAAAGAATAGGCGTCTAAACAAATACGGAACACTACTATCAATGAGAGTTATATAAGATTAGATTTTTAGTTATTGCATTCTAAGTTAAAATTTCAATCAATCTTGTTCTTCAGTACTGTTCGAAAACTTAAAGTTGTTGCTGCAAGGACGTGATAAATCTTTTCAGTAGACTTCGCAGCCCCTCCACAGCTTCTTTTTCATGTAAGGCTAAAGTAGTCTCATTTTAGACATCGAGGAAAAATAGTGGAATTACGAATTTTCAATGGGCCCCGTTTTACTCTGGGCTCCCTCAACGCACTGTCGTTACTTACATCACTGTTCAGGATGCATGATGCAGCTTCTGCTTTTAGGAATACTTTCTAATGCAGTACGAGTTTTTCTTTTAACTGCTGTGTGAAATAAGTTGTATTTGTTAGAAGTGTCGGTTAAAGGAAACTAAAGATCCTACACTCAAACACAAATAATCTCTTTCGAAACTGTAATGGAAAACGAAACGAATCGTCCTAAGCGTGTTACGCTTTTGAAGAGAAAAAGAGCAAAGCAGTAGTTGCACATACGCTTAATGGTGTTTCTTGGATACAAATTTATAACTTACAAAAGTTATGTTCACGTCATGGTTTGATAGATGAAGGGTTAGGATAAGGAATTCTTACGCTGGTGGTCGTGGGTTAGAATCTCTGCTCTTCTTGTTACTTTTTTCTCTTAGCTACACTTAGTTTGTGCATTCCAAACCTCGATGTTTGGTTTGGATTATTTATGAAAGCAGGTAGAGAATTAATTGTAGTCGAAATTAGTTTCAAATATGAGATTATAATTACATATTTTGTCTTTAACTTATTACGTATCAATTTTTATATCAAATTTCCAGTCTTTATGTAATTCATCCTCAGGTGTAATACAATGAACATTTGTAGAGCGACGTTAGTCGGACGAAAGTACTATATTCCATTGTTACACTAATATACCTAGGTATTTGTTCATATATTTATAAATTGTTTACTAAGTAAAAACTTATGGCGGTCCACATTATGTGTCATATAACAGACGTACGAAGGCGGACATATAAGAAGGCGTATTGCAAATATCCCTGGTGATAAAAAGTAGGGGTCTTTTTCACTATATTCGAACCACTGTTACAGGCGGTTTTGGTTAACATAGCAAGCATAATACCACTCGGCCACCAAGTCTCGCACGTTAGCCTCTTTATTAATGCAGAACATACTGAGACACTTACATTCACTGGTGTCGCGTAATGTATTTCATAAAATTTTGTTAATAAGTGGGTCGAATTAGGTAGCCCTCGAGAGGGCTGATGGTGTTGTGGGCGAGCATTTATTAATAGTGTGTATAGTCCCCTTGGGACTCGATTACAGCTGCCATACGCCGTGGCATTGAATCCACCAGGCGAGAGATATAGCGTTGGGTGCAACAGATCGACCACGCTCCCAAAGATCATTAGATGTTCGTGGAGGATTGTTCGACCAGGTTTCCCGCAATGTTCTTGCAACAGAGGCCCACATATTTTCAATAGGGTTCAGATCTGCTCCATGAGGAACCCAGTCAACTATTTCGACATCAGGTTGCCTCTGCAACCATGTCTGAACCACATTTGAATTATGTATCGAGCTATTGTCCTGTTGCAAATATAATATGCCGTCACCTACATGAGCTTTTATTTCCGGAAGCGTTTCATCCAGATGTTCCACATACTTGTGGGCGTTTAGGCGACCAGGAATCCTGTAGATTCCTCCGAAATTTGCATCCTTGCATATCCATGCCCAACAGTGGACAGTTGCATGTCCCATTCGACCAGAACGGGAAACGTATTCAGAGGCATATCTTTTTCCAGGGGGGCGGTAAACATGCTTCGGCCCAAAGTTTGCACTGGAAAATATTTTCTCGTCTGTGAAAACGACCTCGTCCCACACACGTGCAATATTTAACTGTGCACACGCCAGACGGTCAACCATGTGGTCTTCTGTTAGTCGCTCCTTAACAGCTGCCCTGTATGACCTCAAACCAAAGGATTTGAGTCTACGACGGATAGTCGTAACATCGCCTGGGAAATTGGTGTCCTCTCGTAACTGTCGGGCAGACATGAAAGGGTGCTCACGGCATTGGGCAATTAAACTCTAGTCTTCTTCGGCAGAGGAAACTCTTTGTCGCCCACTTCCTCTTTTACGTCTTACATATCCTGTTTCCTCATATCTCCTCCACCACCTCCGTGCTGTAGCACGGTTAACGCCACATCTCGCGCCTGCCTCGTTATAGTTCATGCCCGCATGCTCAATTAAAGCAATCACGCTGCTTTTAACAGAAGCTTCGTAGTGAGCCATTTTCACAACGGAAGCAAAATGATAGCTTTGCTTAGGTGTTTGAACGGAACGTGCTTCATGTGACGTCACGTAACAAGGCGAAGTTTCCTCTCATTGCTGTAGACGATATCGTACGCCCTCTGCTGGGTGTTTCGTGACGGAAAAATTGCTTTTAAGCAGTTCATGGCGACCGCTTTGAAATCAAATGTAAAGTATGAGAATTAAATTTGTCATATCTGTAGTTTCGTGTAGAGACAAAACAAAATTGGAAACCAAAGGTTTAAGAACAACTCAGATTATTAATATAAAACAAGTCAAAGATTATTAACTTGTATTATCATACAAGAAATGCGAGAATTTTGAAACAAAGAAAAATAACAGAAATTTGCAACTGAAGACAAAAAAACTAACTTAAACACACTAAAGGGTATGAGTAGAGGGATTAATGGGGACGTCAGCAATGAGGCTATATGTCCCCGTCTCGATTAACGCAAGGGATGGATTTTACCATTTCACTTTGACGTAATAACGTAGAGGATGGAGAGGAGAGGGAAGATACATAACAGTTATAAATATAAAAATAAAAGTGACAATGTTCGTTGGTGAATAACTCTTGAAATACCCGATCGTTCTCAATCACACTTTGAACATAGATTAAATTCGAACCTGGGAAGCTTTTTGTTATTTCATTTTGATATTAGAACTTTCGGAAGAGGAGGAGCGGGTAAATATATGAAAATGAATAAAACTTAATAACTCTTGAACAATCCGACGGATCCCAATCAATTACACATTCAATATAGATAAGGTTCGGACCTGGGATGTTTTCATTTTTTGCCTTGACGACACAATGTAGGGGAGGGGAAGGGGGGACTATGTAAAAAAATAAAAGTAAAAATGCTGTCTTGGTGACTTCATCACGCTTAAGCCACCGAACTGATCTTAATCAAATTATCAACATAGATGAGGTTCGGACCTGGGGTGGTTTTTATCATATCCCTTTGATGGTAGAACGTAGGGTAGGAGGACGGGAGGGGAGATATCTATGAAAATGAATAAAACTTAACAACTCTTGAACCACCTGACCGATCTCGATCTAATTTTCAACATAGACGACGTTCGGGCCTAGAAACGTTTGTTTTAATATTTTCACTTTGACGGTAGAACAGGAGAGGATAAGAGAAGGGGAGATTAATATATAAAAATAAATAGAACAACTCTTGAACCATCCAACAGATTTCGATTAAATTTTCAACGTACATGACATTCGGGGCTGGGATAATTTTTGTCATACCGTGCCCCCAACCTGGAGAGGGGAGAGGGATACACAAAATCATCGAAAATGACCAATATCAAAGAGTGCTTTAGTAATACTAAAACCATAACATATTACTATTTTTCTTTAATTTAGCACAGCGAAATCGGGGTGCGACTCAGATTCGAGGACGTCTTAAGTTCGAGTAGTTATCGAAAGATAATTAAAGATATTAACGTGTTATTGAATTACTTTGCTAATAATAATAATAATAATAATAATAATAATAATAATAATAATAATAATAATAAATAATTAATAATTAATAATTATTATTATTGAAGATTTGATCATTCACATATTGAAAGATCAAAATATTCAAATACCTTAAGACAATTAAACATGTGTCATCCCCGACTAATGACCACCAAAAATTCTCAATTTAAAAAAATATTCACACACTGTTCCGACTTGAGAACCTCCAGATTATTAGCTAGCGCCTTGAGCACAGATCCACCCTCTATATGAGCTAAATGGTATGTTTTAGTATGTTTGAATTAGATTTCCTTGCCTCCAGTTACAAAATTCTAAGTTAGTATTTTTCGTTCTTTCAAAATTTCTTTCAATTTTTTTAAATCATATATGTCAATAATCTTTGGCATAGTTTATATTAATAACGTGGTTGTTGTTAAACCTTTCGTTCGCTATTTGGTTTCTTCTTCACACCAAACTACAGATATGATACGTTTAATTCTCATACTTGTCATTTGGTTTCAAAGCAGTCACCATTATCTGGTAAAGCAATTTTCTGGTAAAGCAATTTTCTGGTAAAGCAACTATTCATGAGTTTTGTAACAAAACACGTCAAGAAATTAGTTAAATGAAGGCTGCAAGAGTTTATATCAAAGATGGTTATTGTGAGCTAGTGACAAGCATGTAATAACGTCTCGTATTTGAAAATAATGTTAGCTACTTTTAATTCACTAACTGGTATTAGATTTAATTCAAGCTTAAAGAATTGGAATGAACAAACTCAGTGTAGCTTAAAGAACAAAAACGTAAGAAGAATGGACGAGATTCGAACCCTGAACCACCAGTACAAAAATCCTGTACACTAACCCCTCACCTAACAAGCCATCAACATCTATAAGTTTTAAATTTGCAAGCAAATGATACCATTATACGTTTGTGCAATCAAGGTTTTGCTGTTTTCCTCTTCAAGAACGTAACATGTTTACGACGATTCGTTTCGTTTTCCATTAGAGCTTCTAGAGAGATGATTTGTGTTTGAGTATAGGATCTTTTGTTTCCTTTAACGGACAGTTCTAGCAAATACAACTCAATTGAAACAGCTGTAAAAAGATAATCTAGTACTGTCTTAGAAAGTATTCCTAAAAGGGAGAAACTCCATCGTGCATCCTGAACAGTGACGGGAGTGCGTTGAGCGAGGCCAACAGCAAAATGGGTCCATTGAAGATTCGTAACTCCACTTTGAAGGGTTTTAATTAATTTCACACTTTTTCCTCAATGTCTAAAATGTAACTACTTAGCCTTAGATGAAAAGGAAGTTGTGAAGGAGCTATAGACTGCGAAGTCTACTGAAAAGATTTATCACGTCCTTGCAGCAACAACTTTAAGTTTTCGAACAGTACTGAAGAACAAGATTAATTGAAATTTTAACTTAGAATGCAATAACTAAAAATCTAATCTTATATAACTCTCATTGATAGTAGTGTTCCGTATTTGTTTAGACGCCTATTCTTTTATAACTTTACCTATGGTGCATGGGGTCCTTGGTTCGATCCCAGCTCACGCCGAATGAACTTTATTATGAACAAACACCGTGTGCATGAGTGTCCTCGGGTTTCTCCCGTTTCCTCCCACTGTTTTCATAAACAATTTCATTTATTTCTCACCATTACTCTCTCCATTAGCATAGTCGGCATAATCGTGGGACCAAAAAATTAGATATTTCATTTCATTTTTCTTTTATAACTGTATATCACTTTTTCTGTGACGAGAGCAACATCTGAGCGAGTATTCAGTAAATTAAACCACTAAAACCTATATTCATTGCACAATAGTGCAGATGAAGTTTAGCCCTTTGGCAATCTTCAGCATGGATAGCAAAAAAAAAGCCAAAACATTGATATTGAAACAGTAGTTAACGAATTCCTCTGCGAAAATGATCACCCGTACTGTTGTGTTTCAGATGATAATTTATAATTATACTTGGTTGAAATTTCTCCATAGTTGTGGGGGCGAGATACTGAAAAAATTACTACCAAGAGGTGAAGGTGACATGTAAAAGTAGTCAAATACGAACGAAATTAGTGTCGAATTCATATGCAAAGATGAAAAGTGACACTGTGGATGCTGCGTAAGTCCAAAATAAGCCTTGGTTGGCTTCGAGTTGACAATGGGAGGGAGACAGGTATAAAGAATCGAAAATATCCTATATTTGTGTCGAATGGATAGTTTTCGGAATCACTGACATAAAAGGTGATATTTCAGATGTGTATATGTCCAAGGTTGGCCATATTGAAATGGGGTCATATGGAGAACCAGTAAATACTTCAGAACAGTTCCTTTTTGGTGCGTTTCAAGACACTGAGACTTAAAAGTGATAATGCACAAATCACATTCTGAATTATCAGAGATATGACTTCTGGAGAAGTGTCGTTGCTACAGAGAGGCATTACTAACTGATCACTCCCTAAAATCGTCACTGTTTTGCAGGGCCGTTGACAGAAATTTATTTCAGCGATCGAAAGCTTGACAGGAATTTATTTCAGCGATTGAGGGCATATTTTACTAAAATGTCTATCATCCAGGGGCGGATCCAGGATGATTGTTTGGGAGGGGCGGTCGTTCGAAGTCAAATCAAGGTAAGAGCGGATTGCAAAAAAAAAAAAAATAAAAAAAAATAAAAGAAAAGAAAGAAACAAATTTAGAAAAGGAGAAGTAGCTCTTCTGCAGAATTAACTTTCTTAAGAAAGTAAGGCCTATCTACTTTAGGTTTTAATTTAAGTTTATAATACAAAGATGAAATATACTTAGGATATGTTTTATTTTTAAAATACAAAGTATAAAAAGTTCCCTATTCTGGGGGATGTGATCGCCCAAACGCACTCCCCTGAATCCGCCCCTGCTATCATCATCTCTAAAATTAGATATAATTTACAAACAAAGTAGTGATTTCGTGGGGGCAAAAGCTCTTGATTGCAAAGGCCTGCATCCTGCGTATGTCCCTGCTGCTCTGAATTGTCAAAAGCTCCTCTTCAAAGGTAAGACATATAATATAAATAATAAAGGTGTAACATAGAATACAATATAAATAGAAAATATGTTATAATTAAGAAATAGAAAATAATTATAAAATAAAGTTGAAGGACAATTAAAAAAAAACAATAAAACTTGAAAGTAAAATATACTTTTAAAACAATTTTGCATTTATGCAGGGCTACAAACAGTGAGGAGTGCCATGTAAATTTAGTAACAAATATAATATTGGAAAATTATTTCGAATTAAACTAGCTGTGACTCCATTACTTCAAAATTGAACTTGTTGGAATATACAGTATGAGCGTAGCTCAAATAAAATAATCAATAAGAATGGTCTTGATTGGAAGCTCGGACCATCCACGTAGGAGTAACTTACATTAACCATTCACCTAACACACAATGACGCACAGGGCTTGGCCCGACTTTATCAGATGGTTCTATCAAATGTAACTTAATTAAAACAATAGTAACAAATTTTAAAGCTTTAAAAAGTGTCCTGAAGAAGAGGAAGTTTATTTTGCACATAGTAACTAAGTTACAAGAGGTTTACGTCCTATCTGAACGGCGCATCCACCGAGTCAACTTTTGGAATATCCCCTTAAGGTAGCTTTCAACGCAGCTAAGGGAAACGTATGTCAACCAGTAATAGAATTCTCCGTAGCAGAATGGATAAAGTCATGGTTCGATAACTACAAGGTTCGTAGTTCGAAACCCGTCGCCGAAATCAGATTTTTTAAAATCTTAATTCCTCAGTTCTGAAGATCTTTCTCTTCTTTCGTAATCATCTGATGCTCTAAAAAGAGTTCTCCACATTAATTCGACAACTGCCTAATTTGATCCTCGCAGTTCGAAAACTTCCCTTCTTATCTTTCACAAAATCAGAATTTTCGTCATAATACGAATGCTGTCCGATCATTTTCCCCCCAATTCTAAATCTGTGATACAAATCATCCCTCTCTGTCTCCATACTTGAATCCCTCTCTCTCTCTTTCTCTCTCTCTCTCTCTCTCAATGTCACCCAGGAATTCATATGGCTTCAGATCAAACCTTCGACTCTTGAAACCAAATGTAAGCTCTTTAGCAATGTGCTATCGTAACTCTATCGGTTTCTTGTTAAAATCAGTGTCTTTTAGACTTTATTCGGGGGGGGGGGCGGAGGAAGAGATTCTCCGGCGACATAAGATTTTCAGTTTGTATTAGTGTATTACTATACATTTGATCAAAAAATACGTATTTATGATACTCAAGAGAGGGGGAATTACACCCTCCTGTCCTGCCCAAGTGACGCTCCTGAAACATTTGCTTGCACTTACTGAAAAGAAATTAAATGAATCATTGAATAAAACTCGTTTCTGTCAGTAGATATTTTAGAGCTCTTGGCAATTTCCATAGATTTCTTAGGGAGCATCTTACTAGCTTGCACTCTTTAAAGAAAGAAAAGAATGAAACTAAAGATATTTATGAAGCTCTGCGAAGATTGTGTGACTTTCCTTTATTTTAGGCTCTTAAAAATATTTCAGAACAAACGAATGGAAAAGACTGTTTTAAAGCTATAACGTTGTAAACTTGATTCCTGTTTCTTTTTCAGCTGAATGGAAAGAGTGTACTACGTCACACACACTGCTTTAGAAAAGGAGAGGTGGAGGACGGGGAGGAGTTGGAATAAATACTAGAAGCAACTAATCGATTGATACATGTATTGCGGGAATGCATAAGGAAACTGGGCAAGAGTTTGTTATTAATTTGGACTTAGAATTTTTGTAACAAATTTTATGCCGCGTACTGTACAAAAACTCAATTTTGTAGCTTAATGTGCAGTTAAATATAGTGGAAAATTTTCTACCTAACATCACTGTACATAATATCCAAAATTGTCCGGCTTGTGAAGAGTTTTTTCAGTTGTTTGTATATCAGAATTAAAATTTTCCGATCTATGAAAATTTTTTTTCACTTGTTACTTCAAAGCAATAAAACTTTTCGATTTACTTTTTGCTTCAAAATGATGACAATTTTTCGACTCATAAAAGGTTTTTCAATTTTTTCATACACGCTACCAATTTTTCTACTCATGAAAAATTGTTTCACTTGTTCCTAGATAGTACTGAATATTCTCTGAGCCATGAAAATTTTCAGATTCTGTAAACGATCTTTCACTTTTTACCATTTCTACTCATGAATTCTATCAATTTTATGATTACTGAGGAATTGTTACTTGATCACTGCTACTTTTTAGAACGGAAAATTTTCCGGAAAAATATGGAAGAAAGCTTTTCAGCTCACATCACGGCTAAACAACGATGTAGGAATAAGTGCAGTATGTTTTTATGAATCGGAAAATTTTCATCACTGTTCACAACATTAAAACTTTAGATGTCATATTAGCAGTTATTGCAGCAACATACTTCACACTCCAACCTTTTCCTCATTTCTGTTGTTCGGACATTTGTTCTCAGGCGTTTACGTTTTTGTGAATATCTCAGCTTATATTTGTTCTATCGAAATGAAAATTGCGGAATAAATCTCTATTTCAAATTTCCTTTCGAAATAAGAAGCTACTGAGTCATAATGTTATAGGCATCACTTTTTTACTTTTCTAATAGAAAGAAACCCCAGACCCCCAAGCGTTACCGGACCAAATGTCCTTTGGACGAAATGTGCTTTGAACTAAACATCTCTGGACGAAATGTCCCTTGGACCAATTATCTTTTGGACGAAATATCCTTTGGAGCAAATGTTTTTGGACGAAATGGCCTTTGGACCAATTACCAATTGTCCTTTGGAGGAAATGTTCTTTGGACCAATTGCCTTTTGGGCGAAATGTCATTTGGACCTATTGCCTTTTGGAGCAAATGTCTTTGGTTGAAATGTCCTTTGGACCAATCGTCTTTGAACGAAATGTTCTTTGGACGAATTGTCTTTTGGACGAAATGTCATTTGGACCAAATGTCTTTGGACGAAATGTCCTTTGGACCAATTGTCCTTTGGATAAAATGTCCATTGGTCCAATTGTCTTTTAGACGAAATGTCCTTTGGACCAATTGTCTTTTCGACGAAATGTCCTTTGGACCAATTGTCTTTTGTACGAAATATCCTTTGTACCAATTGTCTTTTGGACAACCCTAAGCGGCAAAATACTTTTTATATCTCGAATTTGTCTTTAAATCTTGATATATATATATATATATATATATTCTACATCTGAATGCCCCCCAAGTTTACAGAGAAATCGGCGCTTTTTATGGGGGGCTGAGCCCCCCTAGGATATCAATACACGTGCATTGAATTATTTGCTTTCTCTGTTTATTTTTCGGAAATAAAAGTCTTAAGAGCAAAGATTTTTGATTTTCGATGAAAATTAGTTTCTTCATTTGCTCAACCTAATTGTTCTAATTAATAAACCGCGTTCTCGTGATATTTTTGTGGCATAATTATTAATGACGTTTTTTCTCTCCATATCGTACCCATTCTTTCCTTATTCTGTGATTTTATTTTCGTATTTATAACAGGAAGAGAGAAAGGAGCGCTGGGATTGGTATGAAATGTTGATATAAAAAGGTTGGGAGGTGAAGCACTATAGTAAGGCCTTGGTAAACAAAATAAAAGAGCCCCGAATAAGATTCAAATCAACCGTCATCCTCTTGACTCATTCTTCACATAGTGTCTTATTAATAATGTTATGTACAGGGAAAGTCAAAATGATGGATTTTGTTTCAGAAATTTATAATGTATTTATATATATATATTAGGTTCATAAATAACCATATAGCATATATTCAAAGTCCCCAACATGGCGATATTTATCGCTGAAAAAGAAAGACTAGATATACCTGTATAAAGGGCCTCATTACTTTCAGTAGCTTAGGGCCCCATGAATCCTAAATCCGGCACTGAGCACACTTGAGATTAGATTTTATTTCTAAACGGTTGAAGTGGTTTAATTTTATTGTGGACAGAGTTGGACCATCTCCACGGAAAGGGAGATAGCCCAGGTGAGTGAGCCATACCAGTTGGTCAGAGGGGGTGTATTGCGCCATTCATAGACATTTGCTGCTATAGACATCTCATATTATGTCTGCAACTACTTTTGATTTTACTAGTAGTAACTATAGCATAAGAACTCTTCCATCCGTACGTAGATATAAAAGAGGACAACTGAATGACCCATTATCATCCAGGCAAAATTACTATAAGTACAGTAGAATTTACCACTCTTTATTCAGATAATGTAAACTGTAAGGATTCGTGTGGTCCTGCGTAGCGTAGTTACTAACTCTCTCGTCTTTGGTGCGAAGGTCAAGGGTTTGATGTTCATAGGAATGGTTTATAACAGCTTTGTCTGGCCAGCCATCATGATGGACGTTTTTCCTGGTTTTTCCTCATTTACACAAGGCAAATAGCTGGATAATACCTAACATTCAGGTCCCTGGCTGCTTCCTTCCTTCCTCAATCCTTTCTTCCTTTCCCCCGGATATTGTGCTCGCCTAGAGGCGTCCTCTCTCATACTTGACGGGCTTAAGGCCGTAGATGAGAGTAATGCCCATAAATATGTATAAATAAATAAATAATGTAAGGATTCATTTAAGTTGGAGATGTGAAATTAGGCATTTACTCTCTTACCTAAAATTATAGTTTCAACATTTTTGAAGGTGTCGCACCTAAAATTATAATGCAGATATTTTCTTGAATATTAAAATTAGCCACTATTTATTCAGAAAACATCAAACGTAAGGATTCGTGAAAATTGTGGGTGAAAAACTTCGCATTTAATCTCTTAACTGAAAATAATGAAATCCGTGTTTCAGCGTCTTAAAATGTTTCTCTCCTAAAAGAAGGGGCAATTTCTTGAATATTAAAGTTTCTCATTATTTAATCAGAAAATACCAAAGGTGAGAATTCGTTTAATTTGGAAGTATTAAATTTGGTATTTGAACTATCTAAAAACTGTGGCATACGTGTTTAAGCATTTATGGAAATTTCGAGCCTATGGGAAGAAAGGGAATATTTTTTTGAATATTAAAATTACCCACTATGTATTCAAAAAATATCAAGTAATAGCATTCATTAAAGTTGGACATGTGAATGTTTGCATTTAAGCTCAGTAAAAATAGCACATTACGTGTTTCAGAAAGTTACGTTCCTAAGTAGTGAAAGAGAGTATCTTCATGGATATTCAAGTTACCCTCTATCCGCTCAGAAAATAACAAATATAAGGATTTACTTATGCTGGTGTGTAATTCGTTTGAACTCATACCAAAAAGAAAAAAATGGAATACGTGTACAGCGTTTTCGAAATTCCACTCCTAAGGGGAAAAGGTGTACAATTCCTATCATATTAACTCTAGGAGGACCAAGGTGGGTCAAATTTGCCCGCACTTCCTATTTCTCTTTGCTCTGAACAAATCAATTTTTGAACATGTTTGATTATTTTTTATGTTTTCTTCTGCTAGTCCTAACTTAAATTTAGTTGTACTAGAATGTATACTATCATGGTAATTTACGAAGAAAAAATGTAGCGCGGGTGATTGGTCAATACATTTGTAAGCAACATAGAATTGATTAGAGAACTACGGTATTACTCCAGTAATATCTTTGTAATCTTGTATGTTCATTGAATTGATGATTAAGCTAATAAAATCTACTTTCAGATATTGATCAAACATAACACTGGCAGATTTATTATTGTAATTTGTTCACAAATGATAATGTATTTAATGGCACTTCATATCTGCTAAACAAATGTCTGTAGCCTGTACTAAGATATATATTTGAAATATTTCGTATTAAAATAAAACTTCAGAAGATTCAATATAATTTTAAAACTCATACTTATTAGTAGGTCATTAAACAACTTGAAATTATATTAGTAATGGTTAAAATGGGTTTTACAACCTCGGGCAAAAAATTGACCCTCTTGGTCTTCCATGTGTCAGATTACACCTCGGTCTTTCTATGGTAACGTTCCCATTATGTATTGAAAAGAATGTAAAAATGTAAAAATTTCTTTAAAGCGTAAGTGCGAAATTTGGCAACTAAAAAGTTAGCTAAAAAATGTAAAATGTATTTTGGCATTTTTGATACTTCGGCTCGTAAGTGGAGGAAAGTGAGCAGTATTTATAATATTAAAATTTCCCTGTATTTATTCACAGAATAACAAATATATGGATTTGCTTAAAAACTATTTTCTAAATATTGGTTAACTCATTCGAAGTATTCAGTAATTATGTTTCGAAAGGGGAAAACTAGACAATTTCTAATATATTCTCATTTTATACATACGAAATGGCTAAAGCGAGGAATTGATTTAACCGTTTAAAATAAAGTTTGGACCAAGTACTTGGGTCGACCTGGGATTTTTTCGGCTCTTTTTGACTGAAATGTGTATCCTAAGCGAGAAAGACAGAACAATTTTTTTCAAGGAATATTCGCTGCACCGGTTGTTACATTTGTATCATATGGGTCAATTAATAAAGTTGATTTTTTTGACATTTCACCTTGATTCAAATACTGGGAGAAAAGTTTTAAATAATACCTTCCAAATATTTTTCTGTAAACGCATTCTTCCCGTGTGAGGAACGGTATTTTACATACTTTGCATGTTTGAAATAAAGATACTTGAAAGAAAAGTGCTATTTCGTTTCGATGCTCGATTAAGAACGCACTAAAGCTTCTAATACATTTGTAACTTCAGACCAGTTAATCTTTCTCGCGCGGCATAACCGTGGGACGTAAAACTCAAGGATTTCATTTCATTTTTTCTCGCGCCTTGAAAAGTTATCAACAGATTCACGAGATACGCGAATTATTTTGTTTTAGTACAGAAAAATAGTTTAAATATATCAGGAAAGTTTATTCATTAGGTTTTCATTATTAAACATTTTTAGTGGGAAATGGGTACCATAAAGTGGAAAACGAAAAGGGCATTTGCCCGGTTGCCCGGTGGACAAGTCCACCTCTGATTCAGGACATTGAAAATCATAATTCACGGAAATAAGTTTACAAGAACTGAATAAGTATCACGTAGCCACATTACACAGAAGAAAATTTAAATGTATTATAATTGTAATATGCACTGCTCGTCATTACAAACGTTACATTAAGAAGAAGACAAGATAGCAGCCCAAACTTAGAAGACAGATAAATTAAGATTTCATTAAAATATTACAGTATCCGCTTAGTATAATTAGTACAAGATAACCACAGTCAAGCAGAATTGCTAAAAGTTAATAACGTGTGAGCGAAGCATTTGCTTTCAGAAAAACTGCAACACGACGAATGCGTAGAGGAGGCAATCAACTGACAAGCAACGAAAACGAATTTCATAAGCAATAACTATGGGAGTTCACTAGCGTGAGAGGAAACATAAGATCATATATTAGACTTGTTCAAACGGCGAGAGAACTGTTGAACGAAATGTCCAAACAATCGGATACATTACTCTAGCTAGACAGTGTACGTATGACAATGCTGGAACAACGTCCACTTGACTATGCACCTGAACTAAAGAAACCAAAATCACGAAAAAACACCTAGTTGGATGTCCAATTTTCCAGTGTATAGAAAATACAAACGTCCAAGGAATCAAACAACACCACATGATACTGAAAGAAAAAATGAGATTTGTTTTACTTTCTTTGAGTTCAAAGAAAACCGACAGGGGGGTAAGAATATCCTAGGATAGACTTACTCCCCGGTATATGTTCACTGATGTAGATGTACACTTCAATATGGTATTAATATTATATCTTTTGTCTTCATTTTCTTTGAGTTTAAGGAAAACCGACAGGGGGGTAAGAATATCCTAGGATAGATTTACCCCCCGGTATATGTTCACTGATGTAGATGTACACTTGAATATGGTATTAATATTATATCTTGAGTCTTCATTTTCTTTGAGTTTAAGGAAAACCGACAGGGGGTAAGAATATCCTAGGATAGATTTACCCCCCGGTATATGTTCACTGATGTAGATGTACACTTCAATATGGTATTAATATTATATCTTTTGTCTTCATTTTCTTTGAGTTTAAGGAAAACCGACAGGGGGGTAAGAATATCCTAGGATAGATTTACCCCCCGGTATATGTTCACTGATGTAGATGTACACTTCAATATGGTATTAATATTATATCTTTTGTCTTCATTTTCTTTGAGTTTAAGGAAAACCGACAGGGGGGTAAGAATATCCTAGGATAGATTTACCCCCCGGTATATGTTCACTGATGTAGATGTACACTTCAATATGGTATTAATATTATATCTTTTGTCTTCATTTTCTTTGAGTTTAAGGAAAACCGACAGGGGGATAGAATATCCTAGGATAGATTTACCCCCCGGTATATGTTCACTGATGTAGATGTACACTTCAATATGGTATTAATATTATATCTTTTGTCTTCATTTTCTTTGAGTTTAAGGAAAACCGACAGGGGGGTAAGAATATCCTAGGATAGATTTACCCCCCGGTATATGTTCACTGATGTAGATGTACACTTCAATATGGTATTAATATTATATCTTGAGTCTTCATTTTCTTTGAGTTTAAGGAAAACCGACAGGGGGGTAAGAATATCCTAGGATAGATTTACCCCCCGGTATATGTTCACTGATGTAGATGTACACTTCAATATGGTATTAATATTATATCTTGAGTCTTCATTTTCTTTGAGTTTAAGGAAAACCGACAGGGGGGTAAGAATATCCTAGGATAGATTTACCCCCCGGTATATGTTCACTGATGTAGATGTACACTTCAATATGGTATTAATATTATATCTTTTGTCTTCATTTTCTTTGAGTTTAAGGAAAACCGACAGGGGGTAAGAATATCCTAGGATAGATTTACCCCCCGGTATATGTTCACTGATGTAGATGTACACTTCAATATGGTATTAATATTATATCTTTTGTCTTCATTTTCTTTGAGTTTAAGGAAAACCGACAGGGGGGTAAGAATATCCTAGGATAGATTTACCCCCCGGTATATGTTCACTAATGCAGATGTACACTTCAATATGGTATTAATATTATATCTTTTGTCTTCATTTTCTTTGAGTTTAAGGAAAACCGACAGGGGGGTAAGAATATCCTAGGATAGATTTACCCCCCGGTATATGTTCACTGATGTAGATGTACACTTCAAGATGGTATTAATACTATATCTTGAGTCTTCATTTTCTTTGAGTTTAAGGAAAACCGACAGGGGGGTAAGAATATCCTAGGATAGATTTACCCCCCGGTATATGTTCACTGATGTAGATGTACACTTCAATATGGTATTAATATTATATCTTGAGTCTTCATTTTCTTTGAGTTTAAGGAAAACCGACAGGGGGGTAAGAATATCCTAGGATAGATTTACCCCCCGGTATATGTTCACTGATGTAGATGTACACTTCAATATGGTATTAATATTATATCTTGAGTCTTCATTTTCTTTGAGTTTAAGGAAAACCGACAGGGGGGTAAGAATATCCTAGGATAGATTTACCCCCCGGTATATGTTCACTGATGTAGATGTACACTTCAATATGGTATTAATATTATATCTTTTGTCTTCATTTTCTTTGAGTTTAAGGAAAACCGACAGGGGGGTAAGAATATCCTAGGATAGATTTACCCCCCCGGTATATGTTCACTGATGTAGATGTACACTTCAATATGGTATTAATATTATATCTTTTGACTTCATTTTCTTTGAGTTTAAGGAAAACCGACAGGGGGGTAATAATATCCTAGGATAGATTTACCCCCCGGTATATGTTCACTGATGTAGATGTACACTTCAATATGGTATTAATATTATATCTTTTGTCTTCATTTTCTTTGAGTTTAAGGAAAACCGACAGGGGGGTAAGAATATCCTAGGATAGATTTACCCCCCGGTATATGTTCACTGATGTAGATGTATACTTCAATATGGTATTAATATTATATCTTTTGTCTTCATTTTCTTTGAGTTTAAGGAAAACCGACAGGGGGGTAAGAATATCCTAGGATAGATTTACCCCCCGGTATATTTTCACTGATGTAGATGTACACTTCAATATGGTATTAATATTATATCTTTTGTCTTCATTTTCTTTGAGTTTAAGGAAAACCGACAGGGGGGTAAGAATATCCTAGGATAGATTTACCCCCCGGTATATGTTCACTGATGTAGATGTACACTTCAATATGGTATTAATATTATATCTTGAGTCTTCATTTTCTTTGAGTTTAAGGAAAACCGACAGGGGGTAAGAATATCCTAGGATAGATTTACCCCCCGGTATATGTTCACTGATGTAGATGTACACTTCAATATGGTATTAATATTATATCTTTTGTCTTCATTTTCTTTGAGTTTAAGGAAAACCGACAGGGGGGTAAGAATATCCTAGGATAGATTTACCCCCCGGTATATGTTCACTGATGTAGATGTACACTTCAATATAGTATTAATATTATATCTTGAGTCTTCATTTTCTTTGAGTTTAAGGAAAACCGACAGGGGGGTAAGAATATCGTAGGATAGATTTACCCCCCGGTATATGTTCACTGATGTAGATGTACACTTCAATATGGTATTAATATTATATCTTTTGTCTTCATTTTCTTTGAGTTTAAGGAAAACCGACAGGGGGGTAAGAATATCCTAGGATAGATTTACCCCCCGGTATATGTTCACTGATGTAGATGTACACTTCAATATGGTATTAATATTATATCTTTTGTCTTCATTTTCTTTGAGTTTAAGGAAAACCGACAGGGGGGTAAGAATATCCTAGGAGAGATTTACCCCCCGGTATATGTTCACTGATGTAGATGTACACTTCAATATGGTATTAATATTATATCTTTTGTCTTCATTTTCTTTGAGTTTAAGGAAAACCGACAGGGGGGTAAGAATATCCTAGGAGAGATTTACCCCCCGGTATATGTTCACTGATGCAGATGTACACTTTAATATGGTATTAATATTATATCTTGAGTCTTCATTTTCTTTGAGTTTAAGGAAAACCGACACGGGGGTAAGAATATCCTAGGATAGATTTACCCCCCGGTATATGTTCACTGATGTAGATGTACACTTCAATATGGTATTAATATTATATCTTGAGTCTTCATTTTCTTTGAGTTTAAGGAAAACCGACAGGGGGGTAAGAATATCCTAGGATAGATTTACCCCCCGGTATATGTTCACTGATGTAGATGTACACTTCAATATGGTATTAATATTATATCTTGAGTCTTCATTTTCTTTGAGTTTAAGGAAAACCGACAGGGGGGTAAGAATATCCTAGGATAGATTTACCCCCCGGTATATGTTCACTGATGTAGATGTACACTTCAATATGGTATTAATATTATATCTTGAGTCTTCATTTTCTTTGAGTTTAAGGAAAACCGACAGGGGGGTAAGAATATCCTAGGATAGATTTACCCCCCGGTATATGTTCACTGATGTAGATGTACACTTCAATATGGTATTAATATTATATCTTTTGTCTTCATTTTCTTTGAGTTTAAGGAAAACCGACAGGGGGTAAGAATATCCTAGGATAGATTTACCCCCCGGTATATGTTCACTGATGTAGATGTACACTTCAATATGGTATTAATATTATATCTTTGACTTCATTTTCTTTGAGTTTAAGGAAAACCGACAGGGGGGTATGAATATCCTAGGATAGATTTACCCCCCGGTATATGTTCACTGATGTAGATGTACACTTCAATATGGTATTAATATTATATCTTGAGTCTTCATTTTCTTTGAGTTTAAGGAAAACCGACAGGGGGGTAAGAATATCCTAGGATAGATTTACCCCCCGGTATATGTTCACTGATGTAGATGTACACTTCAATATGGTATTAATATTATATCTTTTGTCTTCATTTTCTTTGAGTTTAAGGAAAACCGACAGGGGGGTAAGAATATCCTAGGATAGATTTACCCCCCGGTATATGTTCACTGATGTAGATGTACACTTCAATATGGTATTAATATTATATCTTGAGTCTTCATTTTCTTTGAGTTTAAGGAAAACCGACAGGGGGGTAAGAATATCCTAGGATAGATTTACCCCCCGGTATATGTTCACTGATGTAGATGTACACTTCAATATGGTATTAATATTATATCTTTTGTCTTCATTTTCTTTGAGTTTAAGGAAAACCGACAGGGGGGTAAGAATATCCTAGGATAGATTTACCCCCCGGTATATGTTCACTGATGTAGATGTACACTTCAATATGGTATTAATATTATATCTTTTGTCTTCATTTTCTTTGAGTTTAAGGAAAACCGACAGGGGGGTAAGAATATCCTAGGATAGATTTACCCCCCGGTATATGTTCACTGATGTAGATGTACACTTCAATATGGTATTAATATTATATCTTGAGTCTTCATTTTCTTTGAGTTTAAGGAAAACCGACAGGGGGGTAAGAATATCCTAGGATAGATTTACCCCCCGGTATATGTTCACTGATGTAGATGTACACTTCAATATGGTATTAATATTATATCTTTTGTCTTCATTTTCTTTGAGTTTAAGGAAAACCGACAGGGGGTAAGAATATCCTAGGATAGATTTACCCCCCGGTATATGTTCACTGATGTAGATGTACACTTCAATATGGTATTAATATTATATCTTTGACTTCATTTTCTTTGAGTTTAAGGAAAACCGACAGGGGGGTATGAATATCCTAGGATAGATTTACCCCCCGGTATATGTTCACTGATGTAGATGTACACTTCAATATGGTATTAATATTATATCTTGAGTCTTCATTTTCTTTGAGTTTAAGGAAAACCGACAGGGGGGTAAGAATATCCTAGGATAGATTTACCCCCCGGTATATGTTCACTGATGTAGATGTACACTTCAATATGGTATTAATATTATATCTTTTGTCTTCATTTTCTTTGAGTTTAAGGAAAACCGACAGGGGGGTAAGAATATCCTAGGATAGATTTACCCCCCGGTATATGTTCACTGATGTAGATGTACACTTCAATATGGTATTAATATTATATCTTGAGTCTTCATTTTCTTTGAGTTTAAGGAAAACCGACAGGGGGGTAAGAATATCCTAGGATAGATTTACCCCCCGGTATATGTTCACTGATGTAGATGTACACTTCAATATGGTATTAATATTATATCTTTTGTCTTCATTTTCTTTGAGTTTAAGGAAAACCGACAGGGGGGTAAGAATATCCTAGGATAGATTTACCCCCCGGTATATGTTCACTGATGTAGATGTACACTTCAATATGGTATTAATATTATATCTTTTGTCTTCATTTTCTTTGAGTTTAAGGAAAACCGACAGGGGGGTAAGAATATCCTAGGATAGATTTACCCCCCGGTATATGTTCACTGATGTAGATGTACACTTCAATATGGTATTAATATTATATCTTTTGTCTTCATTTTCTTTGAGTTTAAGGAAAACCGACAGGGGGTAAGAATATCCTAGGATAGATTTACCCCCTATTGTGAGTGAACAACTTTTCCTTTTGTAAATAAGATTCATCGAGAAATATGATTGTTGTCTCTTTTGGCGATGTTTTATCGGGGAGGTATATCTGTCCTAGGATAGTTTTACCGGGGGGTATATCTTTCCTAGGATAGATTTACCGGGGGTATATCTGTCCTAGGACAGTTTTACCGGGGAGTATGTTTATCTGTTGGACTATTTTACCGGGGAGGTACATTTGTCTTAGGATTTTTTTACCGGGGGTACGTTTGTCCCAGGACTGTTTTACCGGGGGGTATATCTATCCTAGTACTTTTTTACCGGGGGGTATGTTTCACGGGAGGTACGTCTATCCCGTTACACCCCCCCAATTTTGTTTTCTTAATTTTTCATAATCTATTACGGCTAAAATAAAACTCTTTGTGGTACAATCCGGTACTAACCAAGTACTTTCATATGACATACAAAAATCATGTGTACCAGGTGTATTAAGTCGTGATTT